>NW_020664462.1:22158051-22180727 GCF_002925995.2 Terrapene triunguis | reverse complement strand
AGTGGGTTGTAGCCCACGAAAGCTTATGCTCTAATAAATTTGTTAGTCTCTAAGGTGCCACAAGTACTCCTGTTCTTTTTGAGGATGAATATAGTCACTTGGATTAATTTAAAAATTGGATTTCCTATATGTGACTTTTACTTTTCTTCTATATTAATGAGATGTGTAAATACAAACTGATAGTAAACTCAGCTATTTGCAGAAAGTTAACACAATAGCCCCTGTTCAGTGTATTTCACATAGCTTCTTCTGGACCTACTCCTGGTGTAAGTCTTACAACTAGCAACTACAGGCCTTCATCCTTTATCTCAAGCTATAGTGACCTATGCTTTTTAGTACTGGAAGTTCCCAGTTCACTCCTGGGCTATGATCAAGATGGCAGTCATAACTTGAGCACAGCCAAAGCACATTTATTTAAAGATTCATGTGAACCTTTTTTGCAATATCCACTCACCTCTGCTGATCACTTCTCCAGAATTCACAACAATATAGAAGCCCAGATGGTTCCAAACTATGTTGTTTTTTCTCCCATTCAATTACATTACAATGGATAATACAAAATGAGTTTTACAGCTCAATGCAGTTTCCCCATTGACCAAAAAGATGCATTATTATATGCTTGATACCTGAATATTCTCAAGTACTTGGCTGAAGGATATCCAAGGACTTCTTCACTTGAGATGAGCTACTTATACAATCAGGGGAAAGATGAGAACATGTAGTTTGTGGTTCTTTTATACCATTTTCAAAAAAAGAAAGAAGATTAATCAGTAGACTTTGACTTTTTTCACTTAAATGTGTTAAGGTTAAATATGATGGACATTTCTCTTTGTACATGGACACATACACTTTTATTCCATTATTGTTCTCAGCATAGCAGGTCATCAGCAATACTTCTATTTACTGGAGACTAATTAATCATTCACAGTCTTCCTTGTAAAGCTTTCAGTCCTATTATCTTTTTTCCTTCTATTTGGAAATATATTACTCTTGTAGCTTGCCTTTTCCTTTTGCAGGTTATCTTTTATCCTTCTGTAACAAATAATTCAAATAACAAATTAAAGATAGATAAATCAGGCTGGGATTTCCAGATGTGGGAGTTAGGTGTTTAAGCTATGTCTACACTTTACAGCAAAATATAGACTACGGGTATTATATATGAAAGGCTCCGGCAGTGGGTAACTGACCGAGCATTTTACTTCTCCCTCCCTACTGCTAGAGCAGTGGCCAACCTGAGACTGAGAAGGAGCCAGAATTTCCCAATGTATATTGCCAAAGAGCCACAGTAATATGTAATGATTATATACATATATATGTATGTATGTATGTATAAATAGATACGCACAGACATAATCATTATATTTGTTGATAATGTATATTTATTATACATTTATAATGCATAATTAATTATAATAACAACTTAATCTTTTACTTAGTGGGACTTCTGGCAATCTTTGCTATCAACAATTCCCTTGAAGTTTGGTTTGTGTTCAGTTGTGCTCACACACAGCAGTTCTCTTAAGTGGCTGTCTATCAAAATGGATCGATGCTTGTATTTCACATGTTTCTCAAGAAAACAGACTCACAAAGATATGTCCAGGCAAACACTGAGATCAATTTTAGGGCTGTACCTCTGATGTTGGGGTATTTATCCTTTGGTACAGTTTTCCAGAAAGTAAGGGTCCCCTCTGTCTTCTGAACAGATTTCAATCTGTCATCTTCCAAAAGTTCTATTATTTCCATCTGGGATGTTGCTTCGTCAGTGACTAAACGAGGCTTCAGACAATCGGCTTCAGCACTAAAAGAGTCAATCAGAAATCTGATTTGAGGTTTTTTCTGCTGCAAATCTTGGAATCTTTCCTCAAAACTGTCCTTAAGATCTTACTCGTATATCTAGTTGTGCTCCGTTTTAGGGATTCTGCTGCATTCTCTTTTGATCTGGCTTGAAGTTGTGACATTGAGGGAAAGTGCATCAGTTCTCCCTCAAGCATCTGTCTGTGAAACAACTGCAGTTTGTTCATGAACGCAAATATGCCTTGCACTAGATCAGACAGCAACCGGAATTTTCCTTGTAAGTCCACATTTAGTTTATCCAAATGCAGCAGCAAGAAATGCCAAGTCTAGAACCCACCCAGGATCTGTAAGCTTGGGGTGTATTCTGTGCTTCTCCTCCATAAACAATTGTACTGGTTCCAGGAGCTCGAAAAAACAGGAAATATCTTTACCTCTTGAGAGCCATCGAACTGTGCAGTGAAATGGCAAATCAGGAGGGGAGTCATCTTCTTCCAGTTCTTCAATTAGATTTTGAAATTGTCTGTGATTGAGTGCATTTGAGAGAATGAAATTCACAATGTGCAAGACAGGTTTCATGACATGATCAAATTTGAAAATTTTAGATACCAGTTGTTCCTGATGAATAATATAGTGAAATGTCCAAAATTCGGGAAAGCTCTCATCAGACTTACAAAGCCCTACTAATTCATTCACAGATCCCCACATGGACGGAGCCCCGTCCGTTGCAATAGCAGTGATTTTCTGTAAAGGCAAGTGGTTTTTCGCAACTACCAACATCAACACCTCCTTCAGATCTCGTCCACGAGTTCTGTCCTTTAGTGACACGATATTGAGGAGTTCTTCCCTTACAACACAGTTGTCAGACACAGTGTGGACAAATACCGATAATTGAGGTTTCTCCTGTGCATGGCACGACTCATCCAAAGCGATGCTCAAATACTCACACTGCTAAAGTTGCAAGTGCAGTTGCGATGCAATGTCACTGTTCCGGTCGGAGATTCTGCGTTCTATTGTGTGGCGTGGAAGCTGCAGGCCAGACATTTTCTACTGTAGATTCTTGTTCTCTGGAGACAGAATTGAAATCACATCAGTGAGGCACGTTTTTACAACCTTGCCTTCAGGGCTTTTTCGCATGGGGTATGTGCCAGGCCACCTAATAGGAGGCTAACGTTACAGTTTGAGATTGGTTGGCAAATCTGGAGAAGAACTGGGCTTCTACATCTGTTTGTTGTTTCAAAGTTTTCAGTTTTAAAGTGCCGAGTTTAGATCCTTGTGGGAATTCTTGATCCATATGTGCATGGCTCGAAGTGAAATGAAGCTGCAAATTTGAAGATTTGAACTGAGAGATACATGTCCAGCAAAGAAGACACATGGCCTTACCATTATGTTCAACGAAAAAGTACTTATTCTCCCACTCCTGTTGGAAGCATAGATTTTCATCTGTGTATTTTCTTTTCAGTTTGCACTTGTTAGATGGTGTAAGAAAAATGTTGATTAAAAATTTCCACACCAGCTAGTCACTGTGTGCTTTATTCAAGGAGACACTGGTGCTGGCCACGGGGTGCTGGACCCCTGGCTCTGTCCCAGGCCCTGCCCCCCACTCCATCCCTATCCCCAAGTCCCCACCTCGCTCCCGCCTCTTCCTGCCCCTCCCCTGAGTGAGCCATGTCCTCGCTTCTCCCCCACACCCCGAGCCTCCTGCGAGTCACAAAATAGCTGATCGCGGTGGGCATGAGGCACAGGGAGAGAGGAGGAGATGCTGGGAGAGGGAGGGGTGAGGCTGCGAACCACGTTCTCTCTCCTCCTCCCTCCCCCCCAGAGCGTCCTCAATGCCACAAAACAGCTGATTGCAGCGTGTGGGAGGCACGGGGGAGAGAGAAGGAGGCGCTGATTGAGGGGGGGCTGCTGGCGGTCAGGAGGCACTGGGGGAGGGATGGTAGGGCTGCCATTTTCCCCCAGAGTCGGCTCCTAGCAGGAGACACATATTATCTTCTGAAGACCAGCATGCGGCTCCGGAGCCACAGGTTGGCCACCCCTGTGCTAGAGCCTTTCAATGAGTGGGGCAAATGCTCTGGCAGTGGGGAGGCAAAGGGACACTACACTGCTAAATATAGCAGCATAGACGTGGGTGGCACTGCTTCGGAGTGTAGAGAGGTGTGTAGGGTACATACCCAAGGGTTCAAGCATGTAGAGCATTCTACTCACCTAAGCTATGCCTCACCGTCAACACTGCTATTTATACCCATGCCAGCCGAGTGACCAGTGTCTGTACTCCACATGCCAACGTAAGTGTAGATGTACCTTTAGTCCCATTGAAATTCAATAGGAGTTGGGTGCCTAACTTCCTTAGGCACCTTTGAAAAATCCCAGCCTAATTGTATAGATAGGAAGCATTACTGACAACGGGGATGTGCTGCAAATCTAATATTTTATCTGGCCCTGTGTGGATATGTTAGAATGATGGCTACCATCTTGGCTGTTACAGCAGGGACTCCATAGCTAGACCCAGGAGCTACTGCAGCTTGAACTAAAGCTCTGTATTTGGGGTACTCATAGACTTTAGCCTCTGAGGATTGGATACAGAGGGGGACCTGTAACACACACACACACGAGTTACATAAGGCTTCCTTCTCTTGCACCCTCATGGAAAGGCTCCAGCACAGTGACATTCCTTATGTTCCTGGAGCTAAAGAGCTTCCGAATAGCTACCCACACTGTCAGCACCCCCTCGCCCCCCGCCAAAGTGGTCAGAAAAGAGCAGAGTGAGGATGTTAGATGGGCACAGAGGGGAGCAGCTACTGCACTTTTGCCAAGCACTCTGCCTACCCTTCCTGGAACTCAAGGAGCCTCTTTGCCTGCCCTCTGAACCACCCTCGAGATGGGGCTGTGCCTTACTGGCACAATAAACCCCTCTAATCACTAAGGGCCAGAGTCATCCTGGCTCTTATGCAGCTGGAGTTATAGGGTGCAAGGAGCACTGGGATTATGGGGTGCAAGGAGCTTTCTATCCCTTGTGTGGGCTGGGTAATGATCAGACAGAGACTGCTCTGTGTTTATTCTTTGAGAGAGGCACGGAGAAGAGGCAATGCCAGTGCTCTGCTCCCCCTCTGCAAGGACTTTTGAAGGAGGATTGGCACAACAGGAGGGGCAGGCTGTACTGCATAGAGAGAGTGTATAGTAGCAGGCACACTCTGAGTATGCACCAGGCAGTCAGAATGCCTCCTGGTGCCCCCTGGAGTAATTCAACTCCTTACTGCCCCAAGACAAGCCTGTGGACTAAGAGTGGGGGCAGCACAGATATGCTTGTGTCAGTTCTGCATTTTTGTGGCGGGGCAGTTTTCCTCTAGCTCAGGGATCAGCAACCTCTGGCACGCAGCTCGCCAGGGTAAGCACCCTGGCGGGCCGGGCCAGTTTGTTTACCTGCAGCTTCAGCAGGTTCGGCCAATCGCAGCTCCCACTGGCCGCGGTTCACCACTCCGGGCCAATGGGGGTGGCAGGAAGCCGTGGCCAGCACATCCCTTGGCCCGTGCCACTTCCGGCAGCCCCCATTGGCCTGGGACGGTGAACCGTGGCCAGTGGGATCCGCGATCGGCCGAACCTGCTGACACGGCAGGTAAACAAACTGGCCCGGCCCACCAGGGTGCTTACCCTGGCGAGCTGCATGCCAGAGGTTGCCGACCCCTGCTCTAGCTCATTGCAACCTGTTTACAAACTCCATGTGCTACCAGTGTGGCATATAGGGGCTAAAGCAGCAGCTGCAATGTGTGTGTGTGCATGTGTGTGGCCTTTGAAATATATACCTGTGACATAGAGACCCAGTGGTAGTTCACTATTCTAGGTCAGCTCTTATCAAGCCTGACACACTCACTACGTCTAACGCACTGTTGTCATGGTACATGCCACCTTTTAGTATATATCATATCATTGGAATAAAAATAACTCACTGACCATTAATGGTCTTTCATGATACATATACGGAGTGTGTACTAAGAGTTAGTGCTAGAATTATGTTCTGAAAATGTGTTTGGCAAGTGCTGGATAAGCACAGTCTGCATTAGACAAAGGAATGTGTATTTGCCTGTCTGACTAGCCTAGTCAGCAGGCAGAGACAATGAAGGTACATTTACATAAAAGGTAAAATAAGTGATCAAGCTGGGGAGAAAACAGCATGGCAACTACATCCCAGCAGTAGAGCGCAACTTTATCTGAAAATACATTTCAAAGGTTTACTGCTCTTTAAAGACACCATGTCTCAACCTCACATGATAAGTAATTGAGTCAACTAATTGTATACGGTGTTACTGTATTATAAAAGTATATTGAGTCAGATCTTTTTATGAAAGCCTGGAGCACACTGGTGATAAATATCATTGTGGAATGTATGTATTAACACTTTATGAGCAATTATGGATAGTCACTGATATTAGGCTTTAAAGTCTGTGACCAAAGACAGGGAGAAACAAGTTTTCTCCCAGATAGGATGGAAAGTAGCTATCTACCTGTTTCCACTGTAAATTAGGCATTTTGGAATCAAAAATAATGGAAGCTCCATTTATTTACTACTCAACAGGGGGATGGGAAGTCAATAGGAAGGAAAGAATTGTAGGAATTCTTCCTGCCTCTTGTAACAGAGTCGATGAACTTTGGAAGAGATAAGTAGAATCAGAAAGCCATTTTTGGTACCCATCACTTGGAAAATTAAGGGGACCAGAGCTCTTGAAATCACTGAACGGGGCATCCTTCAACCAAAGGGGCTGAAGTCTCTGGGAACTAGTATATAAAGAAGAAACCTGCTTAGGAGAAGACTGTAGCTTGCAAAAAGTAAATTTTAGCCTTAAAAGCATATTTTCACTTTTGTTTGGAATCCTTTCTGTCTTTATTCCTTATACCTGGTATCACTTAAACCTGTGACTTTTTGTATAATAAACTTGCCTCACATTTACTATAAACCAGTTCAGTGCTGGGATTGAAATAAGAGTGTTTGTCAAACCCTAGTTAAATTAATGAGCTGCAATTAAAGAGACAATATGTCTCTTTAAAGGAGAAACAAATTTAAGAACTTCTGTGAGTGTTCCAGGATGGGGTTTTACACTGCAGGGAAATACGTCTGGGGAGCTTGGGAGTTGGGGTTCACAGTTTGTTACCTGCAAAGCAAGGTTTGGACTGGCAGAGTCCTGAAGAATTTGCTGGCAAGGCAGAAAAGATGGTGTGTCGGGAGTTGTCATATAGTTTAGCAGTAGCAAAACTCACACTTGCTGAGGCTAAGAGGGGTAATGCAATTCTGGGAACCTCAGCAGATTGTTGCATTGGCAAACAATTTGGGGGAAATGCAGGACTGGGGGTATTAAGGTCACTCTGCAAAAAAGTAACTGGGCAGCAGAAGCCAGGGTGTGACCTGCATGTTTGTAGGCTGTCTATTGGTGTCAGGCTATGAGCCACAGCAGCATAGCATTTCAGGCACCCAGAGTTGCAGGGCAAGCCATGGCACAACCTCTTGCTGGTTTGGGTTGAACCTCAAAGTGTGACAATACCATGGGCCTAATTTCACACTGCCTTGCACCCTCGGCAACACCGCAAAGCTTCAAGGGCTTACCCTGAGTGTGAGTGCACTGGCTGGCCCTGCATGTGCTTGCAGTTTTGCCTAGAGGAATTCTAATTAGTCTTGTAATGTCAGCTTTGAGGTCAGGTTCCTAGGATTAATAAACTTCACTCGCTTCAGCTAAGTAGACCTAAATCAACAATAATGTGCAAATATTGGGTAAAGTGAAAGGCCTGCACTCTTTCTTGTGGCATATGTTTTCATTTATGGTAAATGTCTATACTCCTCAAGCTAAAACCCAAGTTCTTAAACATCTTGCTGCAGCAGTAAATTTTTCAGTCAACATTTATTTAAGGAGTGTGGACACTTCACATTATGTGAATATGTCTGTCATTAAAGTTGTCGTCTGCTGACAAATGGGTTGTAACTGTGGAATTTGCAAGAATACTACACATATGTTGCTCTGATATCCCCAGTTATATAAATGTATCTATATTACTAAAAAAGCAGTGAGAGAGCTGCATTCATGCATTCAGCTCAGCAAATAAGAAAGTGGAAGAGTCCTTCTTTAAATAATAGTATAATGTACATTATGAATAACTATTCAGGGGTGAAATGTAGAAATTTGATTCTTGATGTACAAAGCAGACTTCATACTGGGATGCAAATGGCTCTGAACCATCGCTCAACTTACAGTAGCCATCCAAATTAGGGGAGGGGCATTTCAGTGCTGAGGGTTGGCATCCAAACAGCCCACTACAGTCATCTTCTTTTATCTAAAGAAACATAGCTACAATAGTCCTATTATTTACAATCTGTCATTTGCTGTCTAGATCAGCTTTCACACTGGCAACCAGAAAATCTTAATGGGCCTAACTAATAGGCAAAAGCAAAATCAAAGAAAAAGGTTTAATGCCCAGATTTGAAAACACGCACATACTGTGCATTCTCTATGTCCCAGGGAAAAATTCCAGAGACTGTGTGAAACACAGAGATCAGAAGCCTATTAGCTGTATTCCTCTAGGTGGCATTCCCTTTGGGCTTGACTCTCCAGCACCACCAAGTTCTGAGGTCCCACTAAAATTAATGGAGATCTATGTGTGCAGAAGTTTAAACTTAGACCCTTAGGCACAGATTCGGATCTCAATTACACCAATATACATCTTGAGTAACTCCATTGACTTCAGTAATCCCAGCAGTGTAAGTAGGAGCAGAATCTGGCACTTCATTTTAAATACAGCCCCAGAGAGCGCAGAAGCCAGCATGGGACAAAATGTTTACAATGCAGCAGAGAATGTAATGAGTTAAGGCAGCCACAGTGCCATGATATCAACATGCGGGGCCTTCTGTTGAATAAAGCCCGAAACTGCAGTGCTTGCTCAGGCAAAACTTACAACGGGAGGTTGCCCAAATACCCAGTGAGTAAAGACTGCAGAGTTTGGCCCCTACTTTATAAATGTTTTTTTTATTCACGTATGATGCCCAGATGTCTTGCTGATGTAGGATGAAACACATTGTATCCAAAGGCCTGATCCAAGGGTACTGTGCATCTTTCGACTGGTGCTCATGTCAATGTCAAAATGCTTTTCTCCACAACTTTATGGGGCACAAACTGGATTAAGTTATGAAAGAGTAGCACTTGATCCTGCTTCCAAACAGATCAATGGGAATTTCTCTGTTAAATTCAGCAGGAGCACAGCTGTGCTCTTCCAGAATCGATAGGGCCACCAGGATGAGGATTTGCTTGTTTTATGAATGAATCCTTGAGAACGAAGGTATTATTGAGGGAAAGCCTATCTAACTGGTAAAAATAACAGGAGTACTTGTGGCACCTTAGAGACTAACAAATTTATTAGAGCATAAGCTTTCGTGGGCTACAACCGAAGAAGTGGCCACAAGTACTCCTGTTATTTTTGCGGATACAGACTAACACGGCTGCTACTCTGAAACCTATCTAACTGGTGGGTTCCACACTTAGCTCTGAAAGCAGCAAGTGGTCATTCTTGTTTCTTCTTCTCAGCAGGAAGTTGATGTAAGGTTCATACTTGTTCTATCTAAACACTAATATTCTTTTACATTTGTAGCAACCCTAACACTAAAGATAGTGCATTACAAAGATTAACACTGTGGGCTTTCAACTAGTTCCTGTTGCTTTCCTTTGGAAATCTCCAGGAAAACAATATCTAGAATCAGATTCTAGGGTTGCATATCAGAATGATATAGATATAAATAGATATATAGATATATATAGAGACTTAAATTATGGCAAAGTTATAGACCTGATGTGAATTTTTATCTTGATCTGAATCCTACATGTTTACAACTATAGTGCATGTACATCAGGTCATGGCTGTCCCATGTGTACAAAGTTATTAGCAGGGTCATATTAACATTGCAAAACTAGCAAAACCTGCAGTTAAAATATTTTTGCTCTATTTGCACATTGCAAAAATAGCCTGAATACATTTTTAATGCAATCAGCCAAAATCCCTAAATCCAAATTGTGTGCTAACTGCTCAGGCTGATTAGTGTGAAATATTAATTTGCACTAATCAGCTTGAGGCAAGGAAAGCATAATAAACTTGACACATATATTTCACACTTTACAGTGTTGAAACTTGTTTACAGTTCAGTGCCTGTAAACATTATTGGTGCTGTTAGTTATGTTGCAGAGGTCTGTATTTTCAAGATATGCTTAGCAAAATTCCCTTCACCAGTGCATTAGCTGACCCTATTTTGGCATGGAACTGCTGGGCTTTCGGAACTGCTGGTCTGCACTAGTTCATGGTCAAATGGTGCAGCCAAATATTGTCTAAAGCATTTGTCTCTGCAATGGTTCAGAGCATCTGCATTACACACCTGGTTGTTGTTAAATAATTGTGAATCATCTGCATTCATATTCCCTTCAACTGTTCCTGGACCAGTGTGTGACTGGACTCCCAAGGCAATTAGTCCATACTTCCCAGTAGAGCTACCTGGAGCAGCTGTACTTAGGGTAAATCCAGACACTAGTGCCGGGCCCAAGGAGACAGGGCAGGTAAAAGGGAGACACATAGGCTGGTGGGGGGCCTAGAATAACTGACGTGAAACATCTACATGTTCCCTCAGCCCGAGCCTGAACATCTACACCAAAATTTTAGAGTCCCATAGCCCAAGCCCTGCAAGCCTAAGTCACCTGACACAGGTCAGCTGTGGGTGTTTAACTGCAGTGTAGACATACCCACAGGGGCTAGAAGGGAGGATCTGTGCACCTCTCCCTGGCCCACCCATACTCCATCCTCTCTTATTCTTTGTGGACAGCTGCACAAGGGGCTGGAGTATCAGATCAGAGCTCTATACACCGCAGGGGATGCACAGCCCCATTCACATTGGCCATCCTCCATTGCTCAACAGAATAACACTGATTTCTCTGCGCAGGTGTAATGCCAACCGACCCCGGTCATTGGCGGGTGGGATCAAACTGTGGAGCTCTGGAGCTTATTGCATGAGCCTCTACCACATGAGCTAAAAGCCAACTGGCTGTTAGCTAAGGCTGTAGAACAGACTCATTTTATCTCTCTCTTTAATTGGCCACTAGATGGGACAGACCACTACACCCAGGAGGTGTGTGGGTTACACAGGCACTCTCTGAAGGATCTAAATTTTCCACTTATGCCACAGCAGCACAGCCATGTTTATAAGAAATTTCTTTCTAGAAACATCTTATGTTGTTTCAAATCTCAAGGTATAGACAGCATCTAACTGTGTTCTAGAACAGGAGAACCAGGATATAACAGTTTCATTAACCATTTTGAAAGGTGAGTAGGCACTGTCTATGCTGTGATTTGAAACAATGTCAGTACTTTTCTAGCAAGAAGCATTTTTAAGTAGAACTCTGGCTACTTTGATCCGAAGTCCAGAGTGGATGCACCCATTGAGATGCTGGAAGCTAAAATACTGGTTTTGAGAATTTTGCATACATTCTACTGACCCTAGTATGGTCTCATCCTAAGTGGAACCACAGTCCTTCTTAAGCAAGCATTTGTCAGGGAGAACAGAAACAAACTACCAACAACAACAAAACCAACAAGATGGCTTGCATCGTTTGGCTGTTCCCACACTCTTTTCCAGAACCCTCAATATGGCCTGGAGATATCTTCTGGATAAACAACATAACTGCAAGTGCATATCATTAGGGGAGAAGCTCTCTGAACACTTTCCCCAGATTTTTATTCTTTTTATTTCTGACCTAAATGGCTAAGGCAGGCAGCTGCACGCATGCTGCGTTTCAGGCTATGTTTAGGTTATTCATTGGAAAGGTGATATGCAGGACATCTGAAAAGCAGGACACTGTCTTTAGCAAAGAGTACATTCCTTATTTTGTGCATAGAGAGGGCATGGAAAAGTTTGAAGTCCTAAAGCAAAGTGTGTTTAATCTTGATTAATGCGATCTAATAAAATGGTGTTATTACCCCTACAAAAAATGGACAAAGCTAGGTGCATTTTATATCAGCCCAAGGCAAGTTCATTAACCACAATGAAACCTGATATAACTGTCATTTATGTGTAATCTGATGTATACTTTATGCTTTGTGCAATTTAAAACAGCTCATTTATTCACGTTAATACTAGCATGCTACCATAGTTAAGGATTTGCCTATTTCATTTTGCATTATAAATCCTGGATTTCCAGGGAAGTTGCATGAGATTTACCTTTCATTAAAACAGGGACATTTGGTGAGCTAAAACGCACTGACTGTATCTGTTTTAACAGTAAGCAACTGAATTTGGTTCATCAAGAAGCCTGGAAAAATCTCATTGCTCATTGGTTCTCCTTGGCTTTTGAACAATGCATCAAGGCTTGGAACAAATTTCCTCTGTAGTTTCCTTCCCCCACTTCTGCCAGTTTCTTTTTGTGTCTAGATCAAAGGAAATTAAAAGACCTATTGGTAATTGTACATGTACAGCTGTTCAGTCTTGAATACTTGTTTTTATTTTTAAAAGACTCCTAAGAGATTCCAGAAATGTCTTGAGAATCTTTTGTGGAATCATTTATCTGTATATTTTCATTCCATTTTACTGAACTATAAAAGTAGCTAATCAAGAAATGCAATATCTACCATCTAGGATGCTTTTATACGTGAACGAACGAACACAATAATTTATTTCTTACATTCATCCAAAATAGTGTCCCGACTCATAAATTAAATAGCTTCTGGCTGAGCCAGGAGTTGGCTGGAGCATTTTTTAAGGAAAACCAATGGCCAGATGCTGCCACATGTATTCCTTACTCACAGAAATAAATCCCACTAACATCCATAATTTAATAATATCTAACTCTTTTATAGTGCTTTTCATCTATAGATCCCAAAGTACTTTACTAACAAGTTAGTATCATTATCCCCATTTTATGGATGAGAAAACTGAGGCAAGAAGCAGTGAAGTAACTTGTCCAAAGTCACCTAGCAGCAGAGCTGGGAATAGAACCCAGGTCTTTTGCTCCAGTGCTCTCTCCACTAGACCATGCTTCTTCTATGAGCAGTGTATGAATATGGACTCCAGTGCAATGCAATAGGAAGAGGCGTTTGCAATTTAGGGCCTGATCCCAAGAGGCTCTCATCTCTGTGTTAGGGGCAATTGGCATTTTTTGGGATGAGATGTAGAGCTATTGTCCTGGCCACTTGTAATCAGTGACATGTTCACAGTAAACTTTCATATCCTGGCCAAATTCCAGTGTGGGTAATAATATTCAGCCCACATTAAATTCCCACTGAAGTTTCTATTTACCATACCTTGAAATGGCTGAATTCTTCATTTTTTGTTCTGCATTTTTTCCATCATCTTCAAATGCTCTCTACTTGATTATTACTACCAGTACGTTTCTCACCACATGAGACCATAATCTTCTTTCTCCTTTTTTTTTTACTGTTTCATTAATCTCCATTACAAAAACTGGTTCTTAATAGAATTTCAGCATATTACTTCTTTTCCAGAGTCTTCTATAATATCAGGAGCTCTATTATCTACAGAGTCAACATAAAAATAAATGAGAGAGTGAATTTCTAGGGACTCTGAATCTTCAGATCTCTCATGCTCTTTTGTTACTGGAACAAAGAAAGGGGTGACATCGGGTTTTTTTGTTTTGCTAATATTGTAGTTGTTCCAATACCTGAAGCCATAATCAAAGCAACAGGTATAATACTGTATGTGCAGATTACCTACTTGTATTAACCAGATATCATTCCCAAGTCGTGTTTTTTCTTAAGATAAATTGATGACCACTTCAGTCATTATGGTAGTGTCTAGAGGACCCAATCAGTTTTGGGTCCTATTGTGCTAGGTGTTGTATAAACATATATTTCTTGTTCCAAAGAGCTTATAAACACACACATTTATGCATAAGCGCCAACACTGTGGGTGCTCCAAGGCTGGAGCACCCACAAAAAAAAAATTAGCGGGTGCTTAGCGCCCACTGGCAGCCAAGCTCCCTCCAGCACCTCCCTCCTGCTGCTGATCAACTTCTCCCCTTCCCTCCCAGTGCCTCCCACCCACCGCAAATCAGCTGTTCTGCGGCGTGCAGGAGGTGCTGGGAGGGAGGGGAAGGAGCAAGGATGGGGCACAATCAGGGGAGGGGGTGGAAAGAGGTGGGGCCTTGGGGGGAGGATTGGAGTGGGGGTGGGGCGTTGGGGGAGGAGGGGTTGAGCACCCCCCGGGTAGAGAGGAAGTTGGCGCCTATGCATTTATGTATCTTTACCAATTAGTAAATTAAACAAAATCAATATAAACCAGTTGCAAAACACTTCAACTGTGCCCAC
Organism: Terrapene triunguis; assembly: GCF_002925995.2. NCBI lineage: Eukaryota > Metazoa > Chordata > Testudines > Emydidae > Terrapene > Terrapene triunguis. The sequence continues at coordinate 22,166,600 of NW_020664462.1, read as the reverse complement.
ACTGGGCTTTCCACCAGCTTAACTACATTGATTTTAATGCAAATTGTATGTATTGCCAAGACCTCAGTTTGACAATGTTGCTGTGAGTTTCCAATTTTGCAAATTATAAAAAACAGAGGAGCAGAAAATAATGGGTCTGTATGCAGCGATACTTATTTCAATGACCTATCTTGGCTAAAGAAGGCAAGTGCAGTTCAAAGCAGATAAATGGAGAACAATGGAGAAAACCCCAAAACAGGAAATGTCTGCTACACACATTAGAGTTGTAGCAGATGATCCAGGTGCAGTAACATATTGACCAGGAAGGAATTTTAGCCTTTTGTTGCAGAGAATAGACAAATCCCCAAAGCATTCAGCCTGATACACAGCTGCAGACCACAAGACAAACAAAAATTCTTACAGCAACAATAAAAAAAAGCACACAATAGAAATTAAAGGATATGATATTGGTCCTAAGAATAGTACTCCTTATTAGTCTTTACCTAACTGGCTGAGTGCAGTACTATTCACCATGATTTAGAAAAGATAAAACATCTCTTGAGGAGCAGTGCATCTAAAAGATATCAGGGTTCAAAGACTTACGTAGTTGGCAGGAGGGTTATAAATCTTGGTTTAATACCACCAATGGGAGACAGAGAGAGAGAGAGAGAGATTTTAAACAGGCTAATTTCAGTTTTTAAATTTCTCTGTCATCATATTTCATGCAAAGTACCCCACCTACCATTACCAAAATAGTGTAGTGAAGAGCATATTTATGACGGGGAGACAGCCTCAGTTATACAAAAGTCTCACAGGACAACTGAAACCTTTGGATAATTGGGGGAGCTGGCTTCACAGATTTTAGAGTGTGTGCTCAGGGCAATGGCTTAAAGCCACAATCCTGTCCTACGTGAGCCAAAAATAAAAACAAATACTGAGGCAGTTCCCGATAACTGGGAGAAAAGGTTTCTGCCTGGAATACGAAGACCAGGCCTTTCTTCTGTGGTAACAAGAGAACTCTGATCTCAGGCAAAATGTTCTACTCCAAAACTGGGATACAATTGTGCAAAACAAACAATTATAAAAGAATAATGAGTCAGCTACCAATAAATGGGGAAATTACAGGTGGTGAGAATTTACTAGAGGCCACTGCCAGAGTCAAAACAGAAACAAGGACAAATTGTTGTTATTGGTTTGCTTTTTTCATAAATATCCAGCTAGGGAAGAAGATTCAACAAGAATCCAACCTCTCCAAAAGAAACAATGAAAGTAATTACTGCTGAGCTGAGCTGACACCTCTATGAGATAGTTTGAGTCAATTAGGGATGAATGCCTTCCACCCTACAATGTGTGGCCCTGCCCTACGTGACCTGTCTCAGCACAATGCCCTTTCTACTTACTGCTTGTTTCTGTAGGATAAGTGCCAGTATATACCAGCAGTAAATTACTGTCTCCCCCCATGGTGGCTAAACTACTCTGGCCAGCTAGGAGGGGGAGCTGAAACCAAGCCTCCACACACTCCCTGCCACCCTGCTGTGGAGAAGGAGTAATGGAGGAGTAGCAGGAATCATGAACAAGGCAGGGCTCAGGGTCAAGCAAGAAGGCAGGGTCCAATTGGCCTGGAGCAGTGAACCGTGGCCAGTGGGAGCCACGATTGGCCGGACCTGCGGACGCGGCAGGTAAACCAACCGGCCAGGCCCGCCAGGGGCTTTCCCTACACAAGTGGCAACCCCAGTTTGAGAAACACTGCCTTATGGCATCCTCTGGACATCAGTGTGCTGGTTTTCCAGATTGGTTCTTGTGGAAGGTCTTTACCAGGTTCGGAGCATAGACATTTTCTGTGGGCTCCCAAGAGACTCCTTCGGGATTGTAACCCTCCCAATCAAAGACCAGAGTTTACCCCCATCTCATTTTGGCATCAAGTATAGCATGGTCAACATATTTGTTGTTACCCTGACAATGTATTGGCATGTTGGGGAGGTGCAATGGGAGCAGTGAGGAAACACATCCTGTGTATGGGGCTTTAGAAGTGATGTGTGAAACACCAGATCGATTTTGAGGGCTCCAGGCAGGAGGAGTTCAAAGGTAACTAGACTGATTGAGCAGCAAATTCAATAGATATTTTGTGAAAAGCCACACAATCTAGCCTATGGAAAAAGTGGGACCTTCATGTCATTGGCAGACCGCATATTGTTTGTATTTTCTCGTGGCATCTTCTAGATTGGTTTTCAGGTCAGTTTGGATCCAATGGATCTGTTGCACCCAGTCGAAGGCTGTTGAGTTGGGTGAGGTTGTGGGTAGTTCCAGCTAAAATCAAGGGTGGAGCCCATATTTTGAAAAAAAGGGTCTCTGTCTTGTAGAGTCATGTTCTGTGTTATTGTACCCAAATTCTGACTGGGGTAGTAGCAAGGACCAGTTATCCTGAGGATAGTTTATATAGCACCGTATGTACTTTTCCAGATTTGTTCTCTCTGCCTGACTTTTTGGTATGGAGGAGATAAATTGTGAACTGTGATCAGAGACTATGTGATCCAGGAGGCAATGGAGGCATACGACTTGATCAACTCAGAGCTGGAAGGTTTCCTACGAGGAGGGCAGGTCACTGCAGGGCATAAAGTTTTCCATTTTGGTAAGGTGGTTCACCACAGTTAGGATGGTCATGAACTTAATGGACTCAGGTAATTGTACTATTACATCTAGGTCAATGATTGCCTAGGGGTCAGATGGAGGCTCAAGAGGTTGCAGGAGGCTGGATGGTTTGTTGTGTGATGCCTTGGAGTGGACACACAGATTACAAGAAGCAACATAAGCCTGCACTGTGGCTTGCATGCAAGGCCATCAAAAGAGAAAAGAAATTAGATGTTGGGTCTTGAAGCTGCCAAAATGTCCTGCCAAGGGAGAGTTGTGGCATACCTGTATAATTCTTGGAGGTTCAGGAGAAACATATATGCACCCTTTCATATAGGTTATCCCATCTCAAATGCCATGGGGTTCCTTGTTTATGGCTTCCTGCCTGTCGGAAGGGATCCCCTGAGCTGAGGTTGATCATATTGTGGCAAGCAGTTCTTGGTGGGGACCTGTGCCCAGGACGTTATGAGGTTTAAGAATGTTGGAGTTTGTGGAGTTCAAGCCCATCATGTCAGTGTAGCATTGTCCCTTCTGGGACAGACAACCAGCTTTGATGTTTAAGGTTTCTCGAGATTACAAAGTTGTAACATGAAAAAAACAGGGCCCATCAGAGATACCATTGATTGAAGGCTTTGGCCTTATGCAAATATTCTCAATTCTTATGGCTGTGCATACTTGGACAGGATACGGGGCCCCTTCCAGATAGTGGTGCCATTCCTCAAAGGCAGTTTTGATCACCAGGAGTTCTTAATCCAAGATCTCATAGTTTTCTTCTGCAGATGTGTTTCCTGGAATAAAAGGCACATGGGTGTAACAGTCTTGGGGCGGGGGGCATGTTTTTGGGAAAGAACTGCTCCAAACATGACATTAGAAGCATCGGCTTTGATGATGAAGATTTGCATGGTGTCTGGGTGAGCCAGTGTGGGAGCAGAGGTAAATGTGAATTGCAGTGCTTAAAGGTCTATTGGGCCCTGAGAGACTAGAGGAACTTATTGAGGGTGGCAGTGCACTCTGAGAACCTTGGGATAAATCATCAATAGAAATTGGGATGTTTTATAGTTCTTGGATGTTCTGTGGAACTGCCCAATCAGGAGCTGACTTCATCTTATGAGGGTCCATCTCAATACCCTTGAGGGATAGAATGAACCTAACAATTCTATGGTGGGATGACCAAAAAATAACTTCTTCAGCTTTGTGTAGAGACCATGTTGGCATAGCCTTCCAAGGATGGAATGGACATGCACAGTGTGTTGCTCAGCACTGTCTGAAAAAAATAAGTGTGTCATCAAGGTATACCACCATATATTGGTCCAGAATATCATGAAACATGTCATTGATAAAGTGTTAAAACATGGCTGGGGCATTGGTTAAACCAAAAGGCATCATGAGGCATTCTAAATGTCCATAGTGGGATCAAAAGGCAGTCTTCCATCCATCCTCAACTCTAATACGTAAGGGGTTACATGACCATCAGAGGTCCAATTTTAAGTATATCCAGGTGGCTCCCATGCAGTCCAATAGTTCAGGGATTACAGGTAAGGGGTACCAGCTCCTAATGGTGACCTTATTCAGTGCTCAGTTGTCCACACACAGTTGGAGGCTACCATCTTTATTGTTAACAAAGAGAACCAGTACCCCACCAGGCGAGGTAGACTTGTGAATAAAGCCCTTTGCCAGATTCTCTTGCAGGTAGGTGTGCAGGGTGGCCACTTTGGGTTCAGACCTGGCATAAATGCAATAAAATGGAATTTTTACTACCAATTCAGTTCAGTTGGACAGCCATAATCCTCATGCTGGAGGAGGATGTCTGCATTTGTTTTTGAAAATACATTGGCAAAGTCACTGTACTTGAGTGGAAGCTGATGCTCAGGAGCAGCTGGCAAGTCTGTCCGACCAACTACCCTGGCTTGCTATCGCCAGGGCCCTGCTGTCCACGTTCTACTTCCTGAGGTCAAGCAGTGCTGCCAGTAGTAGTCTGAGAAGACGCTGACCTTTAGTTCATGCCAGTGAACATGAGAGTTACAGAGGTTCAGCCACAAAATACCCAGGATCAGGGGGAAATGTGGAAAGTGAATGGCATTAAACTGCATCGTCTCTTGGTGCCCTTGGATGGTGACCTCCAGGGGCACAGTCTCCATCCATGGCCACTGGTCCAGAAGATAGGAAGGGCCTATCAATTGTCACTAGTAGGTTTGGGCCTTAGGGGAATCTGCTGGGTTGGGGCTGCATCTAGGTTGAGAAAATTGTCCTCTGCACCTGAGTTAACAAGGGCCTGCTATGGAAGGATTGGAAGGGAGATCTCTGGAATACATACCTCAGCAGTACTTGCAAATGTGGTGGTACAGAACCAGTACTTGCAAATGTTCAACATCATTCAGAACACATTCTGTATAGGACCATGGCTTGAGACTCTGGGGAACATTTTGTCCAGCTGCTCAGGCCAGCTCCCTTTACTGGGTCTGGGCTAACTTGTTTTTCCAGGTCTGTTTGGTCTGGATTCCTCATGGAGCAATCAGAAATAACATGATCGGTTTGTCACAGTAGAAGCACAGGTTAAAAGGGGTAGGCCGCTCCTTTTCCTCAGAGGTGCGTGGCCGACTGACCAGATCTACCTGCATCAGCTTGGTTTATGGAGCATAGCCCAATAGGAGGGGGCCTGGCTTCAATGCCACCCTTCTTCATTCTTCCTGCTGTTCACACAGCTTATTGTTGATCCAGATGACAAGATTGATAAAGGCACCCAGATCCATCTGGGTCTCAACTCCAGCCAACTCATCCTGCAGGCCCCATCAGAATTTGAACAGCTGGACTGCTTATTCCAGTCCAGGTCTGATGTGAGACAGCAGACATGTGCTGCATGGGAGGTGGCTGTGCCTGACCCCTGTTGGAGTTTCGTGAAGGTGACCTCAGCAGAGCAAGCATGGTTGGGGTTACCAAAGATGGTTCATATTGCCCCCTGGAAAACATCACATCTAGACAGCACCAGACTGCTGGTCTCCAGTAGTAGGGAAACCCAGTCCAACACCTCCTCAGTCAGCAGACTGACTACCAGACCTACCATGGCTTGGTTGGATGAGTATGTTTGAGGGCAAAGCAAGAACAAAAGGCAGCAATGGATCATGATGCCTCAAAACTTGGAATGATACCCCACTGAAGTGCTCCGGGAAGGGGATAACAAGTCCTTGCTCAGGGAGTGATGCAGCTGGTTGGACCCAGAGCACATTGTTTTTGGCACCGAGATGATTGACTTGCCCCTGCAGTACCTGATTCTTGACAACCAGCGGGTGCAATCTGCATTGCACATCATAGTTGTCCATCTGGATGTGGGTCACCTGCTCATGGAGCACTATAGCTCCTTGGGGCATGGGCAACTCCATTGGTCCATACCTGGCAGGCTCCACTCAGAGGGTTTGTCATAGACTAGGACATAGCCGGTCAGAGCTAGTGGTCAGAGCAATGGTGATCAGGTCTAGTGGTGAAAGCAGGAGCCAGAGGTCAGAAATAGGGACAGAGTTGGGAGGTAAGTCAAAGGTCAGAGCCGGAGTCAGTATCCAGGAGTGGGGCATAGAAGAAAGGATCTGGAACAAGGCAGGAAGGCAGGAATCAAAAAACAAGGCAGGCTCAGTTGTTAGGCAAGAAGGCAGGGTCTAATACGGCAACCATCCAAGTCTTTGCCTAGTTCAGGGGTAGGCAACCTATGGCACGCGTGCCGAAGGCGGCACACGAGCTGATTTTCAGTGGCACTCACACTGCCCGGGTCCTGGCCACCGGTCCGGGGGGCTCTGCATTTTAATTTAATTTTAAATGAAGATTCTTAAACATTTTAAAAACCTTATTTACTTTACATACAACAATAGTTTAGTTATATATTATAGACTCATAGAAAGAGACCTTCTAAAAACGTTAAAATGTATTACTGGCATGCGAAACCTTAAATGAGAGTGAATAAATGAAGAGTCGGCACACCACTTCTGAAAGGTTGCTGACCCCTGGCCTAGTTGCTCAGACAACTTCCTGTGAATTCTTTTGGGTTAAATAATGAGTCTGAGCCAATCAGAGAGGTTGGACATCTCCTCCAATTGGGAGCTGCACAGGCAGTGTCTATGGTGAGCTAGCGTCCACCAGCCCACACTTCCTACTAGTACCAGCAAGCTGCCAGGTGGTGGCTGAAGTCTGAATAGTCCCTGGGACCTGCGGACCTGCATTTGAGACCCAGGATCCCTTGCCCAGCCCAGCATTTGAATAGCCAATGGAGTGGCTTAATGGGGGTTCTCACTTCCACTTGTAGGCAAGTAGTCCAAGTCACAGTCTAGCCCTCAATGTCCAGGAGTTCTCTGAGTACATTAAACCAAAGAGACAGGGAAAAGGCCAAAGCAAAGGACAATGGGAACAATCCAAGGATCTGAGGAATTTTGGCCATATTCTTCTGATCTCCTGAATTAATTATACTGAAGATAATGGAGTTCATCTGGAGTTATACCAGAGTAACTGACAGTCCAGTCCTGTGAGGTGCTGAGTGCCCTTAAGTCCCACGGCTCTGGCAATAAACAATACACAGAAACTAGTCCTGTATTATTTGGAAAACAGGAAATGAAAAGGGGACCTCAAGGAAGAGGATTTCCTCCAGGAAGGGAGATTCTGAAGTGACTGGAGGACGGTTTCTAAAAGGGGTATTTGAGTGAATGCCAAATACAAGGAAAAGCCATCAATTTAAAGTAAGGAGGATTGGGCACTAAAGCAATCAAGGTATAATTTATACACCAAAGAGAATAGTTAAAATGACTTAAAATACCCTGGGGGAATGGAAGACAGTATTAACTGAGGAGTGCGGGGTGGTGATGTATGTATATATGTCAGAGAGAGAGAAATACAAATCCCAATTCCAAAGAGGGGATGTACTACATGTTACAAGTTTCCTTGTCTCCCTTCACCCTACGTTTTTCTGAGTTCATGATACTGTTGTCTAAATGATATACTGTTTTACCTTCCTGTCATAAAAATACACTGGCCTGGTCATACATGACCACAGTATCATTGACCTTGAATAGAGGGTTCTGGACCTTTACAATTGTATGTTAGTTGAATGTCACGTGTCTAAAATATATTTTATTTTGCTGATTGGCTCTAAAATATTTATAATGCAGTGAAGCACATAGTATATGAGCTTTTTCTCCAAAGGAGTTGCAGTTGTGGTTTCCCTATACAGTACTACTGTTCAGAGTTCTGAAATGAAAATCTGGTGAGCAATATCATTTTAGAAGCCAGCCCTTCCCTCTTCACTCAGGCCATGATTCAGAAGTAGTGTATGGAACTGAATAGTATCCCTTTAAATAATTGATGAGCCCTCTAGTGGCAGGATTCTGTTTTTCTGATCAGTCAAAAGTGTGTGAATACCCCCACCTACAAGTCAACCTGGAAGTGTTGTTGGTACCATAGAAGCCCACTGTGATGGGTTTCCTCCGGGATAAAACCTGGAACTGGAGTACAGTTGAGCCCTCTGAACTGTCCAGCCTGGGCTGTCTCTCACGATGCCTTGCTAGTGACAAGCAGCAAACCCCTCCAGGCGCTGTTATCACTTAGCACAACAGCATGTGGAGCCCCACACCCAGCTAGATTGCATGAATGCTCCCAGAGCCACTCATGAACTAACAATAGAGAGAAGCTCCAGCCAAAATATCCCCAGCTCCCCAGCCTAGGACCCCGGAGCTGCCCTGGTGAAAAGCCTGACCAGTATATGAGTTATTACCCAGTCCGCCACTTCTACGAAGGAAAGTGAATGTGCACCAACTCTTGTTCCTGAGCTGAAATTTTCCCCCAAGCACTTCACTCAGATCACACTGTTTTAGGTAAAAAAATCTAAAATAGATTTATTAACTACAGAAAGATCTATTTTAAGTGATTACACTGGTCTACAATTTTTGAGAAGTCGTCTGCTTCAGAGA
>NW_020664462.1:22140667-22157651 GCF_002925995.2 Terrapene triunguis | reverse complement strand
CTACATTTATTTCAGAAGCATTTTGGCTGTAGAGCAGTGTTATAAGTGATAGCAAACAGATCAAAGTAGATTACCTAGCAAATAAATAAAAACACAATCTAAACCTAATATAATAGATAGGATTTGAATTAAGCAGTGTCTCACCCTGTTAGGTAGTTTAAACAGTCCACCAGTGTTTCACACACAGACAGGCTTCCTTCCTCCAAGTCAGTCCTTGTTCCTCAGGTGTGTCTAGGTGTTCTCTTGTGTGGGGAGTGAGGCCCATTTGTGATGTCACTTCCCCCTTTGCATGCTTCGATGAGTCATGGCAACCATTATACATGTGCTGTCTGAAGCATCCCCAGGTGAGGATAAGCCTTTTCATGGCCCATTGATTTATTGATAGACCATTCATTTTGAATAGGCCATTCATAATGTGCTGGCTAGACTATATGTAAAGCTTTGTGGGTGTTACTCAGAGCAAGCACTTTTGAAATACAGATGCATAGTCAATATTCATAACTCCAGATACAAAAATAAAACATGCATACAAATAGCATAATCATATTCAGCCATTCATAACATTTCCATTGACACGTTACATGACACATTTTGTACAAGGTGCATCATAATTATGTCATAATCATATCAGAATTATACTACTATGGTGAATATGGGGTGCAGAGTGTCACACCCACCATTTAGTGCCCTTTCTCACTCTGCATAAAATGCCATGCCGAGCACGTGCAACATTTATAGTTGAATTTTATTCAATTTTCAGTCTAAGACTTATATGGGAGGAGTCTGCAGACTACATGTTGAATTTCCAAAGGGGTCCTCACCTCCATTTGAAATTTTTTAGAGGTCCACAAATGAAAAGGGTTGAAAACCACTATTTTAGAAGCTGCCAGAAACTAGTTAGAGCAGCAGTGTGTATGCAGGTAGGCCTTGTGTGTACTTAATACACAGTTATTTGGGACCCAGCTGTGTCTATATGGTTTCTTCATATTGTTATTGTTGTGTAAAGTGCAATAGCCATAACAGTACTTAAGCACACAGATAACTTTAAGCACATGCGTAGTCCTAATTAAGTTAATGGAATTTCCTCAAGTGTTTAAAGTTATACATGTGTTTAAATACCCCGAACATCTTAAAGGAAAGAATGTTTAAGATTTTTAACAGACTACATAAATACTATATTTAGAAAAAAATTACTCCAGGGAAAATAATTACACAGACAGAATACATTCTTGCATATTTTAAATGCAGAGTTTAATTTTTCATAATTATTGCATGATCCCTGGGAAGATACAACAATTGCTAAAAATAAACCTACAGCAAAATATGTAGGAATAAATTTGACTTTCAACATCAGCTTCATTTCCATAAAGACAGCACCATTGAAGAAAGAAACCTAAAATTGGGTGATTTATTTATGGATTCTTTAAGCTTCATTTGCATACTACTCTGTTTGCTCCTGTTAGTCATAGCAATAAACTGCCATTCTCCAACTTCACTTACATTCATATTTAGGCACCTAAATAAAAGTGAACTGATTTTCACAGGTGCTGAGCACCCTCAACTTTTATTTAAGTCAGTGGAAGTGAAATATTTTTATTAGGTGCTCGGGATAGACTTAGGTGCGTTACTTAGGCACCTAAACTGAAGATTTTGGCTATAGATATTTTTTAACCACATTTTGTGACATATAATTGGAAGACATGAAATAACCCCATAGGGATGAGACTGTATGATTCAGTGCCTTGAGGAATATCTAGTTACTAGACAGGGTTTCAAATCATAAACACCTTGAAATTTTGGGAGACCTTAGCTCCGGAACTGCACTTGATAGCTAGTCTTACACCTAAAATGGGGAGTGGGGGGAGAGGTGGATCTAAATGTGGCTGAACTTTGGAAACGTCCTGATCCAGATCTCAGCATTGTATCTCGGCCCCATCTCTCCTAATTACTGTGAGATGAAAATAGTGTCTTTGGGGGGGGGGCATTAGGGGGCATTGGGTAGATAACAAACTTTAATTCAAAAAGCAAACGGCAACCACTGTAGAACGTCAAAATGTTTCCAGGAATTACATTTTCAACAAAGTTATCACAAGCAATATCTCTTTCTCTTTGTGTCTAATCTTCATTGATTAGCTATGAAGAAGAAACAATATATTCCCAAATGTCTACATTTGACTAGAAATAGAAATTACTTAATGTCCAGTACTATGCATCTCACACTTGTTTGGCATTCCCTCAATACTCATTGACTGCTGTTTATCTGCACCACAAATTAAAATGTATCCTTAGGTACAGAGAAACATAGAATTTGGCTCACTGGGAGAAATCCTGGCCCAGTTGTAGTCAATGGCAAAGTTCTCATTGACTTCACACATTGTCTCAGACCATTGGTCCTCCAAGCCAAGTATTCAGCTTCCAGCAGTGGAGAATGACTGATGCTTCAGAAGGGTAGAAGGAGGACTATCCTTTTTTCTAGCTATTTGTGCAGTGGAATCATATCCTTCCTGACTCTGGTACCTTACTAAGAATCCCTTGAAATTTGCAGGCTATAACAAGATAATATTTATAATATTTGTCTAAAGAACAGGGGAGGCAGTGATGCCTAGTAGATAGAATGCTGGACATTGGGAGACCTGGACTCTATTGCTGGCTCAGCCGTTGACTTGCTCGGTGACCTTGGGCAAATCACTTTCCTTTTCTGTATTTCAGTTTTCCCATCTGTAAAATGGGTTCAATGATACTGACCTCTTTGTAAAGCACTTTGAGACCTACAGAGGGAAAGTGCTGTAGAAGAACAAAATTAAAAAAATATTATTGGGCCACACTGATTTTCAGCCACACATAGCCCTGGAAATTTGGATATTAACCTTTTAAAGTGACATTGAAATATTTATTGATGTTATGGGCTAGGTCCTACCCTATGCAGCTGTGTGGCTGGGTCTGGGGACGAAAGAACACATTTGTAGATTCTTCTCCTTCCATTCCCCAGTGCAAACAGCACTGAAGTATCATTACATAGCACAAATGGGAGTGCTAGGGAGGGGCCAGCTACTGGGCAGTGCACAATAGCTCTCATCCAACAATGAAAATATTTTTTCCTTCTGAGATGACATGCTGGAAGTGTAAACTTTCTGTTTCAGCTACTGCTGTGACTAAAATATATTCCTCCTGAGCCCATTCAATCATTTCAGCTTGAGGCAACTAATGTGTTACTCTTTTTCCTAGTGCCCCATATTGTCAGTGTTGTTCACCTCAGGAGAGCTAAGAGTAAACATTTACTTTCACCTGGAATCAGTAATTGGATTCTGTTGTTTGAGTGGTTGAAAAGAGGGGACCTGTGGCAACAACTCTCCCAGGAAATGTAGTGCAAAATTGAATTCATTTAACTATGGCTCATTTTGTGAAGCTACATCATCATCATCATCATTGTTATGCATTATTTGTATTGTGATAGCACCTAAAAGCACTCACTGTGCTAGGTGCTGTATAACAAAGAGATAGCCATTGCCCCCACATGCTTACAAGTTCAGTAGATTTCTGTTTGCACAGTCTTAGTAAAATTGCCATCTTCCCACACAAACCATGCAGAATTAGGATTAGATTGAACTCCTGGCTAATACAGCTGCACAGGGGCGAGTAAGTATTCTCCCTGCCCCTTGAGTGGTTCACATTTGCCCTTGCAAATTGCAGCGCTGGCACTTGGAGGACAGCAGGGGTTGCACCCCAGATGGTTCCCCCTTAAGCAAATAGGCAAGGAGTGGATAAGATGGGTGAGGGATTAGGAAGAGTCATGGCTCTGTCCCCCAAATACCAGCCACCAGGGTTCTCTGGCCATGTAGAGACAGTATGTGACACCACAAAGAGGTATCACAAATCAAGCCCCACTTCCCTGTACAACTGGGAAGCTCCAGGAGAATGTGCCTCTCTGGCTACATCTACACTGCACACCCCAGGTGGCAGTGACAGGTAGGGCATGTGTAGCTACAAGCTGCGTCCACACTGTGGTGTGTAGCTACATGTGGCAGTGAAAGGCTCTGTCACGGGGGAGGCAGTGAGGAAAGGCTTCAACATCCCTGCTACCTTTCTCCTGCCAGAACCTTTTCCTCTGCAGAGTGTTTCACTGTGGTGGGGAAAGGCTCATAGACTCATAGACTCATAGACTTTAAGGTCAGAAGGGACCAATATGGTCATCTAGTCTGACCTCCCGCATGATGCAGGCCACAAAAGCTGACCCCTCTACTTTCCCTTAACTCTGCTGTTGAAGTCTCTTGATCGTGATCCAAAGACTTCAAGTTGCAGAGAATCTTCCAGCTTGCGACCCCTGCCCTATGCTGCGGAGGAAGGCGAAAAACCACCAGGGCCTCTGCCAATCTACCCAGCTACCAGCGGTGGGAAAGGCTCCGACAGCAGGGAGGCAGTGTGACAATAAAAATAGCAGTGTAGTCGGTGGAGGCCCTGCTTGGGGTGTGTAGAGAGCTGTGTAGGTACATACTCACAGGGTTCAGGAAGTGTCTTTACTCTGTTCACCTAAGCAGTACCTCATCTACACTGCTATTTATACCTGTGCTGGGGGAGGGGAGGGGGGATTTGGAGGGTATATACTCTACATGCTGCCGTAAGGAATGTGCCATGTAGACGTACCCTCTGAGGCACTATGCCTCCTGGTGCTCCATTTCAGCCATTTTGTCAACACCCCTCCCTGAATATGGCCTGTATGCTAGACGCCTGACCTAGCCCTTTTCCACTAGAGCTCATTTCTAGTGAAGGAATTTTAGAAGTTAGCATTCCACTTTTCCTTAAAAAACACACCAAAGCCATGGTAAAGCTCAATCACTTGGAATTCATGGCCCCTGAACACAAAAGAATCACGCCAGCTAGATCCAAATTCATTTTCCAAATGGAATGAATTTTCCCCCCACTATTGCTCCAATGTAATTTTTTCATCACTTTGGGTCGGATTCTGCCACTCTCACTTCTAAATGGGATGACTTACATTTTAGGATACTAAGCAACATAAAGTTGGCAGCATGGGGCTGTTAGGACAGAGATCCTTCCTCTGTGAGGACAGGCCACATACTCAGGATGGGAGCTGGGCATTTAAAAATATTTTCCATTCAGAAAGGGAACAAAAAACAAACAAAAAAATGAAATTTCTTGTGAAAAATTTTGTGTTAAAAATTAGGTTTTGGTCAATCAAAATATTTCTTTTAGCACAAATCAAAATATTTTGTTCCAATGTCAATCTTTTACAAGTTTTTTTTTTTAAATTATATAAAAATAATGAATTTCATTTCAAAAAGTCATTTTGAAAAGAAAATTTGAAATGTTCCATTCCAAAAATGTTGAAACAGAACATTTCAACATTATCAAAATGCTTCATTGTTTCTTTATAAAAGAAATTTCATCAAAATTGATACTTTTCCAAAATGTTTCAATTTTAACAAAAACAGCATTTTTTTGCAGTAAAAACATTTCAGTAAAAAAATTTCCGGTTAACTCTAGTCACTAGATTTACAAGTGAGCAAAATAAATCTGCATTTTATCTTTTTAGGCTGAAAAATATTTGTTGTCATTCTCTATGACTTGTTCCCCAAGTAAGGTGCTGCTCACTATGAGTAAGGTGTCAGAATCTGACCCCTGGCAAAGCTCAGCACAAAACCCGAATCTAGGCAAAAGTCACAAGCATGTGAAAATGGGGTTGTATTCGATCTCTGAATATCAGCACTCGGTATTTATTACAGCTGTTCAGTGCTGGGGTACAGCAAACCGCTCAGCTACTAGTAGTGCACCAGATGTACCGCAACTCAGAGAAAAGCATTGAAGGTGCTTCAGCTATTGGGCCCTCAGGTGCTAGCCTTGGTGGGTCCCAATAACCACTCAGGCACATGCCTAAGTGAAGGGGTAGTTTACCATAGTGGTTTCTATTTGAGCACCTGGGGTCGGGGGAGGGCAGTGCAACTGAGGGTTACAGCTTCTCAAGCCTAGCACCTGGATGCCCTCTCCAGTCTAGTCCTCCATTAAAGGCAAATAGGAGCTTGCAGGTTTTGAGACCAGGATCAGTGGTGTGTCTCACTGGGGCCCCTACCCAGCCTCTGCTCCTTTCCCATGAATCCTGTACAGACCTGAACCCAGCTGCAATGTATGACAGTTACACTCTGTCCCACACACAGTCCCAGGGCTCCTGTTGCAACCGTCTGTGCAACATACTTCCCTGGCAGTTTCCCCTGCATCCAGCTTCCCTGCTGCTCCTGGCTTGCCATGAGTCCATCACCTCTTCCCAGAGTCAAGTCACTTCCTGGGTCAGAGTCTTTCTATAGGGTTTCTGCTCCCTCCCTCTTCTGGCCAGGCCAGGGGAAGGGGATGTGCCTGCGTGTCCACCTCCAGTGGGGAGAAGGGAGTGATGACCCATGCCTGTCAATAGTGGATTGGCAAAGTGAGAGCAGTCCAGCTTCAGCAGTGTTACTGAGCATGCTCAGTCCGGGTGAGCAGGCCAAGCAACAAATCGGGGGAGAGGGATGACCCAGCATGCCCCCACTTACGCATCGATTGATGAGAATGGTAGTTCCCTGCTTAGCAGATGCTTCACAATCACCGAGAGGTACAATGACTCACTCAAGGTCACACATAAAATCAGTACAGAGCTGGGAAAAGAAGATAGTTCCCTTTAGTCCCAGGCCAGTGCACTATCCATGGGAATACATTGCTTCTTTGTTGTGTACAAGAAATACGCTCTCCTAATAATAGAGACACGACTACGTGTGCTCTATGGTATTTAAATCTACCGTGTCTACTGAACTGTTTAATCACCCTGTAAATTAATAGTTTATTTAATAGATTAGTCAGGTAATTAAGTAGTTGGTATGTATCAAAATTAATATGTCTAAAAGTCGACCTACTTTTTGTATAAAAATCGGAGAAGATTAATTATATTCCCACTAGCTAACTCCTAGCGTTGTTATTAATATATTACAATAACATCAGAAATAAATGATAGTTCAGTTTTAGACAGAAAGTTGGGGACCTCCAATCAGGAGAGGATTTGCTATCCCAGCAAAGCAGCACTGATTTGGCCCAATATGACTGAGAGTTTCTTAAGGCATTCTTTAAATTACGTAGACTCTTTCCATATGTCTGTCTCAAGCATTGATAAAAAAACACATGATGCCCATGATATGCCACATGGCTCCATCAGAAGGAAGACTGCAGTTCATCATGGGAGGTGTAGGAAGTCCAAGGAGCCAGGCCCATAGGGGAGAATGGGGGAATGAAGCACTTTACTAAAACTCCTGTTATGTACCATGGCAGATGGGGTTTAGGGCTGAACTTACTTGAAATAGGGCATTCTGTTTACTATATGTGTAATTTGTCTAATGTTAACAAATGTCTATGAAATCTACTGGCAAAGTGCATGTCTCCTTCCCCTCTAGTGCTGATCCACATACAGGATGACAATGGCGCTGGTGAGAACATTTCTGACTGCACATTTTTCTGATGAAAATAGCAATCTGGAAAAATCAAAACCTTCCATGGATTATACTGTATCATTATACTTGCACACAAAGGGGCCACGTGAAGGTTGCATGGGCAACTTTAATCCTGGCATTTTCCAACTTTTGAGTGCTTGACTTTGTAACCTTAATAAGGTTTTTTTAATGTAGCATTTTGTATCCAGCATAGTAAATATAGGATATATTGAGCATATTGTGCTCAGGTTTGTGCAAAGACCTTCCACGCTACAGTGAAGTGAGGCCCTGAAGGCTACACAGGGAGTCACCTGCTTCCCTGTGTGCTGTAGAGGGCAGTGATGCAGATGGGCCAAGAAATCCATAATTAGGTGGTTCCAGTGTAGAGGTGCTGGGGACACTATTCCAGCCCACTATACCTGACTGGTATATAAGGGCAGTCAGCAGCGAACCAGCTGAGCGGCGAACAGCAGAGGCTAACAGGGGGAGTTTGCCTGGGAGTTCACCAGGGGAGAGCTCACTGAGGCTTTCATCTGCGGGTTTCTCTGAGTAGTTACTGCAACAGCTGAGGAAGCTCTAAAGAGGAAGGTGATATGGAAGGTGAGCGATCAGCTGTTGTAACCTGCACAGGTTGTGTCATGTTTGTCTTTCTTCCACAGGACAGAAGCGACTTTGTCTGTACAAAGTGCAAGCTGGTCTCCGTATTGGAAGAGAAGGTTCGAGGTCTGGAGAAACAAATATCAACTCTTGCATAAGGGAAAATGAAGATTTCCTGGACAGACGTCAGGAGATGCTTCTACGGCCACAACGTTCTGAAGATTCAGAGCAGGCGCAGCAGGGACAGAAGGATGGTGAAGAAGTTTGGCAGCATGTGACCTCCAGAAGGAGAAAGAGGAGCGTCCATGTACCAGCAATGGAGATACAGGTGAGCAATCATTTCCATGTTCTCTCTACAGGTACTAATGCGGAGAGTGGACTAGATGACACATCTGAGGGAAGGGAGCAGAAGGAGACTCCACCGATTGGAAGGCAAAAGATGCACTGTCCTAGGGATGAGGGTTCCACAATCACCACTCCCAAGAGGAGGAGGAGGGTGGTGGTGGTCGGGGACTCCCTCCTCAAGGGGACTGAGTCATCTATCTGCCGCCCCGACCGGGAAAACCGAGAGGTCTGCTGCTTGCCAGGAGCTAGGATACACGATGTGACAGAGAGACTGCCGAGACTCATCAAGCCCTCGGATCGCTACCCCTTCCTGCTTCTCCACGTGGGCACCAATGATACTGCCAAGAATGACCTTGAGCGGATCACTGCAGACTACGTGGCTCTGGGAAGAAGGATAAAGGAGTTTGAGGCGCAAGTGGTGTTCTCGTTCATCCTCCCTGTGCAAGGAAAAGGCCTGGGTAGAGACCGTTGAATCGTGGAAGTCAACGAATGGCTACGCAGGTGGTGTCTGAGAGAAGGCTTTGGATTCTTCGACCATGGGATGGTGTTCCAAGAAGGAAGGGTGCTAGGCAAAGACGGGCTCCACCTAACGAAGAGAGGGAAGAGCATCTTCGCAAGCAGGCTGGCTAACCTAGTGAGGAGGGCTTTAAACTAGGTTCACCGGGGGAAGGAGACCAAAGCCCTGAAGTAAGTGGGGAAATGGGATCCTGGGAGGAAGCACGAGCAGGAGAGCGCAAGAGGGGAGGACTCCTGTCTCATACTGAGAAAGAGAGACGATCGATGAGTTATCTTAAGTGCCTATACACAAATGCAAGAAGCCTGGGAAACAAGCAGGGAGAACTGGAAGTCCTGGCACAGTCAGGGAACTATGATGCGATTGGAATAACAGAGACTTGGTGGGATAACTCACATGACTGGAGTACTGTCATGGATGGATATAAACTGTTCAGGAAGGACAGGCAGGGCAGAAAAGGTGCGGGAGTTGCGTTGTATGTAAGAGAGGAGTATGACTGCTCAGAGCTCTGGTATGAAACTGCAGAAAAACCTGAGAGTCTGTGGATTAAGTTTAGAAGTGGGAGCAACAAGGGTGATGTCATGGTCGGAGTCTGCTATAGACCACCAGACCAGGGGGATGAGGTGGATGAGGCTTTCTTCCGGCAACTAACAGAAGTTGCTAGATCGCAGGCCCTGGTTCTCATGGGAGACTTTAATCACCCTGATATCTGCTGGGAGAGCAATACAGCGGTGCACAGACAATCCAGGAAGTTTTTGGAAAGTGTAGGGGACAATTTCCTGGTGCAAGTGCTGGAGGAACCAACTAGGGGCAGAGCTTTTCTTGACCTGCTGCTCACAAACAGGGAAGAATTAGTAGGGGAAGCAAAAGTGGATGGGGACCTGGGAGGCAGTGACCATGAGATGGTCGAGTTCAGGATCCTAACACAAGGAAGAAAGGAGAGCAGCAGAATACGGACCCTGGACTTCAGAAAAGCAGACTTTGACTCCCTCAGGGAACAGATGGGCAGGATCCCCTGGGAGAATAACATGAAGGGCAAAGGGGTCCAGGAGAGCTGGCTGTATTTTAAAGAATCCTTATTGCGGTTGCAGGAACAAACCATCCCGATGTGTAGAAAGAATAGTAAATATGGAAGGCGACCAGCTTGGCTTAACAGTGAAATCCTTGCTGACCTAAATGCAAAAAAGAAGCTTACAAGAAGTGGAAGATTGGACAAATGACCAGGGAGGAGTATAAAAATATTGCTCAGGCATGCAAGAGTGAAATCAGGAAGGCCAAATCGCACTTGGAGTTGCAGCTAGCGAGAGAGGTTAAGAGTAACAAGAAGGGTTTCTTCAGGTATGTTAGCAACAAGAAGAAAGTCAAGGAAAGTGTGGGCCCTTTACTGAATGAGGGAGGCAACCTAGTGACAGAGGATGTAGAAAAAGCTAAATGTACTCAATGCTTTTTTTGCCTCTATCTTCACAAACAAGGTCAGCTCCCAGACTGCTGGACTGGGCAGCACAGTATGGGGAGGAGGTGACCAGCCCTCCGTGGAGAAAGAAGTGGTTCGGGACTATTTAGAAAAACTGGATGAGCACAAATCCATGGGGCCAGATGCGCTGCATCCGAAGGTGCTAAAGGAGTTGGCAGATGTGATTGCGGAGCCATTGGCCATCATCTTTGAAAACTCATGGCGATCGGGAGAGGTCTCGGATGACTGGAAAAAGGCTAATGTAGTGCCCATCTTTAAAAAAGGGAAGAAGGAGGATCCGGGGAACTACAGGCCAGTCAGCCTCACCTCAGTCCCTGGAAAAATCATGGAGCAGGTCCTCAAGGAATCAATTATGAAACACTTAGAGGAGAGGAAAGTGATCAGGAACAGTCAGCATGGATTCACCAAGGGGAAGTCGTGCCTGACTAATCTAATTGCCTTCTATGATGCGATAACTGGCTCTGTGGATGAGGGGAAAGCAGTGGATGTGTTATTCCTTGACTTTAGCAAAGCTTTTGATACGGTCTCCCACAGTATTCTTGCCAGCAAGTTAAAGAAGTATGGGCTGGATGAATGGACTGTAAGGTGGATAGAAAACTGGCTAGATCGTCGTGCTCAACGGGTAGTGATCAATGGCTCCATGTCTAGTTGGCAGCCGGTTTCAAGCGGAGTGCCCCAAGGGTCGGTCCTGGGGCCGGTTTTGTTTAATATCTTTATTAATGATCTGGAGGATGGTGTGGACTGCACTCTCAGCAACTGCACTCCCAGTTTGCAGATGACACTAAACTGGGAGGCGTGGTAGATACACTGGAGGGTAGGGATCGGATACAGAGGGACCTAGACAAATTAGAGGATTGGGCCAAAAAAAACCTGATGAGGTTCAACAAGGACAAGTGCAGAGTCCTGCACTTAGGACTGAAGAATCCCATGCACTGCTACAGACTAGGGACCGAATGGCTAGGTAGCAGTTCTGCAGAAAAGTACCTAGGGGTCACAGTGGACGAGAAGCTAGATATGAGTCAACAGTGTACTCTTGTTGCCAAGAAGGCTAACGGCATTTTGGGCTGTATAAGTAGGGGCATTGCCAGCAGATCAAGGAATGTGATAGTTCCCCTTTATTCGACATTGGTGAGGCCTCATCTGGAGTACTGTGTCCAGTTTTGGGCCCCACACTACAAGAAGGATGTGGAAAAATTGGAAAGAGTCCAGCGGAGGGCAACAAAAATGATTAGGGGTCTGGAGCACATGACTTATGAGGAGAGGCTGAGGGAACTGGGATTGTTTAGTCTCCAGAAGAGAAGAATGAGGGGGGATTTGATAGCTGCTTTCAACTACCTGAAGGGGGGTTCCAAAGAGGATGGAGCTTGGCTGTTCTCAGTGGTGGCAGATGACAGAACAAGGAGCAATGGTCTCAAGTTGCAGTGGGGGAGGTCTAGGTTGGATATTAGGAAACACTATTTCACTAGGAGGGTGGTGAAGCACTGGAATGCGTTACCTAGGGAGGTGGTGGAATCTCCTTCCTTGGAGGTTTTTAAGGTCAGGCTTGACAAAGCCCTGGCTGGGATGATTTAGTTGGGATTGGTCCTGCTTTGAGCAGGGGGTTGGACTAGATGACCTCCTGAGGTCCCGTCCAACCCTGATATTCTATGATTCTATGATTCTATGAGCTGCTGTTGTAGCTGCTGGTGGCTGCACTGCAGCTGGTGACTGCACTTCTGCCTGCATCTCAGTTTGGGGGTGGAGATTGTTCACCGGACCCCATGCTCATCACCTGCATCGAACCCCCGGCTTTGTGTGTGTGAAATGAATTCCACCATGAAGAACCCAACACTCCAGTAAAACACAGCCAGCTTGTTGCCTGCAGAGCTGTGATTGGGGAGCAGGGGAAGTCTTTAGTGCTGTTTGGTTCAGGAGTGACACAGCAGAGAAGCCCAGTCACCATGCCAGTCAACTCCCAGGTCTGGGGAGCAAACCTCAACCAACATAAGGAAACTCTATTAACCCCTTCCTCAGCCCATGGCAGTCATGATAGGGAATAATCACCAGGGTCTGTCCTGCCACACCCCACTTCACCTGAAGGTATCAGGGGTATTTAGACATAAGGGAATGAAGCTTTATACATCCACTAGGAAGCTCTCTCAGTGACACTTCTCATCCCTGCAACCTTTTCTCTCCTCAATCTCAACATTCTTCCCTTGTCACTCAGAGCTGATGACACCTACTTTTGTTCTCATCTATCCTCCTATGCCTCATGATCCCTCCTCTTACTCCCCTGAGTGTTCCCACATGAACACTCTGCTTTCTCGTCAGTATGGTCCATCGTGAGCCTTCTCCTCCATGCGATTACTTGTGGTTCTGCCTCCTCCTCTGCACAATCCCTCATTGACCCTCTTCTTCCTCCTCCACATGATCCCTCATGGTCTCACTTATTCGTTCCTCTCCATGCAACCCCCCATAGCTCCTCCTCATCCTCCTACACCCAGTCCATCATGGTACCTCCTCCTCCATGTGATCTCTCGTGGTCCATCAGCTTCCTTCTCTGAACAATCCCTTGTGGTCCCCCATGTGCAGCCCTTTGTGGCACCTACCTTTATTCATCTCCCTTGTCGCATCTATCTCCATGGTCCCTCTTTTTTAACACACTATATCTGGTCCTGCAGATACCAATCATACTAACTTGCCTCTGCTGCTCTCTGAGCTCAGAATGTTAGGGGGCTACCAGGCAGCAGCTAGGCATTGTTGCATCATCACTGCAATGAAGTACTGCGTATCACAGACACAGGAAGGTCTCAGCTGGTTTTGAACACATACTGTTTTTTCAGCTGTAGCCCTGCCTCATTCAGAAGACAGGACTGACAGTGTTCGGGAAAGTTTCAGAGTCAGGAACAAAACCAAACTCTCCTGAGTCCCAGAACACACCACTTCTCTCTTTTTAGTCTCTTGTGCTGCAATTTGTAGGTGGAAAAAGAAACCTGGTCAGGGCCGGCACAACCCATTAGGCGACCTAGGCGGTCGCCTAGGGCACTAACATTTGGGGGGCGGCGACCGCAGCGGCCGGATCTTTGGCCGCCTCTGTCGGGGGCGGCATTTCGGAGGCGGGACCTTCCGCTGCCTAGGGCGGCAAAAAAGCTGGCGGCGCTCCTGAACCTGGTGAACAAAGTACAATGAAATTTCCCCCTGCCCATTATATTTTCCCCCATGCTGTAGAATGAAGAGCAATCAGCCACCTGTGGGACATTTACTTGTCTTCCTAATATTGTCTTTTCCAACAGAATTCCAAAAATCTTCTCTGAAATTCCTGGTATGCTGTGTGATCAAATCTCATCTGGTTCTCTTTAGGTGCTCATACATTTCTGAGATTTCAAGGGTTGCACATCATGCAGAATATGCACTTTGCAAGCTCCAAAGAACATCTGTAGGAAATTGAGCAAGATATGCTTGAGTACAAAAAAACCCATCTGAATTGCAACCCTAAATATGGTATTATAATTAGAGCTTTGTGAATAATTGGTTTTGGTGTTTTTTTGCTCCCTGCCAGTTCCAAAATATGGGAGGGGAGAGGGAGGAATTGACTGAGATCAAATCGAAACCAAATTTTTTCAGAATTTTTGGCAAATGGAAAAGTAATAAAAATATAATTTAGACATTTCTGAAGTTTTTCCTTTTTTCATTTGTTTCAGTTGAAACAATTTGCTGAAATTGACACACATTTATGGAATGTTTTGGTTGACCTGAATCTACATATTTCAGCATTTTTTTGCCCATATCTATCCAAATAGGTATTTTTTTTACTCTTTGGGGTGCCTATCTCCTCCTATCTATCCATCCATTCCTCTTTTCCCCCTCTTTCCCCCATTTATTTCAATTTACTAACCTCATCCTTCCTTTCTTAAATCAACAAACAAACAAAACCCAATCAAGACGAGGATTACATGTTTGGAGATAGGTGTTGCTGCTGTAGATTATCATAACTCCATTGATTTTGTTAATTTACACCAGCTAAGGACCTGACTCCTAAAGTTTAAATAACTTACTATCCCTAAATTCCATTGCATTGATTTAGAAAGCTGGCAGATAATAACACATAAATATAATCTCCCCATCATATTCTCCTCAGAATAAAAAAACCCTAAAACAGACACAAACAGGAAGCAGTTTATGTTCTAATCTTGTTCTTTCCCTACCATTACACAATTACGCTACCCTCAGCAATGAAAACCCCTGAGAGAATTCACCTAGGTTTCCAACTGTTATGTACTTGCTTTCCCCAGTGTGAAAAAAAGTTTGAAGTGCCAGCTGTTTAGAAGAAATAATCATTACAGTGCTTCCTGCTAGCATTTCAAATTAGAGAAAGATAGAGAGCAGCAGAAGTCACCCAGTTCCACATTGCTTTTTTATTCATTTCCTTCTTATTCTACCTTAGTCAGTGAAGAGGCTTTTAAGCTTCTAGACCCACTGGACTATCTATTGTATGGGTGCCCAGATGCACTAGAAAAGGCAGCAGCCCGAGGAGATCAAAAATATTCTGCATTAGGTAAAATCATCACATTTTGCTAAGGGTTATCGTTCCAATAAGCAAATTCCTAGAAGCCATATCAATTGTGTCATTTCAGGTTAGGTATTTTATAGCCCCACCCCCTTATAGATATGCAAATCCTTTTAGGATTAAATCTAATCTGCACCTTCTAAGTATGTTGGCTGATGTGTGTGACAAAGAGGTGTTGAGAGATGTCTTTTTGCACAAGTTTACAGAATACAAAAGCAATAACTGTAATTTGTGTTGCCATTGTTCACAGCTTGCTCGCTGGTTACAGTTAATTGCGTAGAAACAGACCATCATCATTCACTGCAGATGCCTGTGTAAATTTTATTCACATGCAGCAATGTCACTTCCTATTTCTTATGCTGCTTGTCTGTCATGGCTAGTGTAACAACTACTTGTGGGTGGGCATCTCTAGGAATTGCTGGTCTGCTATTCAATCAGCAGTCACAACTGTCTGCAATTTACCATCTCTGAAATAGTGGGTTTGTGGATTGGGTTTCCAATGGGTTGAAACCAACCAAATTAACAAACCCAATTCAATTGTTTTCTGATATCTTTCCAAGACCTCCTTAAAGCTTATTGGGGATGAAACATTTGAAACAATTTACGCCCATTTTTGCTTCATTTCATTTTGTAAAATGTTGGCACTTGAAATGAAAATAGAGTTAAACTATGGCACCAAAGCACAAAGCTTTGATCCCACACAGCTTAGGAAAGAAGACAAAAGAGGCACACTTAATCCACTATTTGTTCAGTATCAATGAGCTGGTTTTAGGCGATGTACATTCCCAGCGACTGAGCGAAAAAGAGACAAAATTCATATCATTAAAATTATGGCCACAGGCAGGTTCCTATTACAACAAATGTTGAAAAGCTCTAAACAGTGAAGTTGTGTCGCTATACATAGGGGTTCACTGTAACTGGGATTTGCAGTGAGCACACTGTTATGCATTGAAACAATTTGAGATTTTCATTCTCCTTCCATAATGCACTGTTGTTTACAACATTTACTGTGAAATACTCATTTTAAAACACCTGACCCAGGTGTGATAACATTGATGTCTAGCACTTCCATAAAACATTTCATCCTAAAGTAGGGTTACCATACGTCCGGATTTCCTCGGACATGTCCGGCTTTTTGGTACTCAAATCCCCGTCCGGGGGGAATTGCCAAAAAGCCGGACATGTCCAGAGAAATAGGGAGGCAGCATAAGCCAGGGTCCGCCTGGCCCCAGCACGACCCACCGGGTCCGCAGTGCAGCCCAGCCGCCCGGCTACATTGTAGCGAGCTCGGGCGGGGGAAGGGGGGGGGCGCAGCCGCAGAAGGCGGCGAAGGGGCCGCTGCTGCCCCCGGAGGCCGGGCGGACCGCGCGCCCCAGCCGAGCCCGCAGGACCACGGGGAGGCTGGGCCCAGCCAACGGCTCGGGCTTCCCTCATGGGCGGGGACTCCCCGGTCACTGGGGGACCCTTCCTGCGGCCCCATCACCCCGTGCGGCAGGAAGGAGGCTGCGGCACGGGGCAGGGAGTGCGGCGTGTACCGGGGCTGCAGGGACCCGCACTGCCCCGGTCGCCGCTGAGCATCCGAAGCCCCCGCCAGGCAGAGGCTGCCGGGGGAGCTGGGCAGGCGGTGGGGTACAGAGGCTGCAGGGCGAGGAGGAGCAGGGCAGGCAGGGGCATAGAGGCTGCAGGGGCATGGGGGTGCAGGGGCAGGGCAGACGGGGGCGCAGAGGCTGCAGGGGCGGGGGGGTGCAGGGTGAGTGGGGAGCAGGGGGCACAGGGGCTGCAGGGTGAGGAGGAGCAGGGCAGGCAGGGGCAGGGGGCGCAGGGGCAGGGCAGGCGGTGGGGTGCAGAGGCTGCAGGGCGAGGAGGAGCAGGGCAGGCAGGGGCATAGAGGCTGCAGGGGCAGGGGGCGCAGGGGAAGGGCAGGTAGGGGGCGCAGAGGCTGCAGGGGCGGGGGGGATGCAGGGGATGCAGGGCCAGTGGGGAGCAGGGGGCACAGAGGCTGCAGGAGGGGGGGGGGGGGGGGGGGGGGGGGGGGGGGGGGGGGG
>NW_020664462.1:22009539-22140567 GCF_002925995.2 Terrapene triunguis | reverse complement strand
TGGAGTGTCCTCTTTTTTAAATGTTTGAATATGGTAACCCTATCCTAAAGTCCCTTATGAACATTAATTATTCACAACTCCCCTCTCGGATATGTATCATTATCCCAGTTTTATAAATAGAGCAACAGAGGCTGAAATTAAGTGATTGATCCAACTCCCATCGAAGTTAATGGAAAGACTCTCATCGGCTTCAGTGGGACTTGGATCAGTCCTTAAGTGATTTGTCTAATGTCACAAGTCAGGATTAGAGCAAGTTACTTGTAACTGATGCAACCCTGTTACATCAGTTTTGTGTCTGCATAACTTCAGTGTTATGCTGGTATAATTTCATTTATTTTGGTTGAACACCACAGGTGCAGCAGAGTGGAGAATTAGGCTGCACGCTGCAGGCTTTGTTAATATATATTGGAATGTTCTGCAGGTAGTTCTGCAGCATTTCTTTGCATGCCTCTCAAATTGGCTTTTTAGTAGTGACAGGACACCAAGTCATGCAGCATGCCTCAGTGGACAACTCCAGTGTGACAAGCCTTTCACTTCATTGAGAATATCACAGGTCAAATGCTGTAGTCCCTAGCACATCTTTGCAAACAATTCCTGCTCTGTTGTGTTCTTAGTCATAACAGTTACATAAAATGAAGAATATTTCCAAGTTATTGTAGTAACTGGCAAGGAATTATGCTTGGAGGCTAATTTAAGAACATTAACAATATTGCAGTGTATGTTTGTCACATGAAAAAAAACCTACCTCTGTGGATGACTGTAATCTGTTCACTGTTTCATGGGTCCACAGTCCTTCAGAGAGTGCCACAAAACCCCACATGGTGACTCTGAATGCTGGATTTTACATTTAGATTTTCTGGCTTAGCTAAAAGATGTGTAAAATAACAAGGCAGAACATTCAATGCGGTCTAAATCATCTGAGGATGGTCCGAGGTGACCTAGTGCTCATGAAATGTGGAACAGGGGTGCCTGTGCTTTTCTAAAGGAATGGATGACTGAACCCTCACTCTTTTGGGGGATACTGTGCCACTTTTTATGGCTATTAAAGCACAAGCATGTGGGACAAGTCTAGTTGTCCCAACACATCTGTGGAAGCTCTGGGGTATCCCAGATCAATTACCATTTCGAATGGAGGTTGTGCCCTGCCCTGACAATGCTGAGGTTGCCCCATCCATTTGGGCTGAACAAATGTAGATCTCAGATCAGAATCAAGCCCTATGAGTCTCAGCGAAACCAAATGAAGCATAGAAATGCTGAATTAAAGTTGCTGCCCAGTACTTTTCTAATCTCTCTGACACATCTTTCTAAAGTATTTCTCATGTACACACCTTTGTAGTGTCCAGGCACCATCTGTGGTTCTTGGATATTGCAAGGCTTGCAAACAATGTGGGGCCACTAGGTTTCAGCCAGCCTTTTCTTCTGGATGTGCACAGTCATGCCATGGTGATTCATGTCTTTGGGCTGGTCCACACTAACCTCCCAGTTCGAACTAAGATATGCAACTTCAGCTACGTGAATAACATAGCTGAAGTCGAAGTACCTTAGTTCGAAATACAAGGTACTTACCGCAGGTCCACACGCGGCAGGCAGGCTCCCCCGTCGACCGCGCGTACTCCTCTCGCAGAGCAGGAGTACCGGCGTCGACGGCGAGCACTTCCGGAATCAATTTATCGCGTCAAGACAAGACGCAATAAATCGATCCCAGAAGATCGATTGCTTACCGCCGAACCCGGAGGTAAGTATAGACGTACCCTTTGTCACCTGAAGACCATAACACTGTACTATGCTCTGGATGAGGCTACGCCTTCAGACAACTCCCAAAATCTAGCTGGTGAAGAACATCAACAGTGTTTCTCACAAGATGAAAAATCCATACCTGGCTGTCTCCCAGTTATGATTTAAAGTGACATTTTTAACTAAGCAATAAAACCAAACAACTTTCTCCAAAAAAACAAAAAGATACCCCCACCATCACTTTACCCTGGGGTAGAAGAATAGAGGAGGAAGCACTTGTGAGTGATAGATGCTAGCCAAGTTCGTTCGAATACCACGGTGATGGGCACGGTATAGAATAAAAGCTTTGGATCTTGGACACCTCAGAGCTCCTTTCTTTCCTTGTAGAATTGTTGGTGCTCAGCAATCCTAAACAGCAAGCCCTGGGCCTCTGAAGTCAGGCACTCAAAAGCTCAAGCAAGAAAGATTAGAGGTCACTTTTGAAAATGTGGGGCTCAGCCTCTTTGGTCCTCAGTTTACCAATCTGTAAAATAGGTATAATATGATTTTTGCCTCGGAGGGGTGTTGTGAGGCTTAATTTGTGGTTTGTAAAGAGAGAGTCTCAAAAGAGAGGCGCTATGGAAGAGCAACATATTAATACATTCAAATCATGGGCCGGTCCTGAACTCCTTTCAGAGGGTCCAACTCAACTCTCATTGAAGTCAATGGGATGATTTCAGTGGGAGCAGGATCAGGCCCTAAGTCCTTAAAAAACTCCCATCAATTTCAGTGAACATCTTGCCTAGATAAGGACTATGAACTGCACAATTTGGCCTGCTGTAAGTGATGTTGAAATTTGCTCAACATTTTTCTACGATTTAATAGCAGAAAAGCAAAAGCTAATTTGCCAGTTTTTCCTTTACTTTGGATAGAATGTGTCCCAGGTCACAGATGGTTAGTATCATATACTCAAAGAAATATATGAAAATACTATTGATCTATCTTAGGTACTTATATGGCTCCCATTACCATCATATCTGAGCACCTCCCAATCTTTTTTGATGTGTTTATCGTGACAACACCCCTGTAAGGTAGGAAACTGCTATTATCCCCATTTAATAGATGGGGAACTGAGGCTCAGAGAGGCTAAATAACTTGACCAAGGTCAAACAAGAAGTTTGTGGCAGGACAGGAAATCCTAAGCCCCAGGCTAGTGCCCATAACACTGGAATATCCTTCTTCCCTTGGTAATAAAGTAATAAATGAGACAGAAAATGTTTACGGTTAGCTATATATATTTTTCTTTTAAAATGCTGTATGAATGTATGAATGTATGAATGATCTTGGATTTCAATAGCCCAGCACAGCAGTGCTAATGGCAAGGTGCAGCAGCATATTTCTATGTATTTTTCCATTTAACAGTACCATTTTTCCCTTGCAGCAGGCTAAATTTACATCTCTTATCATGTCTTGCAAAGAAAAACTTAAAAAAATTAAATTGTGAAACTAAATTATTTATACGATTTCATTTGTTATATGGTTTTGGTACAGTTGAGTCTTGCTTCTTTCTAATAGCATAAGACTATTAGGAACTGTAATACTCTTCAGGGGATGTAAGATTTATCAACCCTTGCAGAATGGGATGGAAGCCAAGGCAGGAGATTAAGGGATACTAGTTAAATTAATCAACCTTTTCTCTCTATATTGGCCAGGAGAATGCAGTGGGTTGTTATTCATATATTTTACACAGTAGGAGTTTGCAATTTGACCACAACCATATGTTGAATTTAATATTAAATGTTAGGTCTTTCCAAAAACAGCCCCATTAAAATGTCGATAGCCTTTTTCCCCCCAGACAAATGGCTCTATTCATTTAAAAAAATAAAAATAAAAAAAAGAGGTGTTGACATGCAACAAAGTGAAAAAGTGCTTCTATTCACTGAGAAACATTTCATTTTAATCCTGGTTCAGAAGGCAGCCATGTTTGTTTACAAACCTGAGTCCAAAGCAGAGATTGATGGAGAAGGTGTAAATGAGCCACAAATACATCTCCTTAAAAAAAAAAAAAAAAAAACCAGGGTCGGGCATACATTCTTCCTGTCGAACGGTGTACGGGCCCCAGTCTCAAACTTTGAAGTGTGATCTTTTTCCTTATGCGCAAAGCTGATGTTTAAGTTTTCGGGAATGAACACAGACCATTATTTCTGTGCTAGTACAAAATGAAAGCATCGTTATGTGAGCAATTTTTAGAATGTATTAAGTCCATAAAAGTTACAGTTTCAACACACTGAAATTGATTAAAGAATTATAACATCAAAACCTAGGAAACTATCAAATTAGGCCATCCCTTATTCCTGAGCAGGAGACACCAATAAATAGTGTCTTTGGACTAAATATTATGCCCCACCAGCAATGAATGAAACAAGCAAATAGATCCCATGCAGCAGGATGGATAGTTAAGCAGTCAGTAAATGTGTATTATTAGTCATGTGGTAGCATCTGATCTGTGGCTCCCACTGTAAATATATTTGGAATATGTCCTAGAGTGTAGGAGAATCATTAGGTGGGGTTCACTTTCTCATGTCCCCTAAAATAAAAGAGGGCATCCTTGTGCCCCAGCTATCCCTGCATGCCAGACTGGCTCTTTGGGTCCATGGGCAGTCAGGCATTAATCAGACTAGCTTCAGGCCAAGGATCATATTGTTAGCAGATAGGGTCATGCACCCACACTCACATATGTACTTTGAGCCAATGACTGTGGGTAAATGACAATGTCGGATGGCAGAAAGTTACAGGCCAGTAAATGCAATGCACTTTGTATATTCTATAAATGAAGGGACCTTGGGCACTGAATCAGAGCCTAACACAGCAGGGAAACAGTATTTCCCATCTTCTTTATCAGAGCCCGGGCACAGCGACAATTAATAGATTCATAGATTATAAGGCCAGAAAAAATCACTGTGATCCTTTAGTCTGATTTCCTGTATAACACATGCCACAGAACTTCCCTGAATTAAATCCTGTTTGAACCAGAGCATCTCTTTTAGAAAAATATCCAATCTTGATTTTAAAATATCCAGTGATGGAAAATACACCACAACCCTTGGTAAATTATTCCAATGGTCAATTACCCTCACTGTTAAAAAATTGCAGCTTATTTCTAATCTGAATTTGTCTACCATCAACTTCCAACCACTGGACTTTGTTATACCTTTGTCTGCTAGATTGAAGATCTATCTATTATAAAATGAAACAAGCCCCACAAGGCTCAGACCACATCTTTCACAGAAAGGATCAGATGATCACTATTTTATTGTGAATATGACAAGAGAAAATTAAATTTAATTTTCAACCAAAAAATCTCATGGTAGCCTATTTTTTGTGTGTGCGTACTGTTCTGTGCTATGAAATAACTGTCATGTTTTACTCCGGAAGTAGGGTACCGGTGGAATAATTCCGATGTACAAAAGTAAGCCCATTTCTGAAACCAATGAGAGCTACACCTGTGGAACTGAGGGCAGAATGGGTCCCTCCCTATATCAATATAAGTGTGTGTGATGTCTACATGCAAGCTATTGATAGTGTGACAGTACTTTAAATTATATTTTAAAGTCTCCGTAACAGCAGAACTTCCATTGACAACATAAGAGCTCCTTCAGAAAAAGAAAAAAAAAATAGAAAAAAATCTTCTACTGAAAAGATAAGAGTGTCTGCAATAGAAAAATAAATCAATTGATAGTGCAATGCCTTCAGTACAATGTCAACAAAAATGTTTTGGTTCATGCAATCATATAATGCATAAGCCATTCAGCTGATATTGCATCCAGTTGGCAGTACATTTTTTTGTGAATAAGGGCTCGTAAAAATTCATTTTGCACTCCATTGTATCATGAAAAGTGCTTGTTATAAGTGAAACCTCTTGTCATGTTCATTTGTCGTAACCAAAAGACGACAATAATAAGGTTGTTAAGCCAAGAAACATTAATCTTTCATACAATGTGCACTCTATATCTATCTGCAGTTTCACAACCCAACCAATCTGAAAGTGGATATGTAATCTGCTCTACTGAAGGTACAACAACTCTGTCTGAAGTGGAATGTGTAGCTCACTAATCCAGAGTCATTACATTACACCTCTAGCTGGGCAAATGCTACAAAAAGCTATTCACACACATTCATTTCAATAAGACCTGTAAATTCATAAGAACGGCCATACTGGGTCAGACCAAAGGTCTATCTAGCCCAGTATCCTGTCTTCTGACAGTGGCCAATGCCAGGTGCCCCAGAGGGAATGAACAGAACAGGTAATCATCAAGTGATCCATCCCCTGTCACCCATTCCCAGCTTCTGGCAAACAGAGGCTAGGGACACCCTAACAGGAGTCATATATTTGAAGACCAGAAGGGACCTTTAGATCATTTAGGGTATGTCTACATTGCATCTGGGAGCAAGCCTTCCAGCTCAGGTCCACACACTTGTTTTCACTGGGCTCATGCTAGTGAGCTAAAAATAGCTGTGTAAACATTGCTTTGAAGTTGCTTGTGATTGAGCAAACACCCCACACTGGCAGAGAAGGTTAACAGAGCCCTGGGGAGGCTGCGCAGGAAGCAGCCAATGGGAGAGGGGCTGCGAGGAACAGCCAGTCAGGCCCATATAAAAGGGAGCTGCAGAGTTGGAGTAGGGGAGTTGCTGCTGGGAGCCCAGGCAGTAAGGACTGCGTTCCTGGAGGGCTGAGGGAATGGTAAGCACCTTGGACAGAGCAGTGGCTGGCTCCTGGGACTGAGCAGCTGAGGCCCTGAGATAAGGGCAAAGAAGCTGCTGGGTCATGGGGGAGTGGCCCTGGGAAATAGGGCAGCATTGACAGAGGTTACAGAGGAGCAGCAGGAGGCACTATTTGCAGAGTACCTGGGATGGGGCCCGGAGTAGTGGGTGGGCATGGGTCCCCTCCAATTACCTCTGGGAAGTGGTCAGACTGTTGGACAGAGAGTCCACCTCCCCACTCCCCACACAAAGGGAAAACACAGATGATGACCTAGCTGGAGGGCTGAGTCGAGAAGAGGATGCTGCATTCCTGGGAGCTGAGAGAGGAGCCGTAGACAGGAGCAGAGACAGAGGCTGATGTGCACACTGCAGACATGGGTGTTGGCCTCAAGCTAATCCCCCGCATGACCAGGAGGAGGCGCCAGTCTGCCGATGAGGGCTACACCCCATGACAGCTCTCAAGCCCATCTCATCTCACCCTCACAAGGCTTGAAAGCCCAAGCTCCAGCTCAAGTCACAACATCAAAGCAACATCTACACAGCTATTTTTTTACCATGCTCATGTGAGCACAAGTTTGTGAACCTGGGCTGTGAGGCTTGGTCCCAGATGCAGTATAGACATACTCAAAGACAGTACTTGACAGGTCAGAGAATTTCACCCCGTTAACCCTGCATTGAGCTCAATGACCCATTTGTTACAGTTTCCATAAACTTTCATGAAAGAGAAAACTTGTTGGTAAGAAATTATTGTGGAAAGAAAATATGTCCCAAATATTCATGCAAATATGTTTTTGCACACGTGTTTCCAAGTGGCCATTTTCACATGATAATCTTGAAATAAGTTTGTAAGTTCGGGAGTCATCCAGTCAGGAAGCAGGAACAAAACTACATAATTTAGGTGATCAGTCGCACTGCATGAAAGTGAATTACCACTAATGGAAACAACAAACACAATTGTGATAGCGCACAGATTGCAAGAAATCCACAGGATGCAAATGCCTGATCTGGCCACCCTCATTCAAGAGTGAGTACAAATTGA
The DNA here is from genome assembly GCF_002925995.2 of Terrapene triunguis. NCBI lineage: Eukaryota > Metazoa > Chordata > Testudines > Emydidae > Terrapene > Terrapene triunguis. Next base: position 22,133,054 of record NW_020664462.1, on the reverse strand, counting down.
CTCCCAGATGCATAAAAATTGAAGTTTGTTCAACAAATGTAGCCCCTTTTACTTTTGGCAAATCATTTGTAAATAAATTGCTTGTTAAGAATAGTTCATCCAAGTCAACTTGCACTTATATGTTATGTAAAGAAAAATGAATGCCCTTGATGCAAAAAAACCCCACCTGACTGTATCAAATAGAGAAATGAATTATTGGTAAGGTCAGACCAATTGCATCCACTGGGTCACAGTGTCAAAGGTATGCATGTGCATATAATTGCACACAGCTAATTTATGTGCACATATGGCCACTTAGGTGCCTTATTGGCTAGATGCACTTGCAAAATACCCAATGTATTCACACAGGTTGGATATTTGTGCTCATAAATTAGGAGCATGCAAATGTGTGTGCACATCTTTGAAAATGGGGCTTTCCCCTTGTGCTGTAAATCAATGCAACCGTCTTCTTTCCCACAATCTGCTATTTAGTAACAGCATTTAAGGAAACCCAAAAACACTGATAAGAAAAAGCACTTACGGATGCAATTCATGTGTAACCCTCCCACATCACAGAACAGTGGCAATCTGAAAAGTTTTAAAGCAACAGACATTCAAGTTCACTCTTCAACAAGACTTCTGCTGGAGGATAGAAGTACATTGTCTATGAATGAAATGTCAGGGAAGAGCAATAATCTTTCTTTCCAAGAATTCTTAGGATTTCATTAATTCCAAAGTTCATTTCACCCTGTTTATTAATCAAATGTTGCTGACTCTCCTTTCCAGGTGCATTTTTTTCACCTCTTCTATATTTGCAGGATGGTTTCCCTTTGTGAACCATCAAATTTCACATAATTTATATTTGCCAGCTCCTGTCTATCTCTTACAGACCTGTCAAGTCAGAGTAGCGATTGGGTCTGGGAGATAACAGAGCTGTTTAAATGTGTATGTGGCATCATGGATCAGTTTCAAGCACTGGCCCATGGACCATTCTGCAGGAGATCACCAACATTCAAGAGGTGAGATTCCGTGCTGTGCCTCTAAGACTCTCTGTTGAAGTCAGGCACCTATTCTGCTTATGAACTTTTATAGATCCCACTTGGCACCTTCCTGCATCTTCAGGCACCTAAATATCTTTGTAAATCTGGCCCTAGCTCTACCTCTGTCACTTCAATCTCTTATAATTATTTGTGTTACAGTAACACCTAGTGGCCCTAATATATAAACACAGCCCTTGCCCTGATGAACTTACAATCTAAAGAGAAGCACAGACAGGCAAAGTAATTTGCCCAGGATGACAAACACCAAGAACTGGGAATAAAACCCAGGACTCCCTGGTCCCAGTACTGTGCTCCATCTAGTGGACCACATTATCTCACCTGTTAACATGATGTTGTTCTTAGTCTTCATCTCGGGATAATGAGCACAATTTAAATAAACGTCCAATCTCTCTTATCTGGTGCCAATGCTTAGCTGTAACTACAGATGCTGGGGAAAACACTTGTGTTTCTCAGATTTCTTTGTATCACCTGGGCTCCAAAAGGTACTTCTAAACAAGTGCTTTTTTTCCTTGCATCCAAATTATGTTTTTCATTGCCAAGATAATGCCTGATTCTGCAAGTGTTGAGCCCCTCACAGGATTGGGCCCTTACCAGTGGATGTCCTGGAATTACTGTGCTAGAGATGTCTAACTGGTATTGTGTAGTATTGCTGGATAAAGTAATCCCTATACAACTCTCACCTACCTTACAGGACTGCTGCGTGATTTGAGATCCTTGAATGTACAGCAAGGTACAATGTATTGTAATTATAGTTCTGATGGGTTATTTTTAGAAGTCCTGTAGACGTTGAAATAAAGTCCTTGCTATGGAGACTGGGCTGGCACACATATAAGTGTCCATGGATTTGTGGGATAATTAGTGAGTAATATGTGGAGTGGAGTTTCCTTTCAATTCTGTACCATTCAGCTAACACCTCAGAAATATTTGGGTTGTCAAATCTGATTACTTCTCTTTTGGCGTAGGGGAACATACAAAATAAACCGCACCAAAAATTAGCATTTCTAGCCAGATGAGAAATGTGATTGTCATCTTTCTCTCCTTTTCTCTTTCTCTTACTTCCACACACATCAATATTATGTGATATCCCGAATGACCAATTTAAAACCAAACCAAACCAATGGAATCTAATCCATTGCTCCTGATAATTTCTGATTTCCTATTTTTAAAAAATCCTGAAAATCATGACATTTCTCTTAAAAAAAGTGCTTTTTAAATATGTAACTCGGGGATCAGAAAATACTTCCAAATATGGAAGTATCTACAATATGTTCAGCCAAACTATTCAGCATTTCTTTAGGGCAAGGCAACTGTGGGTTTCACTGCCATTCCCATGCTTTGCTGTAAAGTGGTTAAAACTGCAATCCTGACATTTCTAGTTAGTAGTACAGTCTGTGCTGGCTGCTATGGGACATGCCAGAGGTCCACTGGCATTCCTCTGCAGTCAGTGCTAAATTGAAAACTTCACTAACTATGAAAGCATGTCCTCCTCTGCTGCACAATAATATATTTTTTGTGGGCAGTCATGAAGAGCACTTGGGATTTTCCCCAAGAGTAGTGTCGGGTTTCTAGCCCTTTTTTCTATTCATTGATTCACCTGCACTCCTCTATTTGAATAAATTCCTTTTGATGTTTTAAAAGCTTCTTTCCATATGTTGGTGGGAGCCAGTGCAGAGATTATATTGCCTATACTGAGATACTATTACTTCCCTTCTGTTTTTTCTCAGCAAGGCTGTCAATTAACTGGCCCACATAAAGTACAGGTCACTAGTGGATCCTTCATGTAGGCATGCTACATGTTTTACAAATAAAAGTGAAAATTCAAAAGTGTGTATATAGAGTTCCAGCAGAGCCGGGAGTAAGGGATAGCTGATGCTAATCTAGATTCTGGACTCAAGCAACAAAATACAAAGTAAAATTTCTCTAGATTTCTTATCTTCGAAATGATACTTTCTTGCACTTCACAAGAATCCAGCAAGTTTCCTTACTTTGCTGCCCAGAATCAAATATATACGAGTGTTTGTGTCTATGTGTATAATTCAAATATTGTGGGCCCTAATTCTGCATTGCCTATGGCTTAGGTAGTCATTTACCCTATTTTTACACTCGCTTTGCACTGGTATAAATGACTACAGCAAGTGTGGACAACAGAGAATCAATCAGGCATTTATATAATAGACTTTGCATAGATGCACAAGTTCTGAGAGGATGCAATGAACCTGCCCACGATCTCATTGCATCCCCCTGCACAAGGGCCGGCACAAATGCAGTCTCTGCACATAGAAGAGAGCCCGCATGCTCCCTCCTAGCTCCCCTGGAGTGCTAACCACCCTAACAGATAGGATCTTGGACCTCATATTCACCAAACCAGACAATGAGGTTGACCAGTCACAGTCAGGGACAAATTTAAGTTGAGATTTAAATTGAGAACAAAGTTCCAGGTGAGATTGTGCTTCCTGTGGGCACACACTGGACTCTGGAGTAAACCTTTATTATATCAATTTTGCATCCAATTTAATATAAAACAATAAAATATAAAAATTTCTATACAGTAAAACAAAAAGCATCCCCTTCCTCTTACTGCCTTGGTTTTGCTTTTCCTTCACTCCACACTTTCTACTTCTTCTAGAGTTCAATCCTTTTCAAAATGCTTCACTTTATATTTTCCTCAAATGTCTCATCCTTCTTCCACTCCTCCAAATGCAAGAGACAGATGCCTCAAACATAGAATGAAGTGGCTTCTTCTCTTATTCTCAGAGGTTCAAGGGACTGGTCAGAGGCCCTAGTAGCATCCACAAATGAGAGCTATTCAGTCTGGAAAGCTCTCAGCAGTGCACACTGCAGATGTGTAATGGGCAGGGCATTCATGAACAGTCACAGAGTGTCTTATCACATCAAACTAGGGGAATCAGGTCAGAACTGATGAACAATTTGGCCATAAATAAAAAGAAATTGGCCAGACCCTATCCTACTTCATTTTCCATCCAGCCTTTCCCCTCTCGGTCCTACAATTCCTGATAGAATTGCCTGTACTGGGCCAGCTGGGGACAGTGGCCTAAATGCAAGAGAAGCAGAGGCATGATTCTGCAGTGAAGGACTTTCTGATAATCTCATCTAGACATGCAAAATGCAGGATTTCAGATAAAGTGTTAAAATGCTTTCGAGTTGAGAAAAAATGCAACCAATAAATCCTACAACGGAGTTTATAGGGACTTTGTTTTGTGGCCAAAATCAAAGTTAGGAAATAAAATTTGCTTCAGGGACTTAGCCTCTAATCCTTGACTCTCATTTGACCAATAAAGTGGCTGATGGAAAGTGTATGTCTCTATCAAATCCTGTCCCTCAGCACTGGCTTCTCTGTTCCCTGGAGTCAACAGAACCAGGGAATTTCACATGCTACTCAGAGCTGTCTCACTGGACAAACCTCTGAAGCCAAAATATGACTTTTAGAATATAATATTTTGCAAAATACATTTCCCAGACTTGATGACAAGCTATATGTAGCTCAAAAGCTTCTGTCTCTCACCCACAGAAGTTAGTCCAAAAAAAGATACTTCACCCACCTTGTCATTCTAATATCCTGGAGCCAACACAGCTACAAAAACACTGGAGGTTGCAAAATACTGTAATTTACGGCAGCCACTGCTGGAGTACTGTGTCCAGTTCTGGTGCCCACAATTCAACAAGGATGTTGATAAATTGGAGAGGATTCAGAGAAGAGCCATAAGAATGATTAAAGAGTTAGAAAACATGCCTTATAGTGATGCACTCAAGGAGCTCAATCTATTTAGTGTAACAAAAGGGTTAAGTGGTGACTTGATTACAGTCCATAAGTACCTATATGGGGAACAAATATTTAACAATGGACTCTTCAATCTATCAGAGAAAGATATAACATGATCCAATGGCTGGAAGTTGAAGCTAGACAAATTCAGACTGGAAATAAAGCATAAATTTGTGATGGTGAGAGTAATTAATCATTGGAATAATTTACCAAGGGTAGTGGTGGATTCTCCATCACTGACCATTTTTCAATCAAGATTGGATGTTTTTCCAAAAGATTTGCTCTAGGAATTATTTTAGGGAAGATGTATGACCTGTGCTATACAGGAGGCCAGACTAGATGATCACAATGGCCCCTTCTGGCCTTGGAATCTATGAATCTTTTGGTTCAAACTGTGTAATGCAGAAAGTAAGGCTAGACTATTAGAATGGTCCTTCTGGCTATATAAACTATGCCTCTATAATTGGCTCTCCTTAAAAATACCAGTGAACCCTCATTAAAGAAGAATCTGAATGGATGCAAATTTTAGCTGTCCGGGGAACACAAATTCATTTAGGGTGAAATCCCCTCTGTGCAGAGGGCCAGCCCAAGTCCTATACATCATCCTAACAAAACCTATTGGGTTTTCAAAAGTGCCTTGCTTTTATTTTAGTTCTTGTGCCTAGTCCAAAATCAGTTGAGACTATTATGTCAGGCCTATTTCTAAAGGACAGGAATCATGACTCCTTGGTGCAAAGGGCTTGTGTTAGCTCTGACTTGATGACAGGTGATAATCCAAATATAGATCAACGATGTATCATTATTCCTATCAAACAAACAGAATCACCTGCTCTTTAAAAATCAAAGTGGTGTTTTCTATAAGGCCAGAATCAGACCCATTGGTCAGGCTCTATTGGAGTAAGGTACCATTCAATATGATATTAGAATTGGGCCTCTTATATGTAACTTTATCTCTTCCCTTAGTTACTAACTGGGCTGGAATTTTCCAAAAGATCACCCAGGCTGTTAGATACTCAACTGCTATCGAATTTCAGGGGTGTGTGGGCAGCTCTGTTTGTTAGGCTCCTTTGAAAATCTCTGCTCACGTGAAAAACATGGTTCCCACACTGTCCTGAAGAAAACAACTCGTGGACCCAGGGTTCCAAGGACACTTTGGCAAATCTCCCTCCCTCAAAGCATTTCCAAATATATGTGTCAACATCCAACTGTTGGAACAAAACTGACTGACAAGGTAAATGTTGGTGACGCAGTGGCACAGGAATTTGTGGCACCTGAGACCTCATAGCTGCAGTTTGGGAAAGGAGGATTTGATCTGAAACAACTGTGCAAGTTGGAGAATTAGGGCATACAGTAAATGATCTAGGATTTATTAGCAGTAGATAGTTCAAAATAGGCTGGATGGACTGTCTGTGCTGGAACTGATATGAAAACACTGAGCAGCATGATGCTCTGGCACTCTTAAAGGCCTTATGGTATTGACATCTTAAGAGACTAAAAGGATCGAAAGGTGTTCCAGTCTTGTCTGCCAGCTACCATCTTGCTCCTTGAGTGAAAAGTGTTGATAATGTACTAATAGTCCATCTATCCCACACAGAAATGACTGACTAAATTGGCTGCCTACTGTATGTCTCAGCACTTCTAACCTTGCTATTGATATTAGCCATTTCACCACTGGTAATTGGCAGTACATCTTAGTGCTCTTTAACAGGAATACACTATAGAGGAGTACTATAGCACAAGGAATAAGAATGTATTCTGATGTACACAGTCATTTACAGTAACTCAGCCAAGGAACATAATGCATAATGTAAGCACGGCAAATCACTACAGACTACATTCAATGCTTGTGATATGCTACGTCCCATATTCCTTTTCTTTACTGATGTGGTACATACTCTTGATCTTTCCCATGATGTGAAATGAACGTCTCTTTACTTTAAAACACATCCCTCTCATTCTTTTTTTTTTTTTTCCTTCTAAGAACAGGCTGCTGTTTTTATTTTCCATTTTGGCCCACATCAGAGACAGTTTAGCTTTGATCATTGCCTGTGCTCAGCAACAGGAAATATACAGCACATATTGTGCTGTCACTTGGGTGGACTGGGAACAATACACAAAACTAAGTTAACAATAACATGACGAATGCATATATATGCTGTTCCATAGGTTTCCTGAACCAAAGGGCAACTTACGCAACCCAGGCTCCTTCACATTGTTTTTGTTAGCTGCCGTTCTTTATTTACTGCCATTGCAACTGGAAAAAAACAGCTGATTTTCTCAGTGTCATGCACAGGAATTTGTGCTGTAGCTGGCTGTACATCCTATTTTTCTCCAATTTCTTGTATGTTTTATAAGCCTTTTTCATTTTATAGCACCCCAGTCCTTTATTCTCTCTGATATCAAGTTGATCAGCTATTATGTACATTGACTACCTAGAATATTATGGTCTACTTCTAAGGAAGCATAAACGATTGCATGAGAACATTTAGCTCTCTCACCATATACTAGAGGTCCTTTAAATGCCTGTACTCTCAGCTGGCCTCTTCAGTAGCATGGGTTTAATTTCTACCTGTCACAAAACTGTCACATAACCAGAGGCCTTTGAAGATACAGCTTCCAAACCCCTATAAAGCATAAGACCAATTTTACTGTGACTTCTAGGTTCTTATATTGTACATAAGGTGCAAAGACCTTTTTTCTTTTTTAAACTGAGCATCTCATAAGAGCTCCAAATCATACATTTGGATGCTCCAATTCAAACTAATGCACATAAATACCCATTTTGTGCACCTAGACCCCAGTCCTGCAATCAGCTCCATGCAAAGCTTGTTGCAGTATTGAGGCCCTAAATACTGATTTGATTCCCAATGGGGATTTGTTTATCCCATTTAGCATGGTCTTTAGGTAAAATTTGATTCCCTATACCTCTATGATGGCTCTTCAATGCCAATTTTTTCACTAAAGGTTGAATATTTAATTGATAGGCATTTATAACAATTGCCGTGATAGGATTCTGAGTGCCTTTTGGTGTTAGAGCTGGGAGGAGAGTGTAAAAAATTATATGGAAATATCCAGTCTAATTTTTAAACAAATTAATTTCTACTGCATCTGTGCATCTTCAATTCAATTTCTATGTCTATTCTAGCAATCAAGTTTAGTAGCAGGCATGAGATAGTGAATTTTAAGTAAATATTGCAGAATATTCATGGAAAGCAAATTGTAAATTCATATTCATAAGAGATACATACTGTAGACCTGGTTTTAAGAAACACAGCCATCCGGTCAGCTAACAGATAGACACAGATATATAAGTTCAAGCAAAACACCTCAAATACCAAATTATGGCTATTCGAACAACGTTCATGCTTCCAGATTTACAGAGTATTCACATTCAAATCTTTGATTTTTCCAAGTGTTTCATTACATTAAAGATCCACTAATTACCTTTCATCGGTCCATTTAGAAAATATTATCTGACTCCTAATTTCTAAGCAAAGTAAAATAAGTTACAATGAAAACAACGTACACTACAAGTGGAGAAGCAGTTAGAGTAAGAAAAATTGTGAAGACCATGTAAAGACTGAGGTTTATGGATTCTCAGTTCAATATTTCTTTAAATGATTAAGTCAAGTCTCTTTCAAAGGTAAAATATTTAAAGTAAGAATTCAATATTATTCTTGGAAAGATTATTATTTACATATAGAGGTGGATAGTTTTTTAAAAGCCAAATCTCAGGAAGGCTATGAATGTTGGAAACATAATAGGTTTTGTGCTTCTCTGACTCACATAGACAAATAAGCTTCATGTGCCTTTTTGGCTCAGTGAAACCTTTCCATTTCTCATTTGTTTCTTTGCAGAAGCATTATGAAATTCTTGTGAAGTTATGGTTGCTTTGTGTTAGAGGTGATTGAGGGGTGACCCCCTCATATTTGCACAGTGCTGCAAAATAAGCTATATACTTCACAGAGCAAATAAAGCGGCAGTCACATAGTCCTTATCCCATGCCTTCCTATTGTTTGTTACTTTCACATGATTCATCAAATGAGAGTAAAATACAATAGGAAGGGTTACAAAAAAAGGACTATAAACGGCTATAGAAAATGCTATAGAAAATAATAGATAGGACAAGGATTGCTGTACTAAGATCAGATGGTTACTTTTGTTTAAGTATTTAATAGGATAATACACTTTTGGGGTGACTAGGTGATAAATCAATGGGAACATTACTGGAGTGTATACTGAACTATGGCTTGTTAGTAACACTGTTATAAACTTTGTTTACTTCATTGCTTTGGATTATGGTATTATATTTATCCAGTGTCTTTTACTAAAATAAGTTATGCAGTTTTTAGCTGAACTCCCTTGCCAGATTTTGTTGTGAGGAGCTTTTTAGAACCATTTGTTTCACCTTTCTTTTTCAGTTCTCTACCCAATACAATTCTCTACCTGAATTGTGATAGGTTGCTAAGCAACAGCATTACCTTCCAGCTCTCTCCTCCTAATTCTACATACCTTTCAGTTGCAGGGAATCAACTTTTCATCACAATTGGAGCTGGCTAAATAATTCATTGGGAATAATTTAGTGAACAAATGTTCTAAATGTTTGTCAAATAAATTATCTGTGATTGTTTTTTTTAAAAACATTCATTATTCAACCATGATTTTACAACCAGATTAGACACAAAGGGTCAAGATTTTTAAGTGACTAGTGACTTTCAGTACACATCTTAGAGGGACTTGATTTCAGAGAGTTCAGAGCACTCACCTTCTCCTTATCTCAATTATACTGGTGTAAATCAGGAATAATTCCACTAACGTTTATGGAACTACACTGGTATAAAACTCATGTGAGTGGGAGGAGGATCAGATATACTTGTCAGTAGTCCAATCAGTAATCATATACTTGGAGAAAAAAAGATATTTTCAGAGAAGATTTGAAGTAAATGAGGTGGAAAAATACAGAAAGTCTATTCCAGCTAGTATTAGGAACAGAGAAGAAGAAACTTGCATCAAGTGTGATAAGGTTATATAGAGGATAGAGTGGAGACCAGAGCTTGATGAGTGGAGGAAGAAGAGGAAAGTAGAAGGATCAGGTCCATGTGATAAATTGAAGGAAGGTTATACACATTATTAGTATATGAATGACTATCCTAAGGCTTGCGTTGAGCATCCAAGCATGTCCAGTGCAAGCTAGATATTTCCAGAAACCCAACCACACTTGGACTCAATCCTGGTCTACACCTAAAAATTAGATCTAACCTAACGACATCACTCAGAGCTGAGAAAATTGTCTCACCCTGTGAGATATAGTTAGATCGACTTAACTCCCACTGTAGATGAAGCTAGGTCAACGGAAGAATTCTTCTGTCAATCTAGCTACTGCCTCTTGGAGAGGTAGATACCTACACTGAGGAAAATCTCCTTCCCCATCGATATAGGAAGTGTCTATGCTACAGCAGCATAGCTGCAGCTCTGTTGCTGCGTTGCTGTAGTGTAGACATGGCCTCAGGTAAGTACTCATACGTTTAGTAAAAAGTGCTCTGCCTTCTCCCTGGACTCCCAAATGCTTGTTAAACATTACAAAAATGGCAGTTTAAACCTGGGTACTGAGGCAAATGAGCAGTTCATGGGATTGTGAAACAGTTTTATTTCTTGGTAATTTTTATATCTATGTTATAGGGCTATCTTTGATCTGAACTTTTTCCTGTATCCTGTAGTCATAGAAACAAAAACTATTCTACATAATCTGTCCCACAATGCATGTCTGATAATGGTATGGGGAACAGATACTTTAAATATTCCTATATCTTGCAACAGAAGCATGTAGGGACAGATTTTTAAAAGTATCTAGGCACCTAAAGACATGGTGCTGGAACAATTATTATAGTGGGGGTGCTGATCGTGGAAACCATCTGAGACAGGTTCGGTCACAGAGACCAACTTGAGGCTGTCATCTGACGTACTGGAATTACCTCTGAGCCCATTTTCCACTGCCAGCTTGGGACTCCAGAACCCTGCCTTTTTGAGCCAGACATGCTAGCCTGTTGCAACATAGACTCAGGGTCTGGGCCACGCCCCCAAACCTGCAGACTTTAACCAAAAACTGCTCAGCAAATCATCTATCTCAGACACCCAGCTCCCAATGGGATCCAAACCCCAAATAAATCTGTTTTACTCTGTATAAAGCTTATACAGGGTAAACTCATAAATTGTCCGCCCTCTATAACACTGATAGAGATATGCACAGCTGTTTGCTCCCCCAGGTATTAATCACTTACTTTGGGTTAATTAATAAACAAAAGTGATTTTATTAAGTATAAAAAGTAGTATTTAAGTGGTTTCAAGTAATAACAGACAGAACAAAGTAAGTCACCAAGTAAAATAAAGCAAAAACATGTAAGTCTAAGCCTAATACAATAAGAAACTGATACAGGTAATATCTCACCCTCGGAGATGTTCCAATAAGCTTCTTTCACAGACTAGACTCCTTCCTAGTCTGGGCCCAATCCTTTCCCCTGGTACAGTTCTTGTTAGTTCCAACTCAGGTGGTAATTAGGGGCTTTCTCATGACTAGCAGCCTCCTTTGTTCTGTTCCACCCCTTTTTATAGCTTTGGCCCAAGGCGGGAATCTTTTGTCTCTCTTGGTCCCCACCCCTCCTTCTAAATGGAAAAGCACCAGGTTTAAGATGGATTCCAGTATCATGTGACATGGTCACATGTCACTGTAAAACCTCATTCTTCATTACCCACCGCACATACACAGGAAGGCTTGCAGGTAAATAGACCCATTCACAGCCAATTGCCCTAGTCAATGGGAGGTATACAGGAAGACTTACAAGTAAAACAGAGCCATCTACAGTCAATTGTCCTGCTTAATGGGAGCCATCAAGATTCCAAGCCACCATTAATGGCCCACACTTTGCATAATTACAATAGGACTTCAGAGTAATAATTCATACTTCTAGCTTCAGATACAAGAATAATACATTCATACAAATAGGTTGAACATACTCAGTAGATTATAAACTTTGTAATGATAGCTTACAAGAGACCTTTTGCATAAAGCATATTCCAGTTACATTATATTCACACTCATAAGCATATTTCCATAAACAAATGGAGTGCAACGTCACACCATCCAGATGGTGTTTGTTATTACTACTTCAAGACAGAGGATGCGGCAGCACCCCTAGAAACCTTAGTTCCAGCACCTATGCCTAAAGATGCAGATGGGATGAGGTCAATGGGAGTTAGACACCTGACGCTTATGAAACTTCTACTAGGCCCTTATCTGCATTTTTAGGTGCCTAAATAACATTTAAAATTTGGTGCTTTGTTCTCTATAGCTTTGACTTTAGACAAAGGCTGTGAAACTGGAAGGGAAGCAATAAACTAAAAGTGCTATATTATTAAAACAGAAAAGAAACTGAACTTTTCCTTAAAATGCAGGAAAATTTCTTTCCTCTCTTTCAGGACAGTAAACACCTTCAGTAATGATGGTCAAATACATACTATACATTTTTAAAAGCAAAATTAACAAAGAAGCCCAGATTTTTTTTTTAATTACCTAAGTTTTAATAGGTTCAGTTATGTGTCTATAAATAGTTGCACCTGCTATTTTTGTTCATACAGTTCTTTGCAAGAATGTTCTGCTACTTTTCTACATCAGAAAATGTGGAAACTGGATAGCTGGGCCTGCTCTAAGCTAGATAAAAACAGAGGTCTAGAGGAAATCTGGTTGGAAAATAAGCTTTTATAATTTAAAAGCAATTCTAAAAAGGCCTCAGAAAAGTATAAAACTAGAATGACACTATCACAAGCTAGGATCAACATGATTTTACATCATATCAAGAAAAAGAAGGGGTGGTTGATAAATCTCTGAAGGAATGATGCCATAGCATCTGTCACTTAGAATATATCCTAAAAATGTGGTGACTATTTCAGGAAGTATCATTTTGATATTTGTAATTCCAAAAATATCTGCATTAAGAAAGGTATTGGGAGGAATGTAATGAATAGCAGGGGATTAGTAAAGGGATTTTCAGTGGGACATAGATATTTTCAAAACTTTATCCATGGAGCTTTTCACTTCTAGATCACGCATTCATTTATGTTGTATATCCTTAATGAATACCATGAGCATCTCCTGGTGTTGCTCTCTGCACTTATCCTGAATTTGTTATGCCATGAAGATCATGTTGGTTGTGCCTTGGGATGGCCTGAAGCCACACTGTGATTCAGGGAGGAGTTCCTCGGCAAGGGGGAGGAGGCGATTTAATAGGATCCGGGCAAGGATCTTCCTTGCAATGGAGAGGAGGGCAATGCCTCTGTAGTTCCCGCACAAAGATTTGTTCCCTTTCTTGAATATTGTAACAATATTGGTGTTCTATCAATCATGATGCCCTATGGAAGGTGCTGTGTAGGTTTGGCTGTCCACAGAAATTCATTTACATCATCAGACTACTCCATGATGGGATGACTGCCACCATTCTGTGCAATGGCTCAGAGACTGAACCATTCATCATTCGCACTGGTGTCAAGCAGAGCTGTGTCATTGCTCCAACACTCTTTTCCATTTACCTTGTTGTGATCCTGATTCTCATCTGTGACCACCTTCCTGATGGAATTGGGATTGAGCATCATACGGATGGCCTGCTCGTCAGTCTCCGACATCTCCAAACAAAATCTAAGATCACAAGAACTGGCATCATTGACCTTCAGTATGCAGATGATTGCGTCATCCTCGCACACACAGAGGCCGACCTGCAAAGCACCCTACATCTTTTTGCAAATGCCTATTACAGCTTGGGTCTCTCTCTCAACATCGGGAAAACCGAGGTACTCTATCAGCCCTCATCTGTACAAACTGCTCTTCATACTCCACAAATTACCATCAGTGGAGAATCCCTGGAAAATGTGAACCTTGGCAGCCATACCTTGGCAGCCATCTCTCCCAAACAGCCAACATTGACACAGAAATTGAATACGGGACCTGCTGTGCCAGCACATCCTTTGGAAGACTACTCAAATGAGTCTTCAATGATAGGGATCTGCAAACAGGCACCAAGATCTTGGTTTACAAGGCAGTTGTCATTCCCACCCTTCTCTATGGGTGTGAGACCTCGGTAACCTACAAATGACATCTCAAGCAGCTGGAGTAGTTCCAGCAGCGCTGCCTCAGAAGGATTCTCAGGATCAGCTGGGAAGACTGATGCACTAACATCAGCAGTCTCTCTGCAGCCAACATCAGCAGTGTAGAAGCACAGGTCATGAAACACCAACTTCGCAGGGCTGGCCACTGTGTACTTATGCCTGACACTCGCCTCCCGAAGCAAGTACTCTTCTCTCAGTTAAGTCAGAGAAGACAGGCTTGTGGAGGGCAGCAGAAGCGTTTCAAAGACATATTGAAAGTACACCTTAAAAAGGAAGGCATCAACCCAACAAACTGGGAGGACTTGGCACAGAATAGAACACAGTGAGGCCACACCATACACAAAGCCACAGCTCATTTTGAGAACAGACGTGATCATAAGACAGAGAAGTGACAAAGGAAGAAAGAAAGGGCACAACACTCCATCCAACAACTATGTTGCCTCCAAGGTTACACCTGTCACTTCTGTAGGAAAATCTGCAGGGCACGAATTGGGCTCCTTAGCCATCTAAAAACCCACCAATGAACTCCCTTGGCAGACATCGTCCTCGCATCGAGGGATAGCCGAAGGAATATCCTTAACATGGCCCATGTCACTATCTGATAGTTGTTGGGTAGCCAATGTAAAAAGTCAATGGTGCTAGTAGACACATTATAAATACTACAGTACCACCGTGTATGGCACTGATTAGTACCCTAGTAAGAAATCTTAGCAGAGAATCAAAGTACTAAATAGGCCTGGGACTGAACTACCTTCTTACCCGGTTGTCACACCTCTGACTTTGCCCAGTCTTCCTGAGTGCACCGCCTTTAAGTCTCATGTCTTGAGCTGTGACCTGTCTCTTGGGATGAAATCACATGATTTTCCCTGTTCAGTCCAGGCCCTAGTTGCAGCTCCCTGTGCATCAAGTATGATTTACCTAAGCAGATCTGACTTATGTCCAAACCCTGCAATTATGTTCCCTGCAAGGCAATGGCAGTGGTAATCAGTGACCAAACATCTTCCACAAAGCAAAGTATTATTTATTTAGACCAAAAGCATTTCAGAGGAAACATATCTCAAAAACAATAAAACAGACTGTACAAGTATCTAGATTTTTCCAAGGCTGACCATTCCATGGATAAGAGAAGGCCCTACTCCTTACACTCCCTCTGCAGATTTGCTATCTGAGTCAGCCTGTCTCTATAGACAGAGTCTGACAATTGACTTTCCTATGCCCCCTTGAGAAAAGTTTTTAACTCTTTCGTGTTCTATTGATCTCTAGCCTCCCAGCTTTGAAAAACATAAGGATTGCACCCTATTAAAGACCAGAGACAGAAGCTTAAGGCTAACAGCATAATTAATTGTCTTTCAGGTGTGTATTGGGGTGTCCTTATCTAGATCTGTTGTCTGACTGCCCTATTAGCTCCTCCCACAGCCTTCTATTTACTTAGATACATTCACCTACTCACCAACCTACTGAGGAGGTCTTTAACTTAGGTTCAAAGGGGGCAGAAGACAAAAGCCCACAGGTTGATATAAAAAAAGGTAATCTTATCAGAAGGCTAAATGTTAGAGGAAGTATATGGGGCAGGGGGAATAGGAGCTACAAGAAGGATAACAGTGGAGGAATCTACTGAACAGTTTAGATGTTTATACATAAATGCAAGCACTATGGGGAATAAACAGGAAGAAGTGGAAGTATTAGTACATAGGCATCAGAGTGACTTGGTGGGATAAATCTCATGACTGGAATATTGGTATGTAGGTTCAGCTTGTTCAGGAAAGACAGGAAGGGGAAAAGGGAGAAAGTGTTGCATTATATATCAAGAATACATACAGGTGTTCCGAGGTGAGCAGCTGAAAGTCTTTGGGTGAAGATAAAAGGGGAAAAACAGAAGCAGTGTTATTATAGGGGTCTACCGTAGACCTCCACATCAGGAGGAGGCGGTGTATGAGGCATTTCTAAAACAAATAACAGAAATATCGAAAGCACAAGTCCTGTAAAGGGTAAACTTTAGCTATCCAGACATCTGCTGAAGAAGTATTACAGCAAAACACAAAATGTATAATACATTCCTGGAATGTATTGCAGAAAACTTTTAGTTTCAGAAGGTAGAAGAAGTAACAAGGGGGCAGCCTTTTCAGCCTTGACTCTAAAAAACAGGGAAGAATTCATTGCAAATCTGATGGTTGAAGGTAATTTGGGTGAAAATGATCATGAAATGATAGATTTCATAATTATAAGGAAAGAAGGAGTCAGAGAAGCAGAATAAGGAGACTTTAACAAACTCAGAGCTGGTAGGTAAAGTCCCATGGGAAAAAAATCTAAGAGAAAAAGGAGTTCAGGAGAACTGGCAATTTCTCAAAGAGACAGTTTTAAAGGCACAACAGCAAACTATCCTAATGCAAAAGAAAGATAGTATGAGTGGCAGAGGACAATATGACTGCATCAGGAGCTCTTTAATTAACTCAAAATTCTAAAAAGAATCCTACAAAAAGTAAAAAAAAATTATAAATTGCTAAGGATGAGAACAAAAGAATAGCGCAAGCATGCAAGGAGAAAATCGGAAAGGCTAAGGCACAAATTAAGTTACACATAGTAAAGGACATAAAAGGCAATAAAAAGAGGGTCTATAAATACAGTAGGAGCAATATAAAGGTGAAGGAAAGTATAGGTATTCTACTTAGCGGGGAAGGAGAACTAATAGCTGATGATGTCAAGAAGGCTGAGGTGTTTAATGCCTATTTTGTTTCAGTCTTCGCTAAAAAGGTAAATTGTGACCAGATACTTAACACAATTAATATTAATATCAAGAGGGAAGAAATGCAAGCCAAAGCAGGGAAAGAACAGGTTAAAGAATATTTAGTATGTTAGATCTATTCAAGTTGGCAGGACCTGATGAAATTCACCCTAGATTACTTAAGAAACTAGCTGAAGCAATGTCAGAGCCATTAGCTATTATCTTCAAGAATTCATGGAAGACAGGTGAAGTCCCACAGTACTGGAGAAGGGCAAAAGTAATACCTCTCTTTAAAAAGGGGACCAAACAAGACCTGGGGAGTTACAGAGCAGTCAACCTAATTTCTATATCTGGAAAGATACTGGAACAAATTATTAAACAATCAATTTGTAAGTTATAAGTTATAGGCAACAAGGATTAGTCAAGAAAAAGTCATGCCAAGCCAACCTAATTTCCTTCTTTGACAGAGTTACTGGTCTAGTAGATAGGGAGGAAGCTGTAGGTGTGATATATCTTCATTTTAGTAAGTATTCTGACACAGTCCCACCTGACAATCTCATAGGCAAATGTGGGGTAGATGAAATTATTATAAGGTGAGTGCAAAACTAGTAAAAATACCATATTCAAAGACTAGTTATCAGTGGTTCACTATCAAACTGGGTGGATGTATCTAGTGGGGTTCTTCAGGGGTCTGTCCTGGGTCCAGTTCTATTTAATATTTTCATTAGTGATTTGGATAACGGAGTGAAGAGTATGCTTATAAAATTTGCAGATAATACCAAGCTGGGATCCGTTTCCAAGCACTTTGGAGGACAGGAATAGAATTCAAAATGACCTTAACAAATCAGAGAATGAGTCTGAAATCAACAAGATGAAATTCAATAAAGACAAGTGCAAACTACTACCACTTAGGAAGGAAAAATCAGATGCACAACTACACAATGTGGAATAACTGGCTACACAGAGGTACTGCTGAAAAGGATCTGGGGATTATATTGGATCTCAAATTAAGTATGTCAACAATGTGATGCAGTTGCAAAAAAGGCTAATGTTCTGGGGTGTATTAACAGGAATGTCTTATGTAAGACATGGGAGATAATTGTCGCACTGTGTGCATAACCTGAGCCTAATGGCAAAAAAAACCCCATGATCTACCATTCACAAGCTGAATCCTGATGGATAACAACAAAAGTGTATCACGACAGTCTCTCCCAAACAAGTCACACACCAGCTCATCCTATATAGTAAACCAGCCTACAAAGCAATGTGATAATGAACTTCACTCACTCCTCAGAGACTATAAAGTCCATAATGAGCGGCTCAAAACTGAGGAGCTGACAACAACCATGAAAATACTGAAATAGGGAAAGGCAGCTGGATTCAATGGTATATCTAGTGAACTATTACTACAGTTTGGACAAGATCACAGAAGCGGCTGCTTGACTTCTTTAATCCTTGCATGGAAACAATGCAGATACCCAGGTTGTAGAGACAGGCCAAAGTGGTTGGATAATTTAAACTACATAAAGATCCTAATTCTGTAAAGAGTACCACCCAGTGTAGTCAAGTGTAGAAGGCTGGGATGTTGTTGCCTTGGTAACACTGGTCAGACTGCTCAGTGCTTCTGTTCTTGGAGCTTCAGTGTTATCAGCACTAGCAGATGGTGCAGCCTGCTAATTCAGCAGACCTCAATGTTACTCATAAAGAAAGACTACTGGCACAGTTCCATGACAAAGGCCCTCAGCCAGGTTTATTGCCCTCAAAGCACAGTCCTAGCACCCTGGCTCCATGGTTACAGGTACACTAACACATGAGTGCCTAGTGGAAAGGAGTGGCTCAGTCAGCAGCAAGAGTCTCTGCTGTCCCGGAAGCCACACAAACAGATAAGGTGAGGTACCCTGACATTTATAGACTGAAACAAACAACTGGGACAAACAACTTGTGTACCATCTTACGTGTTTTATGACATCTGTTTGTTACCTCCCCTTATTCCTGATATTTTGAACAAAACATCCCTATTCATTATTCTGTCAAATTATCTTCTCTTGTACTAGATTGGGGTGTATTTGTATTAGCCTTTTGAAATGTATTTACTTAAAAATTTAGTGTGTTATTATTTTGGCAAGGCCAGGCCTTCTCTGGTTCACAGCCTTTGGTTTAGGCCTCAGGTCTTGCACCAGCCCCAGTGCTCCAGGCTCTTTTGCTCTACTACACCCAGTATCCTTAATCTCCTCAATTTACAAGCTATATGAGCAGGTAAAATAGCACCGATATTGGAAGGGCAGCTGACTGATGACCAAGATGCTGTCTGTCCATGACATCCATGCTGTAGCCAAGTTGTAAATCTAACTGAGTACATTGAAGATGGTTTTGAAACCAGCAAAATGGTCTGTGATCCATACAGGAAATTCTAATAATCTTTCATAGTTACAGAGTAGCTTTACCTCACTGAGCTGTACAAATTCATGCCATTATTGCACATTATTATTCATAGAATGATACATAGCAGCTCCATGATTGTCACAGTGGCCCCTTTAGGTCAGTGTTGAAGTGTACTGACAGTGCAGTGTGAATAGGTTTGCAGTCCCACTGCCCATGCTTGTGCCTGGTAGGTAGACAGATACAGATTTCAATCTCCACTTCAACCATGCCAGCACATTTCACAAGCACTAAATGTACTTTTAAAAAGTGTTTAAAAATCAATTTTAAAAGGATAGGATGTGATTCTTATACCCACCAGTCTGAAGACACATTGAGTAGGCAATACACAGTAGCTTTTATGTTGCCCTGCATTTATTTATTATTGACCCCCAAAAAAGTGCAAATTCTAACGTGCAGGGGGCCTCCCAGGTACCCAGGATGGTCCAAATCTATTCATTCCACCTTCAGATAAAAACCTTTTTATTATCACAAAATTATGAGATCCTCACGACTCCATCAAGAACATGAAGGATCCCACAGGGAAATGAAAGGTTGTATTTCAGGTTTTTAGAGAGACAGCTATAATTGAAGCTATAGAATACTGATTATAGGATTCAACTATGAGAACACTGAAAGAGAATCAGCAAAAATAAGAATCTTGATTAAGCAGGGACTTGATGGGGATAGTTCAGAGAAGTTAGTGAAGCATAAACTGAAATGGAATTTTCGAAGTCCCTGATTGACTTAAAGACAGGAGAGATAATGTTTAACTACTTTTCAGGTAATGTATTGGTTCTTCACTTCCCCATATTTCCGTTTGATTTTATTCATAGAATGTGCCTGATGATGAACATAGAGTTTTGCCAACAGCAGATCTTAGAATAGTTAAAGGATGAACCTGAAACAGTTTTGAGTCTTAGTTTGGTCCAGATTAGCAAAGATTCCAACAGCTATCAAAGTAGCCCACAATTTTGGCTCTTCCAACTTGCACTGAAAATCTCAGAGAACAGGCTTTCCTGGTTCTGGTTGGATTGGGAATACTGTGAAGAGAGGCTGTATTGCGGTATTTTGACATCTCCATTGTGGCTGAGGCTCACAAAAATGAAATGTAATGAGAAGGAGGGTGATAAGGGGCTGTGGTTTGAACTGTGTATACTTCACAGCTACAAGTATAAACCACTACTACCTAAGCGAAAGGAACAATTCTACCTCTAGCTGTTAGCCAAAGTAGCTTCTTATTCTCTTATGTGGACTAGCCACTAGAGAGGAACAATTATATACACTTTGCTAGTTCAGGTTACAGAAAAATAATGAACAATAACCTAAATTTTTCTGACCCATGCAGTCAGTTTGCTTTAGGCTCAGTTTGAATTTATTATACAGGTCGCGTGAGTCAGGTGCCTCTAAAACCTCACAACTGGGATGTCATATCCCAAGTACAGGAAGAATTCAGCAATGTTTTTTAAAGGTACACCTCATTGTCAGGGATTTTCCAGTGATCACATAGAACACAGCTTCCGGCCCATCAGACGTTTTTATCCGGCCCTCTAGCTCCCGCCGGGGAGCAGGGTTGGGGGCTTGCCCCGCTCAGGGGCTCCAGCCAGGTAGTGGGGTCGGGGCTTGCCATGCTCCGCCCGCCTGGCACTCCCCAGCCCCTGACTCACAGTTCCCTTGATGAGCACCATCTTCTGGCATGCAGAGCCAGACTGCGCAGGCGAGACTTCACCGCACTGTTTCCGGGATCGGAACCCCACCCCTGATGCAGCACGCCCAATCCCCTCCCAGTCTCCTACAGCCCTACCCTCGAGAGCCTTGAAACCACCCAGGGGCCGCACCCATCCCAGCTAGGGTGCTTCTGCCCATGGCGGTGCCTGGTACGGCCGCCTTGGTGTCACTGCTGGCAGGGCCCCTAGGAGTCCCCAGTACTGCCCCTGTAGAGCTCCCCCTCCCCCCACCTCAGTAACATTCCTTATAGAGCCCCCCCATGCTACACACCATAGAGTCCTGCTCCCCCACCGGGCATTCATGGCCCGCTATACAATTTCCATACCCAGATGCGGCCCTCAGGCCAAAAAGTTTGCCCACCCCTGACACAGAAGAAACAAGTTTCTCCCCCCGACATAGCTACTGCCTCTCGCGGCGGTGGATTGACTAAGCAGACGGGAGAGCTCTCTCTGGTCGATGTAGAATGTCTTCAATAAAGTGCTAGAGGAGCGCAGCTGAAGCTGTGCAGCTGTGTGAATGCAGCCTTTTAAGTGTAGATCTGCCCAGAGGCAAGCAACCTTGACTAAATTCAGTGGGGCACATTTGTGAGGCAGATGAAAAACTCCTCACAGTGAGAAACATTTTACTCTGTTTCTGACAAAGGAAAACTGAGTTCAGCAGGCTGACAGGACTTTGCAGATATTCTGGTGGAAGTGGAGACATTTTCTTTGCCTCCATCACAGCATAACACTTCAGACAATCTGTGTGATGTTCAAACAGAATTAGGGCATGATGTCATCTCTGGATATCAAGGTGATTAGTGAACATGGTATCAATAGAGGGGGCATTTAAGAGGCACCATAGCAATATCTGTGGAGTAATGATAATAATAATGTCCCACAGAACACAGAGAGCTGCTCACTAGTTGTCAGAGAGCGCTAAAACCCAGCTGGGTTCATTAATCCCAAAAATGTGCCTTAAAATCAGCTTGAATGAAATAATGTTCAGACCATGACAAAGGTATAATAATTCTGAGATACTCCTTACCACCAGACTGCCAACTCCATGCCAAAAATAAGAGCCACCAATATGTTTTGAATATATGTTCAGATACCGTCTGAAGTAAATAGAAGATGTAAGTTCTTGACTCAACCTACTGTACCAGAGTCATTGTCTGCATAAATGCTGAAGGACAATATTCTTTAGTGACTCCAACCTCAGGCCAGAATGTAACAAATGCAGCCTGGGGTGGCAAGCCTGGGGTGGCTTGTATACCTCCACAACTCCAATTTTATTCTAGCCCAGAACTCATATATGAAGTGTTTACCCTGAAACAAATCTTACTTTAGAATGGGAGACTTCCTATCTTTATGTTCTGACGCAACCAGTAGAGCTATAACACCACTCTAACCATTTCTTGATTCATGCTGAAGCAGATATCCTGGGTTAATAATAATCCAGGTACATCATCCAGCCAGTAGTTAATAATACAGACACAGACAGTGCCACATAAGCAATTGTGCAATTATTATATATTTAGATTTTGTACATACGTTATGTACCTATTTATTTATTTGTTTATTTATTTCTATTGTGGTCTTGCTCAGAGGCCCTATTTGTGCTAGATATTGTACAAAGAAATACAAAGACAGAGTGCCTGTCCTCATGAGCATACAGAGGTGCTGTATTTGTAAAATGTAATATAATAAATCCAGTTATTAGTCTCAGGGTTCCGGTCTTCTGCCTTGCTGCGTTGCTGTCTGGTCAAACTCTTTATGAATTCTGATGAATTGTTGAAACAGAAGTCCAAGTGCTTGAGGTGACAAACTACATGGAACCAGGATGAAAAGTTTCATCAAATTACCTTAATATTCAATCACACATTTTATGTAAATATGAAAAATCTCATTAAGAATCTAAGGCCACTGACAAAACAGAAAATAAAAATCTAAGGAAACAGGAAATAAGAATCTAAGGCCAAAACAGGAAACATCACAGGAAATATTGAAGAAAAATTCCATTTAAACACCAGCAGGGAGCAGGCATGCATATCAAGACTTTGCATGTCAAACTTAGTGTCATTTTAAACTTTAGATTCTTTCACTTGATACCCAGCAGGAGTGAAATGTCAGTGTATTTGTGGAGATATTGGTGTTTAATCAGTTGTCAGCAGCTTCTTAGGTATAAATGGGAATTGAGTTACAGATTGTGATGGCTTAGGAATTTGAGTGGTTATATAATATCAAAACTACATTTGAGACAAGGTATAGTATTAAAACTAAGGATCTTCAAATTCCACTACATAGAAGCTTTCAAGTTACAATTTATACATTGTTAAGAACAGATTACATTACCTGTATTACTACTAATACCAAAAACTATAAAAATGGAGATAATTTAAAATATCTAATTTGCCTTTCACCAGTTTTGCTGGATATGTACTTTTCCCATGCTGTTTCAGCTTTCTTGTATGTCACTTTAGTTCTTTTAATTTACACAACCCTTAAACGAAAATAACAAGTCTAGCCTGAGAACATCTGAGCCATATAACACAACAAATCAATTGATCAAGCAATCAACTATGAAATGAAAATCCTAATCTCCCTAAAAGCCCCAGCTACCCCATGCTTCTCAATTGTCCCTTAAACCAGTGAAAACAAATAAACCTATCCTGGAAGTCAATAAAACTAGGCTATTTTGAGCCAAGGGCATGGAAGCAAATTCCTAAGTCAAGAGCCCTTCATGCTAATGAAGTCAGGAAAAATTGCACAGTGGAGCAGAAGAGAGAGAGAGAGTGTGGGTACTGTCCTGTGGAGTGCTAAGAGGGATTGTGACATCTGAAAAAAATTATATAAGGAATGTTCATAGAGTCATAGAGGCCAGAAGGGACCATTAGATCATCTAATCTGACGTCCTGTATATCACGGGCCACCGACACCACCCAGCACTTGCACACTAAACAAGAAATAAGACCAAAGTACATGAGACCCACCAAAGACTAGACTATAATATGCCACAGGCAGAGAATAAGAGGCAGGGCCAGTGCAACCTATTAGGCAACCTAGGCGGTCGCCTAGGGCGCTAGGATTTGGGAGGTGGCATTTTCTTCGGCGGCGACCACAGCGGCTGGATCTTCGGCCGTCCCAGTTGCCGCCGGCATTTAAGTGAAGGGAGCTGGGTCAGGGGGGCGCGGGGAGGGCTGCCTGCAGCAAGTAAGGGGTGGGGGCGACACGCAGGGGAACTCCCCACCCCCGCTCACCTCTGCTCCGCCTCCTCCCCTGAGCATGTCGCCCCACTCTGTTTATCGCCCTCCCAGGTTTGCAGCGCCAAACAGCTGATTGGCGCCGCAAGCCTGGGAGGTGGGAGAAGTGGAGCAGTGATGGCGTGCTCAGGGAGGAGGCAGAGCAGGGGTGAGCTGGGGTGGGAAGCTGCCACACGGCTCCCCGGGTGGGGGGGGAGCTGCCATGAGGGGGGCGCCTCGGGGGGGAGGGGGGGGGGGAGCTGCCGCGGGGGGGGGGCCTCAGGGCGGGGGGGCGGGGAGCTGCCACAGGGCTCGGGGAGGGTGCAAGGTGGAAGTTTCGCCGAGGGCGTGAAACATCCTTGCACTAGCCCTGATAAGAGGGACCCAAGTGCGCCAGACCTCGAGGCCCCTGAAATGGCAGATGATCCCAGCAAGTGACCCACACCTACATGCTTGTGAGGAAGGTGAAAAAAAACCCAAGGTCACTGCCAATCTGACCTGGGGGGAAATCTTTGTTGCTTTGAAATATTAAAATGGAAAAATTCTAAACACCAAAAGATTCTGGTCCAAATACCTGAGAAAATGGCTAAATTCTCAATCAGGGCCTTGTATCCATACAGAGATCACTGCAAGATCGGGGCCTTACATCCTTCATAAAATATTTCATACACTTCATACATCAACAGCTTAGGCTGCCTTTGTACCCTTTCCCTTAGACTATAGGACTTCTACACCAGCACACCCACTGCGAAAAAGAGTTGGCTCTTTTACACACAAACACGTTCAACCATCCTTCAAGGAAACCAGAAGATTTAGATTCTTTATTCCTGGCTGTGTCACTACCAACTTGTTAGTGTGCAACTAACATCAGAATGTAATAGGGTGACCAGATGTCCCGATTTTATAGGGATAATCCCGGTATTTGGGGCTTTTTCTTATATAGGCTCCTATTACCCCGCACCCTCTGTCCCAATTTTTCACACTTGCTGTCTGGTCAGCCTAGTGTGTAATGGTGTTTTCTTTCATTGTGGTTGTCTCAGGTGTACTGACACAGTTCAGTAATGCACTGTAAATAAGTAAACTGCCCTTTTATATGCAAGACACTGTGTCCAACTTCTTCAAGTGCTTTGAGATTTGATGCAGTGCCGAGGTGCTGCAAGAGGGTGAAGACAGTGGGAGTTGAGGGGGCTCCTCATCTCTCAGCACGCACTCTCATCACCTCTCTGGTGCCTTCAGTGGAGTTGGAACAGTGGCACGCCCTCTATGTATGCAATGCATGCATTGCATGCCCCAGAACTGCCTGTGCCTATGGGGCAATTCTATGCAGCCCCCAAAGGCACATGTAGAACAAAATGGCGTCCTCTGCCCAGCATGACCTCACATGCATCATATGTGTGAGGTCACTCCTTGCAGCAAGTGCATGTCATACTAAAAATGTCATGGCATGCCACTGAGTTGGACCTTCTTACACTAGTGATGAATTCAACTCTATGGCTGGAAATCTCTGGTCCAGCCAAAATGCACTCCACACAGGACTGGAAGGGAGTAGCAACAGTGGCTTTGCATCACCTTTGTAGCTTCTAGATCCATGGGGTGGCCACAGGCCAGTTAAGACAGCTCTAATACATGCCTGGATGCTTTGGTACCAAGGAGAGACCTTACTGTGACGTTGCACTCTATATGATTTTATAAATATATGCTAATGAGTGAATATGATGTAACTGGAATATGCTTCATGCAAAAGGTCTCTTGTAAGGTATCATTACAAAGCTTATAATCTACTGAGTGAGGTCATCCTATTTGTATAAATGTATCACTCTTGTATCTCAAACTAGAAATATGAAATATAACTAGGGTGACCAGACGTCGTGATAAAATCAGGACTGTCCCAATATTTAGGCGTTTGTCCCGCGT
The DNA here is from genome assembly GCF_002925995.2 of Terrapene triunguis. Lineage (NCBI taxonomy): Eukaryota > Metazoa > Chordata > Testudines > Emydidae > Terrapene > Terrapene triunguis. The sequence goes on along the minus strand of NW_020664462.1, from coordinate 22,107,078 downwards.
CCCAACCGATGTTTTTCGGGACGCAGTTTGTCCCAATATTTCGCACTGCGGTTTTTTTCTTTTTCTTTTTTGCTCTGCCAGCAGCACTCCGGGGGTTTTTTTGGTTTTTTTTCTCTGCTGGTGACCCCCCCACGTGTCCCGATATTTTCTTCCTCTCATCTGGTCACCCTAAATATAACACTGAGGGTCTATTGTAATTATGCAAAGTGTAGGCCATTAATGGTGGTTTGGAATTTTGATGGCTCCCATCAACCAGGACAATTGACTGTGGATGGCTCTGTTTGCAGGCAAGCCTTCCTGTGAGTCAGGCTGGGAGGAATTAAGGCTTGAAGTCTTACAGTGACATGCGATCATGTCACCTGAACTGGAATCCATCTTTAACCTGAGTCTTTCCATTGAGAAGGAGGGGGTGGGAACCCAGAGAGGGACAAAGGATTCCTGCCTTATGCAAAAGATATATAAAGGGGTGGAACAGTACAAAGTGGAGAGCCATCATGAAGAATCCCCTAGCTACCACCTGAGCTGGAACAAGAGCTGTACCAGGGGAAAGAATTGTGCCCAGGCCTGGAAGGTGTCCAGTCTGAGGAAAAAACTTACTGAAGCATCTCTAAGGGTGAGATTATCTGTATTCAGTTTGATTAGACATAGATTTGCGTGTTTTATTTTATTTTGCTTGGTAACTTACTTTGTTCTGTCTGTTACTACTTGGAACCACTTAAATCCTACTGTCTGTATTTAATAAAATCACTTTTTATTTATTAATTAACTCAGAGTATGTGTTAATACCTGGGTGAGCAAACAGCTGTGCATATCTCTCTATCAGTGTTATAGAGGGCGAACAATTTATGAGTTTACCCTGCATAAGCTTTATACAGGGTAAAACAGATTTATTTGGGTTTAGACCCCATTGGGAGTTGGGCATCTGAGTGTTAAAGACAAGAACACCTCTGTTAGCTGCTTTCAGGTAAGCCTACAGCTGTTAGGGGACAGGATTCAGACCTGGGTCTGGGTTGGCAGCAGGCTAGCGAGTCTGGCTCAAACCAGGCAGGGCACTGAAGTCTCAAGCTGATAGGGCAGGAAAACAGGGGCAGAAGTAGTCTTGGCACATCAGGTGGCAGCTTCCGAGGGGGTTTCTGTGATCTAACCCGTCACACTTACCCAGTGGTACTTTGGCCATACTCCCTTCCCTTGGAACACCTGCACTGGGAGAATCCAGCTTTACAAGTCCTTTGCCAGGCCAGTATACTACAAAGAGACTACAGTAGGACTGAGAGTCTGGCCCTCCATCTGTGACTATATCTACACTACAAGGTAGGGGTGTGATTCCCCACTTGCACTAGCTCATAGCGGTGCATCCATGGTAGCGTGGGTAGTGGCAGTGGAGGCGTGGCTTAGCCATGCCAAGCCCATACCACTGGCATCAGGCAGGTTAGTATTTGGCATGACTCACCCGTGTTGCCGCTGCATGTGCTACTGTGACTACGCTGCTATCTATAGTAGTGCTAACTCAATGAGAGCTAGCAAAAGTATGTGTACACGAGTTGGGGAATCATACCCCTAGCTTCTAGTGTAGATGTAGCCTAAATCACCCCTCGCTCCAAAGCACTTTGTATTGAGAGCACCGGGCCATGTACTCCACTGTTAGAGCAGTTTTAGGCAGGTGCAATTCCACTATAATTAATGCACCAGCCTAAAACTAACAAAATACAGCAGAGAATCAGGCCCAATTTCTACCTCTAGTACAAATAAATTGCATTAAGAAAATACCTTGTAATCTGAGTATTTATCAGATAAACTGTTGTCTGCCTATGTTTTAATGTACGTGTTTGTATTAGTTAATGTTTGTACAGTGCTTTGAAGCTACAGCTATAAACAAATCTAAGCATTAGTATTATACTTAAAAATAAATCTGTGAAATGCCTGGATAATGTTTTCAGTTCAATCTACTCTCCATGTAGCTCTTAAAGCAGACCAGTGTCACTGTGGTTTTCATGCAAGGACCGCACCTACAGTCCTCCTCACTTCTTCCAATCCTCTCCTTGGCTACTCTGAAAACAAACAGAGCACGTTGTTCAAGCCACAGCAAAAGACAGTATGAATCACAGCCTGCCTTAGCCACACACCAGATTACTGCTTTCCCTACCAGAAGTAAAGAGCGAAGAGAACAAGTCTCTATGAACTGCACTAATTACAGGCTCAAATCAAGCAAATACATCATGAAATAACTATGATGTTTCTATATATATATAAAGAGAGAAAAGACTTGCAGAGGGTTGCTTGAGTGAAAATAAAGGCTGGTGGGGACCTTGAGGATGGAATCCTACCTTCCTGCTGGTTGCTGTACTAGTCTTTAGCTGCTAAGGGCCACATTCAATGGAGTTTCAGCAGGGAGGAATTTGGCCCTTACACTCCTGAAACACAATAGCACTCCTGCAGCCATAGCAATGAGCAGTTCAACTTTCAGCGATTCTCCAAGTTAAAAGAAAAGATACTGCACCAAATTCTGCTCTTAGTCCTATCCATGCAACCCTGTTGCCATCATGGACCAGAGAATGGAATTCAGGCCAATTATTTTACCATTTTCTTTCAATGGTTTCACAATTCATAATAGCAATCGTGACCTCCAAGTTGATCATCTTCCTGCACTTAATGACTTTCCGGAGTAAGGACCAGCAGGGTATGTCTACAGAGCAACTAGACACCAGCGGCTTCCCCGTGCCAGCTGACTCAGGCTCATGGGGCTTGGACTGTGTGGCTGTTTCACTGCAGTGTAGACGTCTGGGCTCTGGCTGGAGTCCCGGCTCTAAGACCCGGTGAGGTGGGAGGGTCCCAGATCTCGGGCTCCAGCCCAAGCCTGGAAGTCTACACACCAATGAAACATCCCTGCAGCCTGGGCCCCAGGCATGCACCTGCTGCGGGTTTTTCTTTTCTGCAATAAAACACCCTTGTCTGGCCCATGTCAGCCGATTTGGGCTTGCGAGGCTCAGGCTGTGGGGCTATAAAACTGTAGTGTAGACATTCAGGCTCGGGCTGAAGCCTGGGGTCTGGGACCCCACATGAGGGAGGGTCCCAGAGCCCAGGCTCCAGCCTGAGCCTGAATATCTATGCAGCAATTTTATAGCTCTGCAGCCCGAGCCCCACAAACCCAAGTCAGCTGACATGGGCCAGCCACAGATGTTGTATCGCAATGCAGACATACCCTCAGCTACACCTCAGGCCTTCAGCATGTCATTAAGTGCCAAGAGGCCCTATCTACCAATCATTAATGCTGAAATAGCACTTTCTGCTTGTGCTAGATGACAACCACCATACGAAAGGAAGGCTGGTCTTGTGCTTAATTTACTGGCCTGGGACTCAGGAGGTGTGGGTTTATTTCCCAGCTCTGTCTCTGTGATGTCGGACGAGTTACTTAATCTTTCTGTTCCTCTATTCCCCATATGTACAAGGCCAGTAATACTGTCGTTCCCTCCCCCTGACCCATCTTTGCTTGTTGTGTCTGTTTAGACTGTAAGCTGCTTGAGGCAGGGGTTGTCTCTTATTACATGTTCGTACAGTGCCAAGAACAATAGGGCACTGATCTTGTTTGGGCACTCAAGGTGCTGCTGTAATCCAAATAATACTAATAAGAGAAAGACAGATGTTCAGTAAGTTTTCCTTAAAAGGAATTTAGACTCATAAGCATGGGCATGTGTTAAACCATTAAACAAGCTTAGTGAATAGTGTCATGGATATAAAAATAGAGCACATTGCCTAATGGAACAGGTCAAATTTAAAAGAAAGAAAGAAAGTAAACAATTTTGTGAGTTAAAAATAGCATTATTTTTATAATAAAGAACAGCCTTATTTAGGAGGCATTCACATCATGCCATAACAGTAAATTAAAAGAACAACATAAGCATATGATCATCATTTTCGATTAGTAATTCTGGGAGGGGAGTGAAGTAGAACTTTTCCATACCACCTGTTATGTTATTCTCTGAATCCATATAACATTGTCTACATGGGAGAAAGTGGAAACTGACCTGCCCTAGAAAGAACCATCCCACACACCCCTATGTTCCTGATCATAACTTTGGACACCTAAAGTAGAGACAGGTTCTGAGTAATCCATCATAGAAGTGTAGAAAACCCAATGCAAGCTGTGAGAGCACTTTGAGTTTATTACTTAGAACTGTGCATTAAGCTCACCAAACCTTGTGTGCATTGACAGAGTGGATTTGTTTAATAAAGCTGATCATTGTCACAATAACACCGAGTCCATGGGGTTAAGTTCTTTGCTGACTTATATCCATGTGATGCCTCTGTGCCAAATTCTGTTTCCTTACCTAACTAAATCTCTGGTCGAAATCAATGGAATCGCATCAGTGTAAAGCTGGTGGAGAAACAGACTCATTGATTTTATTTATGGGATGAATAAATTGGTTTGAAAGTTGATATAGAATTGGACCTTACCATTGCCCCAGCCTCTTTGCACCATGTAAAAGAGCTGGAACATTGTAAAGGGGCTCTGAAAGACACATAGGCAACCCCCAAGCAGATTCTGTGCAGCCAGCTGTAAGGCTACCCTCTAAAAAGTCCCTGGTGTAGGGTGTGTGTCAGGGATGTTGAGATTCTGGACAGCACTGCAGCCCATAAATAATGCTGCTGGGCTGTTGTAACTTAAACTTGCACGTAGGGTGGCTTAAATTATGCTCAGGGCCTCTCTAGTTCCTGGATCAAGAAGGTGCAAAGGTGGCTTAAAATTAGTGCTAGTCAGAACCTGAAATTCCCATTCCATGGAAATTCCAAAGAGTTAAAAAAAATTATTCAATTTTGGAACAAAAACTTGCAGTTATGAAATTTCCCCTGGAAGTGGGGGAGCCAACATTTTTTTATTGAAAAACCAAAACAACCTTCTGTTTTGACTCTTTTAAAAGGAAATTGATGAGGGTCCCTGAGTTGCCCACTGCTTCCACTCCCCATCTGGTGGGCTGCTAAGAATCCAGGAGTCTGACTTTAGGCAGGGCTCTCAGGGCTTCTAGGGTCCCAGTACCGCAGCAACTGGGCAAATGGGCAAGTTGGAGGAAATCAGGCAGGTTTCCATTAAAAACCTGCTTTGTTTCCATCAGAAGGTTAAACTAAATTGACATATTATTGGGAAATGTTTTGATTTTGACAAATCAGCATTTTCCAACTGAACATTTTTCCATCAGGAAATTTCCAATCAATTCTACTTAAAACCACCATAGCTCTCTCTATGTGCTGTGTCAGAATCTCACCCTTTGTGTATTAATTCTGGGTTTGCGGTTGTCTGGGACCGGAGGTCAGCTACTTTATTTTTTCATATTCATGTCACTGATAGCCGAAAGCAGGCGGAAGGCAGAGTGGTACACAATACCAAGTAGAGGGTAAAAGATAATAGGGAAGTGTTGGTGAGCAAATTTTTAAAACAATAAGTTTGAAAAATACACACAAGTGTAGGTGAGCTCAATGAAAATTAGCAGAGAAATATCCAGCAAACACAGCATTTGCTGTAAAAATGCTCATTTACTTTTGAGTTCTCAGAAGCCTTTCTCTTGGTGTCAGATATACTCTGATTCCACCAGACAAAATTGATCTTCAAGGGAGCTGTCATTTCAGCATTTTTTTTTCTGACTAATTGTTTGTTGTGAGTAGTCACTGTCAGGCTTTTAATTAAAAGAAAGGCTCAACGTAAAGCATGAGTAGTGGTAAACTTTAGAGAGCTGAGGGACTCAGGGCCTATTTCTGACATCACTTACACTAGATTTACACTGGGGTAACTCAGTGGAGTACCTCTTAACTGGCACCAGTGTAAATGAGAAAACAATCAGACCTTTAGTCCTCCAAGTGAGAAACATTCACAAGCTGGTAGAGGCCCATCTAATTTAGCAATGACAAATGTGCAAAGCCTATGGTGTTAAGGAGACAGGACTTGATAAAACCAATGCTGTTCCAGAATCGCTTTGCTGATTTTATTTATCTCCGTGAAATCTGTTTCCATTTTGAAATAAGATGTAAATCCTGAGTTCCTCTTCATCAGGCCCAGAGAGTGGCTCAGAATCTTCATCTGTGCTATTTTCTTCAAGAAACACTAACATCAATTGTAACCATTCACTTTGGTTCCTTGCCAGGTTACTTGGCAAATCTGTAGATCCAGGCAGAAACATTCATTCAGTCTGTCATTTTGCCAAGGTGGTGGTGTTTTTTTTTTTTTAATTATTAACCTTCTGTCATGCCTACTATACAGCAGTCCAGAATCCTCTGGAGTCTTTGGCAGAGCTGCCAAGGATAGTTTCTGACAAAGGAACAATAAGGACTCAAAACTAATGGCATTTAATTGCTTGCGAATAACAGTAAAATATCACAGGATTGGATGGCTCTGGGTATGGAGTCTAGTGTGTTAGTTTGGTTCTGGGGGGATGTTTGTTTAGTGGCCTGCCTGAAATAAATTTGATTGCCCTGTTTCAGTTCCTACAGAACAGATCTCCATATTTCTGCACCACAATTGCTGCTGTATAGCATCCTTGGTTTGAAGTCTCAGTAGAGGCCAAGGACTGAATAGGTATGAAGAATGAACTGCCCTCCCACTTACTCAAGATATGTCTAAACCAAAACTCAATTCAGAACACCCAGACTTTCTAGGAGATCAGAATCTGGCGCTGACTTTTGTGGATAGCCTCCATTTCAGCAATGGGCTGAACTAAACCACAGCTCAGTTCCAAATTTTGCAGTCCAGACCCATCTATAGTTGTTACTAAAGATGGTCTCTAGTTCAGAGGTGACATGCATTAGCCACTCCAAATGCATTTGTTCTGCAGATAAACAGAGGCCTTCAGTCTCCCAGGCTCTCCTCTCAGCCTCTATACCAGCTCTAAATTCACCATAAAAAAATACCAGCAATGAACCATTTTAAAACAAAACACACTGTTTTCTATGATTATAAAATTTCAAACATAATTTCCCACTTGTTGGACCCAAGTCCTAAATGATGGACTGCACCAAAGGTAGCTGTTCCCTCAAACACAGGAACAGCTGAGGGAAATCCATAGAGGCTGTTTGGGAAACTGGTGTTTCTTTCCCATAGTGGTCAGTGCTGCCTATGATTGGATGACTCATCAGTTTCCTGCAACATTCCTTGAGACTGGCCTGTCAGTAGGGATATCTCATGTAGGTGAGTGAGCTACAGGAAAGAGCAATGAAGTCTCTCAATATCACGTAATACATTGGGTTCCCTGTTGGCCTCAAGCTTCTCCAGACCCCAAGAAGAATCATAGAATATCAGGGTTGGAAGGGACCTCAGGAGGTCATCTAGTCCAGCCCCCTGCTCAAAGCAGGACCAATCCCCAGACAAATTTTTGCCCCAGATCCTTAAGTGGCCCCCTCAAGGACTGAACTCACAACCCTGGGTTTAGCAGGCCAATGTTCAAACCACCGAGCTATCCCTCCGTCCCAAAACTGCTTCCTAGGCCCCAGTGAGAGTTGAACTCACAACCCCTGGTTTACAAAGCCAATGCTCTGACCCCTGAGCTATGGAGCCCCTATACGAAGCAGTACAGTAGCCAAGTGTGACGGGTTGGATCACAGAAACCCCCTTGGGAGCTGCCACCCGATGTGCCAAGACTACCCCTGCTTCTGTTTCCCCTGCCAGCTTAGGGCTCCAGCCCCCTGTCTTGCTGAGCCAGCCACTCCTGTCTGGCTCCAACACAGACTCAGGGTCTGAATCACTTGTCCCAAAACTGCAAGTTTACCCAAAAACAGCTCACAGGAGTGTGCTTGTCTTTAGCACTCAGATGCCCAACTCCCAATGGGGTCTAAACCCAGATAAATCCGTTTTACCCTGCATAAACTTATGCAGGGCAAACTCATAAATTGTTCGCCCTCTATAACACAGATAGAGAGATATGCACAGCTGTTTGCTCCCCCAGGTATTAATACATACTCTGAGTAAATTACTAAATAAAAAGTGATTTTATTAAATACAGACAGTAGGATTTAAGTGGTTCAAAGTAGTAACAGACAGCACAAAGTAAGTCACAAGCAAAATAAAATAAAATGCGCAAATCTATGCCTAATCAAACTAAATACAGATAATCTCACCCTCAGAGATGCTTCAGTAAGTTTTTCTCAGACTGGACACCTTCCAGGCCTGGGCACAATTCTTTCCCCTGGTACAGCTTTTGTTCCAGCTTAGGTGTTAGCTAGGGGCTTCTCCATGATGGCTCCTCTCCCTCTCTATTCTCTTCCACCCCTTTATATATCTTTTGCATAAGGCAGGAATCCTTTGTCCCTCTGGGTTTCCACTCCCCCTCACTGGAAAAACACCAGGTTAAAGATGGATTCCAGTTCAGGTGACATGATCACATGTCACTGCAAGACTTCATTACTCACTTGCCAGCACACACATATACAGGAAGACTCAAAGGTAAATACAGCCATCTGCAGACAATGGGAGTCATCAAGATTCCAAACCATCCTTAATGGCCCACACTCTACATAATTACAATAGGCCCTCAGAGTTATGTTTTATATTTCTAGTTTTAGATACAAGAGTGGTACATTTATACAAATCAGATGATCATACTCAGTAGATTATGCACTTTGTAATGATACCTTACAAGAGACCTTTTGCATGAAGCATATCCCAGTTACATTATATCACTTATTACCATATTTTCTCTAAATATATCCCAGTTACATTATATTGACTTATTATTATATTTTTATAAAACCATGTAGACTGCACAACGTCACACCAAGCTAACATGGTTTCACCATTCCCTTGCAGTGATGCCCTTAGCAGTGGCCGTGTACTTACAGCAGTTTATCCAGAACACATTGTTTTACTTTCTCAAGGGAACATGCCAGAAAAAGCAACATATTTCTGAGTTTTCATGAGCCAGCCCTGCCCCCAGTGCTAAACACTCCCCCGCTTGCTATGCATTATTGCTGTAAGGGAACTGCAGCTGGCTAAGCCAGAGGGGGCAGGGAGGAGTGCTACCACTTAGCAACCTTTTCCCTCGGAGTGGCCCTTATTACTTAATTTGCATGTAATATCCACTATTTTGCTTCCCTTTGCACTGGACAGTGGAGAGGAACACATGACCACAGTCACATCTTGGTTTGTCTATTATTACTTCCCATCTTTGTCAACAGCAATTGTTGTATCGTACTAACAAACCATAATCATTTACAATATTAGCACCATGTTTGCATCCTCACCACAAAATGGCAACCACCCATGGTATTATTTTATTACATATGATTATGTATGGTGCCAATGGTTTTTCTTAAACAAAAGAAATTGGCACATTCTCTTGAATAAAAATAAGGTTCTCTAGTACAGAAAAATAAGTTCACTGATCTGTAGCCAACAACCTTTGTGTGACAGAGGAAAGTTTTCTAAAATTACCAAGAGGCCAATTCCTGCCAGCTCTATGCAAACAAGTAGTTCTTCTAGCATTAGGCTTTGAGATCTTGAAGTCAGTAGGACTAATCACTTGGGTATAGCAAGCAGGATTTGGTCCAAAGATAGCAACATAACTGGTTGGATATTTTTCCTTTTAACAAGCTACAATGTATGCTGTATTTAAAAGTAAAGTACAAAAAGAGATGGTCTTGCAGCTATGGTGCTAAATTGCATCCAAGAGATGCAGGTTCAAATCCTGCAACTTCCATAGACTTCCTCAGTGGTGGTTTCTAAGTCACCTAATCTCTTTCTCTCCAGCCCTGATTCAGCAAGTGCTTACATGCTTTGCTGGATCAGGCTTTTTGGTGTCCTAGTTTCTGTGTAAAGTGAAGATAATAATGTTTCCTGACCTCACAAGGTGATGAGAAGTTTAAATCACTGAATGTTTGTGGGGTGCTGAAATACTATGTGATAAGAGCCACAGCAGTCTAGACAGATAGACTCCTCACAGTGATGAACACTTTACAGGGTTGTCCTAATATTTCAGTGCATGCACCCACCCACACAATCTTTTTTTTTCTCTCACACATATACTCTCTAACTCACTCTTTATATTCACTGTGAGATCCGGTCATCATGTATTACACCAATTGGAGAATGCATCAACTGACATTAAGCAGGTTAAGACCATTAATAAAATCTACTGAATAAGCAACCTTCCAATGAACATGTGCCCTGTGGTAATGATGAAACTGTCAGTAACAACTAAGCAGCAATAACAAACCTACATAAGGAAACTAATAATCATCTAACCTATGGTAACTGGCAGGTAACGATCTAACTCGATACTATAATGTATACCTTTGCTTAATGAGTATAGTGAAGCAGAGAAAGGGAAAATATGTGCATATCTCAAAGTGCTCATTCAGTAAAAAGCAAGTGAGGCACAGTTGTTAATGACTGATTATTAGCTGTTAAAAAAAGCCTTTTGTCAAATGATGCAGGGACGCATACATATATTAGTTTGTGGTCACAGTCCTTATCACTGTAGTATTAGAAAGCTGGATCCTACCAAAGCTTACTTTCTTGAGCAGCCCAATTGAAGTCAGTGGGCCTACTTGTCTGAGTATAGGTTACATGATTCAGGTTGCATACTGTTATACAATGGTAGCAAGCAGTATACTAATAATATATTCTTTATGGGTGTGAGAAATGGGTGACATAACAAAGCCATCTTAAGCATCTGGAGTGGTACCAACTGCGCTGCCTTAGGAAGATTCTCCAGATGGGAAAATCACCAACGCCAGCGTTCTCTCTGCAGCTAACACCACCAGTGTTGAGGTGAAGATTATGAAACATCAGTGTCACTGGGCTGGCCATTGTATGCGGATGGCTAATACTCATCTTCTGAAGCAAGTTCTCTTTTTTCAACTTGTCGTGGTAAGAGGATTCACGGAGGACAGAGAAAAGTCTACAGGGACACCCTGAAAGTATATCATAAGAAGGGAGGCATTGACCTCATGAATTGGGAAGAGTTGGCTGGCAACAGATTGCGATGGTGTCGCATCATACATCAAGCCTCAGCCCGTTTTGAAGAGAATAACCTTGCTCAAGAGGCTGAGAAACAGCAGAGGAGAAAGGAGAGTGTACAGCATCCCAGCCAGCTGTTGTGTTCTCTCCAAGCAACCACCTGTCACATATGTAGAAAAACCTGTAGAGCACAGATTGTACTGCTCAGCCATCTTAAGTCTTATCAATGACTTTTCCCCCCTGGCAGACATCATCCGCATATGGAGGGATAGCCACCGCCAAATAATGTAAGAGGAGATTTTTTTCTGATGGAAAGAAAGTGTTTCCATAATAAGGGCAGGAGGGTCCTCACAGTAAAAGCAGAAAGGCTTATCCTACATACAGAAGCTGTGCTGATTTAACACTAATGAAGCAGTACAACTCCCCCGGCCAGTATTGTTGTGCAAGCATACTATACCTACCAGCAAAGCAGCCCTAGTGTGGATGCAACTTATACTGACAAAACTGCACTTAAGCTTCTTCCAGGCGCCACTGAATAAGCTATGCCAGCAAAAGTGCAGTTTTGCTGGGATAACTGCATCTACGCTAGGGGATTTTTCCTGGCATGCTTTGTTATTCACAAATCACACCTCTTCACACCTCCAACCACCATAGCTATACCAGCAAAAGTTTATCATGTAGACCTGGCCCGGTGTGGACACAGGTATCCCTGTATAAAAGCACTTTATATCAGTACAGCTATTACTATACAGGAAGGGAGATTAATCTATACCAGTATAAGGCTCCTTTATGCGAGTATAACTGTGTCCACACTAGGAGCTGAACCGATATAACAATGTTAATAAAAAATCATATCAGTAACTCAAATAGCTGTATTACTATAAAAACTATGTAGACTAGCCCATGGCATGGTTAGCAAGAGGTAGGGGGCAACAAGCTAGAGAGGAGAACTATGTGAAATAATGGCACATTCAGAGGTAGTGGGACAATATTCTGCACCATGCAACCCCTTGATGTCACATTGGGCAGAATGTTTTTTTGCAGTCACTGAAGAAATGGCCTACCTTGGTATAAACTCTCAGGTGCCCTGAATAGTGTTTACAGAGGCAGGGATGCCTGGTGTGGAGCAACACCAAAGAAGAACTCTTGTGGGCTATTACCTCGTGCTGCCACAGTTGCAGCAGGGTGAAAGGAAGGGTGCTGGCAGGAAATCATGCTTTCAGGTCCCGATCTTCCACGATTAAGTAAATGGAAGCTTTGACACTGACTTTAATTATCATAAGATGAAGAGCAGTGATGTTAGAAGGTATCTTCCATAAGCCAGAAGTATTCTATTACACCTCTACCCCTATATAACGCTGTCCTCGGGAGCCAAAAAATCTTACCGCATTATAGGTGAAACCGCATTATATCGAACTTGCTTTGATCTGCCGGAGTGCGCAGCCCCCTCCCTGTCCCCCCCCCTCCCCGGAGCGCTGCTTTACCACGTTATATCCGAATTTGTGCTATATCGGGTCGCATTATATTGGGGTAGAGGTGTACTTGTTATTATATATGCATGTTTATAGTGCCCATCCTTATTGTATCTGGGTCCAATATAATGAAAAAGCAGTGATAAAATGAAAATTGCCTTTATGTTGATGAAAATCTATAAACATTTTTTGTTTCTATTGATTTTCTCTGTTTCCTCGTGAGCAAGGACAGCTTTGGTTTATAAAAAGAGCTCTCTGTTTGTGGAAGACATTGACTTTATGCAACCAGCCAGACTGGGAAAAGGAGGAGAGTGGATCATGTGATTCTCTCAAAAACAGCATAGATTACACTTTAATATGTCTTGAGAGCTCTTCTTTCTCTTTCTCTCCATCTCTTCTTTTTATCTTTTAGGATCCAGTCCACCAAAGGGTCCTGCTACAACTACTAGAGACCAGAGATTGGAGAGCAGGGGAACCCAATTGGAATGGTTTAACTGTAAAGGAAGACTGGAGATAAGACTGTGGGTCAAATCTTGTGCTAGTGTAAATCACCCTAGCTCCATTGAAGGCAATGCCTTCTATTGTTTTCATTGGAGCAACCCTAACTTATACCAGTTAAGAATATTGCCTTATATTTCCAGGAATTAACAAACTGTGGATCAAACTAAATTCTGCATTGTCGTTCTTATGTTGTAGCTCTATTCTGTTTTCTTAGGGGGAAGGTAATGGTGTTACTTACAGTATGTTCACTGATATATGGTTATCATTAATTATCTTTTTGTACATTATGCATATTCTATTAATAGATGCACTTCCAAGCTGTAAGGATCAAGATAAATTGATTGACCAGCTGTTACTCAGGGGATGCAGTATTTCTGCAAAGTAGCCAAAGCTGTGAGTTTTCACCTTGTTTTAACCAGTATTTATCATCACTTTGTGTGAAAAGGGAAAAGATACCTTATCAAATGTGGTTAATTCTTCTACTGTGCACAAAAAATAAAAAGCTTTGCTTTCTCTGTTTAATCTGTTATTTGTGGATCTTTCTCTCTCTCTCTTTCTCTCTCTCTCTCTCTCACACACACACACAGTATGTACCTTTGGTTTACTTTCAAATATTTTATAAAAAATACTTTGGCTGAAACAGTAACAGCCGGGCTGCCATCTGCTGGTTGATGCTCTGCAGAATAATTATATTAGCCAAGTAAATTGCATTAACCTGAGAGAAGTGTGCTCTGTATTACACTGTATCAGACACTTCAGTAGTTAGTATTGCAAATCAAAGGACATATGGGAAAAACAAAAAAATCAAAATGACCAAAACCTGATCTGGACATCATCTATTAACAATGTGATTTGTTGTAAGGCTTATTCTAGTCTTAATGATTCTGATCATATAAACTTGGGTTTATATGCTGAAAAGCACCATGAATCTGATACTGTGTGCTCCTAGCAGGAGTGTTTTGCAAACCTAATTTTCTGCCTTTTATTTAGAGTCTGGGGGAAGAGGGAATAGAGTGGGGGGAGAGGAGAGAGGTTGAATTTATGAAATTCTTTCTTTGGGAATCAGCAGATAGTGCTTCTGGAGATGGAAATGTTTCCTCTTGGACTGACTCCATCTCCTTTTTTGGTCTGCAAACCCTTGAGGTTAATGGCTGAGGTTGGAGAACTTGGAGCACATGCTAGTGCTTTGAATATGAAAAGGGGAATTTGTACAATATGAGCACATTAGTCATTTGCAGTTCACTAATTATCTGTTTTATTTTAATGCTAATGCTTCATTTAAGTAGAGTAATTGACATCCTAATATAAGAGAAGAAATTCATGGCATATATAGCATTTGTAGCCATAATAAATCTGATTTCATTCCGCACACATAGCAAATAGTCTACTTAGGTCTCTAAAGTAAATTAGAAGCTTGCTGAGACCTTGCTGCTCTAAGTAACACCAAGGACAGGCTAACATGACATAATATTGTTGCCATAGTAACAGGGATGTGCACCAGCAGAATCATGACTATATATCATCAATTTAGTGCTCTACTAAACACAAAATAATACCTCTCCTAATTATGCTATGGCTTTGATTCTTAAGAATGTGGTGCCACTGTTAGCTAGAGTCAACCATATGAAATTTCTGAAGAAATGGGTGGGGGCACATTTAGCTCTCTGTACACCTACCAACATGAACAAATGACTCCACAAGTCTCCCATAATTGTCCTAAATATGCCACTTAGAGAAGCTAATTGAATGTGTGCCATTTGGCAGTCCCCTTCTATAAAACCTATCTGGGGCTTTGTGATATGAGCCACTTCCCAGAGCATGGAGGCTCAAACTTGACTCAGAACCACATCTGGTGCTTTTGGGAATCATACTCAATATCAGCAATTACATTGCACACACACAACTTCTAAAATATTTTACCCATACTCCGAATCATAATCTTTGGAGGGGAAAAAAATCTATTGTGATTAAATGATTAAATGTATTGATGGTAAACCATTGACTCTGATGAATCCACAGTATGGTACAAAATGGTTATAACCAGCTTAATGAGAAATGATTCTGGAGGCAAAAAGGCTATTTTCATCTAACTGGGCTTTTGAACTCACATGATGTACAGTTTCCAGACGCTCTTTTAGCTCAATAATGTACATACTCCATGTGATCTCAAACAGGATACTCCTTCTAATCCTCTCAGTCCAGAGCCCTGACATTTGTTACTAGACCTGATTCAGCAAGGTATTTATGTATGCGTGTAACTTTTAAGTACAGGTGCAGTCCACTGAAATCAAAGGGACTACTTGTGTGTTTAAAATGAGCGTGCATAAGTATCTTGCTGATTTGGAGTCTGACCACTTCATTTTGCTCTGCATTGTCCTTCAAACACATCATGCTGTTCCCTCTAAATGGGTTGGCACTTTCAGCTTATTCATTTTGAATCTGTGTTCCCTTTTGGATTTGCAACAAATGTGAACATGATTAGATAATTATGTTTTTTTCAGTGAGTGGAATGTTAGTCCCAGAACCACATACTTGTTTGTGGAAAACCTCTGAAACCCTGAAATGGTCCATTATCCTTTCCCAGGCCACATATCTGGTTGACCCATTTTTTTAGGACAAGAGCTGAAGGCAGTTCCCCATGGAGCCATCTTCTACTCAGCGATGTATTTTTATTTTCACTTGTCTTTGGTTTTCTTTCTCCTCTGCTTTGTCCACTGGGGGTATGTACAGAATTGATCATATTACCATTTTAACAAATCAAAAGGAGTCATGTTTTCTTTAAATATTCTTTTCCAATCTAAATTCTGTTCCTAGCCTTAGTTAACTGCATACAAAACCAAGCACATTTCCTATATGAGTAAAAGATCTATTTTTAGTGCATTTTAGAATCATGCAGGGCGGGGGGAAGGGTTTCTCCCGAAAAGACAATGTGTATGCAGGTTTCCTGGTTATTCTTCTAAAGGACATTTTTCTTCTAACAATGATTATACTTCTAACAAGGTTCAATGCAAACCATGATTTTACAGGATATAGCATCATTTCTGAGGAGCACACTGACACCTGGTGGAATACAATTGTATAAAGATTTACTGTATGAAATGCTATGAATTGTACAGTCTGCCCATTGTTTGTACTAGTAGAATGCTTTGATCATTTTTGTATACCCAGCAAAACACAGAATAAATGCATCTCAATTTTCTAGACTATCTGTTCCTGTGATTATCTTTAAAACCCTGATAGCATCATCTGTGTATACTGTTTAGTAGGGGGCATTTTCTCTAGATGGCCATGTGAACTCCCAGCACTAATAATGAGAGTTTTGTGCATGCACAGATAAGAGAATATCACTAGATCTTGAAACAAAGATCCACTGCTGGTGGACACTGTATAAAGTTTAACTTGATAAAATACAGAATATTTCTACTTTTCAGACATTTTTCAATTGTATATAGGACAGCAGCAATGTAATATCTTTTGCTTTCATCCTATATTTCATTTGATTCCATTAGCTTTTACATTAGTTAAATATAGTGTGTACCTGTTTTATAATCTGATATTAAAAGGGATGATACTCCTACCAATAGTTTTCTCTAGACTTACTTTTAGCCTCTGCTTCTTACAGATAGTAGCCTTCTGACAGATCTAGGATTACAAGATGGATTTGCCTGAAATAACCTCTGCTTTAATAAATCCTTAGCAAGAATCATGGACCAATCCTTAAGAATTAGCATAACTCCATTGAAGTCAATAGAAATAGTCTGTTATACACTAGTTGAAGATCTGACTCCATGTATCTTGGGTCTTATTCTCAGTTACTTATGGCAGGTACTGGGTGGGGTGGGGTGGGGGCTTTAAGCCACATTTTTGCTCCCCATATTCTGGGGCCATACAAAAATTGGAAAAGAGATTCACCAGATAAACTCAATAACATACATTTGAGGAAATCACCCAACCACTTGCAAATATTCTGCAAATAGAAAAAGAAGTTAAATTAGTTAAATAATTTGTTCACAACAAATGATTTCCTCCGAACTAATCAAGACTATGTTGCTAAGTATGTAATAGCTGTCTGCAGTTAAAATTTGACAGTGGCAATTTGTAGAACACTGTACTTCATCTAAGAAAATGAATTGGGCATTCACCACCTCATAGTGACTCACTGCAACAAATCCAGTTAGACATCAGCACCTGAAGGGGGCAAACTGTAGCCAGTTGAGTCATGCGCTCATATTATACATCATTCTATGTGAAAACTAAATGTGAGAATAGCTCTTAGTCATGACATAGTTTAGATCATTGTATTTTACTTCATTCTGTCTTTAGCCTTTCCACACAGGACACCTTTTAATGTTCATTAAAAACGGAACATCATTAATTATGATGATTTGTATGTATGTATCTCTGCTCTGTGGTGGAACATGACGGAGCTCCTTGGCAATAAGCATTTCCTCTAACAGCTGCTATCCATAAGATACTCTTTTAAGGTCTGATCCAACTCCCACTGAAGTCAATGAGAGTCTTTCTTTTGACTTCAATGGGAGTTGGATCTGAACCTTAACTTATGTGATAAGGAAGCAGGTGGTATGTAAGCCTGTAGGTACTCCATCTAAATCTATAGGTGATGTAGATGGAAAGGATGATTAATAGCATGGAGTTGCAGTGAGAATAACAATTGATTAATCTCACACAACATTGCCATTGAATTCTTATAGTGAATCATTGTAATAGGAAATGTGGTTTTGTGCAATTTCACTGAGATCAGAAGAGTAGCGTCCTACACGTTTCTGGCCCTAGAAAATAATACTTTGAACTCAGAGATTGTGTTTCATCCAGTGGTCTTAAAACATGTTAGATATAATAATTAAGACAGTCTTATGAGGTAACTGAGTAGTATTACAGATGCGCAAGACTCAGACAGCACAAGATCACACAATAAATCAGTGGAAGCATCAGAACTAAAACCCTGGAGTCTTTCTTTACTCCCACTCCCCTGTGTGACAGCTAGACCAAATCCAGAATCGTTGGGTTTCTCCATTTCCTTACCTGACAATACCATAAATATTTTACAAACTTGTTATTGAGGGGTTTGGACCACAAGAAAGCCAGATCCTCTGCTGGTGTAAATTGGTGCAGCTCCATTGACTTCCATGCACCCTGTCACGAATATGACCTACCTCACATTTAGCTTTCATAGAGAATGATATAAACTATGCGAACTTAATTTGGGCTTCAATGGGCCATCTTTAGGTCCTGCTGTCTAATTCAATTAACCTTGTCTCTGACTTCAGTGGAGTTATGCCAGTTAAAACCAGCTGAGGAGCTGGCCCAGAAATCTCATAAAACCCTTGAAAATACAGAAAAATATGAAAAATATGAAGTAACACAAATGACTGATTTATTATAAATCATTAAGCACATATTTTTGCATTTTCTATATCCAACGAGCATGGGATTTCATGGTGGATGGATATTGAAACACAGTTGACTATAACAAGGAAGTGATGTAAGAATGTACAAGATTGCTCTCTTTTATCAAGTTTACATTTACAAATAAACAAAAATTGAGACTCATACTAATGACAGAGAAGGCAGGAATGACACTACTTCAAGCAATCATGGATTTCAATTAATAAATAATGTTTATAAAGTACTTTACATGTTCAAAGCATTGTGAAAACATTAGTCAAACAATCCTCACAAGAGCTTTGCAGGGTAGAATTTTTACTTATCATTATTGTCCCCATTTTACAGATGGGAAAACTGAGACATACAATTGACGTGTCTTACCAAAGTGCACACAGTAGGTGAGTGATAGGGCTAGGCTGTCAATTTAGTATTTCCCGACTCCCAACTTTTTGCTCAATCTTCCAGACTTTCGAATTTTAGTTTAGGAGGGATTTATCTAATGATACATTGTCATCATTACAAGTCATCATTTGGGGGAAAAGAGGTAGTATGACTGGGCTTTACAAGTAGCAGTTTTCAAATATCTCTTTGAAGATTTGTCATATTTGGTCAGACATGAGCTATATCTGCCGTCTGGTTTTCTCAGACGTCAAGCTTTTCAGATATGTATTATTCCATCAGTCAATGTCTGAAACTACCACAACTTCAACAAAACTGACTTCTTAACAGCTGATTAAGCACTGAAACACCTTTCCTTTTGGTAGGAAAACATCACCTTAGATAGAAATATGACAGAATCAGTATTCATATGTATGTATGTAACCCCTGCCTGTTCCGTGTGGCACTCTCTCCCCCCCCAGTGGTGGCTAGGCCAGCTAGAGATTGATGAGCCTGCTACAGCCTTGCCTGAGAGAAAGGTGCTTTTTAGCTCAGGCACTAGAGGCTTATGCTTTAAACTCTATAGGTCCCAGGTTTGATTCCTGCTGTCGACGAGTAGGGTGGTTAGCATTATATATATATATATATATATATATACATGTAATTCCATAACCCTTCCCTTTAGTAGCAATGTTTAAAACAGGTTGGATTTGATTTTAAACACACAAACGTGTGTGTGTGCATGCACGTGTGTATTTAAAATCAAATCAAACCCGTTTTTTACATTGCTACTAAAGGGAAGGAGTATTGCCTCTAACGTGTTATTGAGCCTTTAGATCAATGGCAAAGGCTCTCTTTAGTCCTTCTCTGGTTACACTGTTTGGCCCTATTCTTAAGGTCTTTTGATTTGGTCTGAATGTCATCCAGATTTTAGCTCATGCCCTGATTATTTTTAAATATTCATTAGGGCAATTCCAGTATTTATTATAGCACAGAGTTATCATTTTAGCACATCTGTCATCATTTACAACACCAATGTTGCATGTTAATGACCAAAATCAACCTCACTACTGCAGAGTGGCTAGTCAAAAGCATAGTTACTGCTGTAATGATGTAGCATTTGAACTTGAACATTTCATTGATGACTTTCTGAGCTGAATGGCATGAATAGGAAGGATGGTTCCTATTGTATTAAAAATGTTAATTTCCTATAGATTCATGTACTATTAAAATCACCACCATCCATGTAATTTCTGGATCTGGAAAAACGGTGAATCTGTCCACTGAGAGGCCCTGTGAGCAGCAATGCCACAATTGTGGCTATGTTTACACCGTGTGAGAAAATGTTTCACGATAGAAAATGTGCTAACTAACACCTTTTAACTAACATGCTGTTAAACCTGACTTACCACCTAGTGTAGACAGGGACAATTTGTGTTTTAAAACACGTTAGCTGGTTTTGATTGACCGTAGGGCTCCATCTAGGGTTAACCATGACCAGCTATGACTGTCCATGTCCACTACTAAAGTGATTTTTCCTCCTGCTGATAATAGCCCACTTTAATTGAATTGTCTCATTAGAATTGGTAAGGCAACTCCCATCTTTTCATGTACTATGTAGAGATATATATATATCTTCCTACTGTATTTTCCACTCCATGTATCTGATGAAGTGGGTTTTAGCCCATGAAAGCTTATGCCCAAATAAATTTGTTAGTCTCTAAGGTGCCACAGGGACTCCTCATTCTTTTTGCTCATACAGACTAACACGGCTACCACTCCAAAACATGTCCACACAATAAGGGTGAAATCATGGTTAATGTCATGTTAGTTTAAACCTGTGAACACAGTTTCTAATATGGTACATTTTTCCAGGGTTGACCAGGCCTTTGATTTAGCATTGAATTCCAGTTTTAATACTTCCTTGATCATTCAGGTTGTTGATGCTGTGGGAAAAGAAATCATGCCACAGGATGTTTCAAGCAAGGAGTCAGCACCAATGCAAACATTTTATCCAGCTACGAATGCTGAAGTTATTTTATTTTTACAAACATTGTCAATCCCTTTTACGTGCTTTAGTGCTAAGAAGTTCAGTCCCATTGGAAGCTTCACACTCACTTTAAGGCTTCAAGGACTTTCTACATAGTCAATGGTTTGGCTTGATTGTAGAAGTCATGCTGTTTGGTTTTAGTTTTTTTCAGGACACATGCTGAACTGGGGCTACTTTAATGTCTCTGAGCTAGATCTTCAGCTGGTATACACTGACATGACTCCACTGTAGCCATTGGAGCTATGCCAATTAGCACTGACCCCAGGTTAATTGATGGAATGAATAGAAGATATGTGGCCAAATTCCCTGCACCAATTTGAAAATCAACCAGGGATTTTGCACATATCCATTGGTCCTTTATACAACCAGCAAATATATCCTGAACAGGGATGACCACAAACTCTCCGAGTTTAGGATGTTCGGGGATTATGAAGGCATTTGTAAAATTCACAGATTTAAACTATTGAACTTGCTTGCACATAGATCTCAGTGAGAGTTCAAAATCAAGCAAAATTGAAAAAAAAAATCACAAACATGGCGAATGGATTGAGGGCCTTAAAAATATCCAGTCCATGTGTAATGCTGGACCTACAGTCATTTGCATAAAGAGTTGCCAAACAAAAGAGCAGTAAACAATATGTATGCAAAATGTTTGACTCTGAGCCATGACTATAAATAACACATCTGAAGTGGGATGTAGAACATTTAAATTAATGGAAGTTATGTTGCAAACCCCCACCACACTGCTTTGAAAACCTTATCCCCTGATTGTAAATTATCATCATTTAAAAAACTAATGAGCTAACTTTTTTCAAACTTAGTTTGCATTTTAACTCCCAATGGGCTAGATTTTGACATGGATATAGTCTTGAAAAAAGGGGTGGTTCTTGAGCTGCATCACCCCAACACCCCAGAAATAAGCCTATTGACGCATCGGGACGTACCGTCACAATTCTTCCCTTGCTTGCAGGAAATTATGACACCTCCTACAATCTCTCATCTGAGCTGACATGCAAGTAGGGCTGGAGTCAAGGCTCAGCCCATCACTATCCACTCCTTACCCAGCTGCTGGATGCAGGAGAAAGCAGGTGCACTCAAGATTCACGTAGCCAGTGCAGCGATCCACAAGGATTCCGTACTCCCTCCTACGCCATTGCACAGGCACAGGCATGTAATCCAACTCCCATTATAGCCCTGTGAACCCTACAAAACAAAACAAATTTGGTGTTTCCAACATCATTTGTTTCTGAAATATCCAAAGACAAAATCTCTAATCACAATACTTGGAGAAAAGTGTATTTTTTCCATAGGAACATGGGAATTGCCATATGGCTTTAGACCTGCAGTCCATCTAGTCCAGTCCCCTGTCTGCAGATGCTTCAGAGGAAGGTATAAGAAGTCTCCCAATCACTGCTAGTTAGACATTTTTTTAAGCCCTGAACCATGAGGTTTAATATCTCTTCCAAAATTTATCCATATAAACGCCCAGTTCTTTATTAATCTCACTAAATTTTTGGTCTCAACAGCTTCCTGCGGCAATGAGTTTCACAGTCCAATTACCCATCATGTTAAAAAGTATTTCCTTTTATCAGTTTTGAATTTATAACCTTTTAAGTTCATTGAATGTCCCCTTGTTCTTGTGTTATGATACTGGGAGAAGCACCCAATCTACTTTATCTATACCATTCGTTATTTTATATATATATTATCATGTCTCCTTTTATTCATCTTCTTTCTAAGGTAAACAATCTCAATCTTTTCAATCTCTCTTCATATGAAAGTTTTTCTCCATTCTCTAATCATTTTATGAAAATGAAGATGAAACTTAGAAGTTGGTCCAATAAAAAAAATATTACCTCACCCACCTTGTCTCTCTCATGAAAAATGAAGTAATTTTAAAAATGGTTGAATCAGATAAAATTTCTGGAGCTTATACAAATATTACCTCTGCACTGAGACCAAGCATGAAATATTTTATTAGAAAAGTAGTTTGTTTGAGAAAGCTATGAGTAACTGGAATAACTAAATAGAATGGGAATTGCAACTCAAATTTAAATATAATAGTTGCAACCACTTTAACATATAAAGTACACCTACACACACATATACAAATGTGTGTGTGTGTTTGTGTGTGTGTGTGGTAGATTAGACTTCTTCAGGTGTATACTGTGTTCTATGTCCATAGGTCAATGAAACAGCAAGTTACCTGAATGAAACATCAAGTTACATCAATTACTGGAAGTATTTTAGCTACACAGATTTGATAATTCACGCTGGTATCTCAGCTGTCCTGGAATCTAAAATTACTTTGTCACACTATTTTAATGGAATGTATATTAATGTGATAGAAAACTACATTAATCATGGAATCATAGAAACATAGGGCTGAAAGAGACCTTGAAAGTTCATCTAGTCCAGCCCCCTGCGCAGAGGCAGGACCAATCATTCCAGACATGTGTTTGTCTAACATGTTCTTAAAAACCTCTGATTACAGGGATTCCACAATCTCCCTTGGAAGCCTATTCCCGTGATAAACTATCCTTATAGTTAGAAAGTTTTTCCTTATATCTAACCTAATCTCCCTTGCTGCAAATTAAGCCCATTCCTTCTTGTCATACCTTCAATGTACGTGGAGAACAATTGATCACTGTCCTCTTTATAACAGTCCATAATATATTTGAAGACTGTTATTGGGTCCCCCCTCAGTCTTCTTTGCTCAAGACTAAACAGTTTTTTAAATCTTCCTCATAGGTCAGATTTTACAAACCTTTAGCCATTTTTGTTTCTCTCCTCTGGACTCTTTCTAATCTGTCCACATAGTTCTTAAAGTATGGTACCCAGAACTGGACACAGTACTCCAGCAGAAGCCTTACCAGTGCCAAGTACAGTGGGATAATTAGCTCCAGGGTCTTACATACAGCATTCTTGTTAATACGTCCCAAAATGACATTAGCTTTTTTTACAACTGTATCATATTGTTGACTCTCATTCAGTTTGTCAGCCGCTGTATCTCCCAAAGCCTGTTTCGCAGTACCACTCTCTAGCCAGTTAGTCCCCATTTTGTAATTGTGGTATTTGATTTTTTTTCCTTCCTTGTACTTTGTACTTGCCTTTATTGAATTTCATCTTGTTGATTTCAGACAAATTCTCCAATTTTTCAAAGTCATTTTGAATTCTAATCCTGTCCTCCAAAGTGCTTGCAACCCTTGCAAATTTGTCATCTGCAAATGTTATAAACTTACTCTCCATTCCATTCTTCAAGTCATCATTGAAAATACTGAATACCAGACCTAGGACCAAAACCTGTAGGACCCCACTAAATACTTTCCCCTAATTTGAGTGAACCCTTGATAACTACTCTTTGAATCAAGTATTAGAGGGGTAGCCGTGTTAGTCTGGATCTGTAAAAAGCAATAGAGAGTCCTGTGGCACCTTTAAGACTAACAGATGTATTGGAGCATAAGCTTTCGTCAGCATGCGTCTGACGAAGTGGGTATTCACCCACGAAAGCTTATGCTCCAATACATCTGTTAGTCTTAAAGGTGCCACAGGACTCTCTGCTACTCTTTGAATATGGTCTTTCAGCCAGTTTTGGACCTGCCCTATAGTCGTTTCTTCTGGATCACATTTCCCTAGTTTGCTTACGAGATTGTCATGTGGGACTGTCAAAAGCCTTACTAAAATGAAAATATACCACTGTCTACATACAACTTCCCCCCTATCCATTAGGTAAAATAAGGAAATAAAGTTGGTTTGGCATGATTTGTTCTTGACAAATCCATGTTGGCTATTACTTATATCCCTATAATCCACTACAAATTGATTGTTTAATAATTTGTTCCAGTATCTTTCCAGGTATTGAAGTTAGGCTGACTGGTCTAATATTCCATGGGTCCTCTCTGTTCCCCTTTTTAAATATAGGTGTTCTGTTTGCCCTTCTCCAGTCCTCTGGGACCTCGCCTGTCCTCTGGGAGTTCTCAAAGATAATCATGAACATTTCCAAGATTGCATCAGCTAGTTCCTTAAGTATCGTAGAATGAATTTTATCAGGCCCTGCCAAATTAAATACATCTAACTTACCTAACTATTGTTTAACCTGTTCTTTCCTTATTTTGGGTTGCATTCCTTCCCCCTTGATATTAATATTAATTGTGTTGTGTCTTGCCTCGGTTTACCTTTTTCAGTGAAGACTGAAACAAAATAGGTATTAAACACCTCAGCCTTTTTGATGTCATCTGCTATTTGTTCTCCTGCCCTGGTAAACAGAGGATCTATATTTTTCTTCCTCTTCCTCTTGCTCCTAATGTATTTATAAACTCCTTTTATTGTCTTTTATGTCCCTTGCTAGGTGTAACTTGTTTTGGGCCTTAGCCTTTCTGATTTAGTCCCTACTTGTGCTGTTCTTTTGAAATCAGCCTCAGCAATTTGCCTGTTTCCACTTTTTGTAGGACTCCTCTTTGATTTTCAGTTAATTAAACAGCTTCTGATGGAGCTATATTGGCCTATATTTCCTTTGCATCTGGATTGTTTGCGGTTGTACCTTTAATATTGTCCCTTTGAGAAACTGCCAATTTTCCGGAACTCCTTTTTCCCTTAGATTTTCTTCCTATGGGACCTTATTTACCAGTCTGCTTTTTTGGAGAATTGTCCTTATAGATCTGCTCTCACTCCTTCCTTTCCTTAGAATCATGAAGTCTGTCATTTCAGCTAAATTTCGTTTAACCTTCAGATTTGCTACCAATTCCTCCCTGTTAACCAGAAGCAATACCACAATGGCTGTCCCCTGGTTACTTCCTCCACCTTCTGAAACAAAAAATTGCCACCAATACATTCCAAGAACTTATTCGGTGTACGTGTTTTAATTATGTAATATTTTTGTAATATTAAAAGACTGTCAGTAGGGTGCCATAAACCAGTCCAGTTCCCAATGAAATCCAGGGAAGACCTTATAACAAACCTTGGGCCCAGCCTTGCACATACTTGTACATGTGAGTAACTTTGCAGGATTTGGTCTCTTGTCTTCTCAATTCTTTCATCAATTCTTGCTTCAGCTTGCACATTGAAGTAGTTTTCCCCTGAAGCCAGAGGCTAACGAAAAAAGCATTTCTGAGATGACAAATAGATAAATATTCTGGTTCTCCACAAGTGATGCCATTTTATCTTATTTTATTTTATTTTACTTCAAAGCTGTCCTTTTACATTATAAATGACAATACATGCAACGTAATTGGATAGTAAAGCTGTAATTCAATCTTGACTCTCAGCCTCCATACAAAAGTGTGGGTTATAATATGGCTCACACTGAAAGCAAAATCCTTGACCGAATTACAGCCTCAATCTAATCACAAGCAGATCCCAGTCTCTATATACTTTATCAATGTAAACAGTAAGCGATAGCCAGATTCTAATAGGTAATTGTATTTGCTGCTGCTTTTTAATAACATGTCCTTTATATTTTACACTGGGAACAGATGGAAGCAGAGCCAGAAGGCATAATAGCCATACTCCTATGTGAGTTAATCTCAACTTCAATTACCATTCGGCAGTGTCAGAAAATCTACTGAATTCTACCAAAATCTTGTTTGCTGAAGCAGAAATTTACTCAGGGACTAAAGTCTTTAAGAAGGATGTAAAACAAGTACAGAACATGGGCTAGAGGGTGACATTTAGCCACCTCTCTGAAGAGGGTCTGGGGCACTGCCCCACAGAGATCTCAGACTGCACCATCTCTTTCCAGAGTGTCCTAATACACAGAATGAGAGCACAGGCTGCATTTAAAATGCTGCTACCTGTTCCCTCTCTGCCACAGACTGGTTCCACTAGCTAATGCAGACAAGGTAAGCCCCTGGCCCCAGGCTCCTCCCAGCCCTTTTGGAGACAATTTGAGTCCCCAGGATGTACATGGGGAAATTATCCCTCCATTCTGTTGAGCTCAGAGACTGCAATTGTCCCTTGCCCAAGGAGGAGGAGGAGGGAAGGTTTTTTTATCCCCCATTCCACACATTGTGATAAGGCCAGGAACAATTTGGCCACATAGATCTATCGAACACGCTCATACAGATACATTGGCAATATCATGGCACAATATCTTTGGTCAGGAAAACACAAATGTGATTTATTTAGGGCTAATGCCAGTTTCTTAGATCTACTGGCAAAGGAAAATGCAGAACAGGCACCTCTCTGCCCCCAAATTAGAGCGGATCATCTCCACAACACGCCATTCTCTCACTAATGCCTGGTGTCATGCATTGCACTGAATTCTTGTCCATCACTACACAAGAAGATCTATGAAGTGAGCTGCTTCCTCTTATTGCTTGTAAGTTAACTATGGGGAAACATTTGAATCACAGTGTGATGTGTTTGATTTTCAAAAGTATCTTGAAACATTAGTCAGTTTTGACTGATGTGGATTCATGGTGGTTTAAGTCTAGCCAGCAATGGAATGCCACTCTTCCGTTACTGTTATGGGCTAAATATTGGCTCCTGTATGAAAACCGAAGTACAAGAATTCTGTTCAGGGGAAGAGAATCTTCCCCCATTGCTGCAACAGGACCTGATGCTCCTATATAGCCAGGCTGAGGCCAACACTTCTGGTCATGAGACCAGTTGTAGGTGTGGCCCACTGCATCCTCCCAGGCAGATTTGGGGCCAATGTACTCAAACTGTGTGCAGACCCACTGGCCAGGCCCCTGCCAATTTGGGAAGCAGGATGCCAGTTTGGCCATACTGTACAAATGACACAAGAACTGCTGTACTCCCAAAGGAGGGAGTTTGTCCACAATAATTTCAGGTGATTTTGCATTTTTCTTAGGAGGATAGATTGCAAGGGGCATTACAACCTGGTCCCCAGTACACAAGGGAATAAACTCAAGTTCCATTTTCCTCTTCCCTTCCACAGATGCTCAGCCAAAGGGCTATATGAATCTCTTCTGGAAGCACAGGGTCTGATCCACAGCCCACTGAAGTCAGTGGATCAGGCCTTCAGTCCCCAAATCAGCATGAACCATCTATCCTGCCTCACATTCATGTTCAGGAATTTGCTCAGTTGTCATCAGTTAATCAAGATGTGTAGCCAAATATTTATCATGCATCATTCCACTCGGGCTGGCTGCCTGGTTTAATAATATGCCTGTCCTGTCTAAAGAAAATGCTTAAGCTTGAGACATTACTCAAATGCAGGTTTCCTCTAAACCTCTCACACTCTGAGCTAAAAATACTGGTAATGGTGTTACAATAAAAACTGACAAGATGTCACCCAGACTGCGCTAAAGGGAGAGAAAAGTTATGATTTTATGGATCTAAGAACTAAGAAAAATAACATTGCAAGCACACATTTAAGAGGTTGCAACACAGACTGACTTGGTAATTAAAAGAAGACACTGAATTCAACAGGTGATGTCACCATGAACATCAGTGTCTGGTTTTAAATGCCTCAGAAGGATGTTTTTAACAGTGAATATTTTTTTAAGTGCAAGCTTCACAGCCCTGGAGACTGAAGTAAAAGT
Source organism: Terrapene triunguis (assembly GCF_002925995.2). Lineage (NCBI taxonomy): Eukaryota > Metazoa > Chordata > Testudines > Emydidae > Terrapene > Terrapene triunguis. The sequence continues at coordinate 22,078,830 of NW_020664462.1, read as the reverse complement.
ACAGTATTGGCAGCAGCAGTGCACGCTTTCTAGAATGACCCACCTATGTTCCTCACTTCTGATCACCAGAGCCAGGGCCTCCATGCCTATTCCATTCTTGGTCTCACTGTCTGCTGATGTTGCCAGAGGGTCACTTTCAAACACAGAGACAACAAGGCATCACAAATGCATAAACATGTCAAAACTAGATTGTTTAAAACCCTGTTTTATTACATTGGAGCTTGCAGCACTGATCTGGAATGAATGATGAGTCTGGGCTTCAGTTTCAGGGTGACCACCCTTTCATTAATTTACATCACTTTTTGCCCTCGGCCATTCACGGTTATTTTTTCAACTTTTCTCTGGCACAGCTCTGCTTGGTTTCTTTCCAGCTGACCATCTCACAATAGGTTTAGCTCATTGTTTTCAAGAGAGGTTTTATTAGCATTGTCTAGTGGAGGAGAGCAAAAATGTAGCTCTTAGCCAGAGGATGCAATTTCTCTATGTACAAAAAAAGGTGTAGTGAGCCAGTAAAACTAGAAGGAAGAAAAATAAAGAATCAACAATAACAAGAAAAATAAAGTTGCCAGAAAATGTTTTAAAATAATAGGAACCAAAACCAGTGGGGAATTGTTACTGGAAAATGGACAATTCAAAGTAATTAATGAGATATAGAGCTTTTCACCTCTAGGATACTGATTTGAATTTAGTGCAGGGTAGTAATAATTGAAAGACACTACATAACCTTGTCTTTCTTCCCCCTACCTCACCGATTGTTTTTCATTTTCAGTTGTTGTGTCTTGCCTTTATTTAGATCAGTGGTTCCCAAACTTGTTCCACTGCTTGTGCAGGGAAAGCCACTGGTGGGCCGGGCCGGTTTGTTTACCTGCCACGTCTGCAGGTTCGGCCAATCATGGCTCCCAGTGGCCGCAGTTTGCTGCTCCAGGCCAATGGGAGCCGCGATTGGCCGAACCTGCAGACGTCGCAGGTAAACAAACCGGCCCGGCCCACCAGGGGCTTTCCCTGCACAAGCAGCGGGACAAGTTTGGGAACCACTGATTTAGATGGTAAGCTCTTTGGGACGTGGGTCTTACTCTATGTCCTATATGAAGTACTAGCACATTTTTAGGCACTGAATAAATAATGAGATGAAGTCATGTGATGGTTGATCAATGTCCACAGTGAGGTGAGGTTATATGGTCTCAGTCCAATTCCCAGAAAATGTGTTCATAACACAAAATTAACCACTACAATTGGTATCCTGGTTGTCAGCCTTAGACCTTGTTGACTGGGAGGATTATCGGCCATTGCTGGACAGTCACCAGTGCAAACTTCTAATGTGGATAAGGTCAGCCAAGATTTGAAGCAATGCAGCTTACTCCAGTTTCAAGCAGAGCAAGCTGCAGTAGTACAAATCATGCCTTATAGCAGTTTGCCCTGTCTGTGCTACATTGGTTCAGCTACATCAGTGGCTGATCTGTAATGGCTGAAATCAGGGCAAGTCTATAAAACCTTGGTAGAAAGACCTAGGAATTAATTATTATTGTTATTATTTGTATTACCATAGCACCTCTGAACCCTAATCATGGACCCCGACCCCATTGTGCTCGGCACTGTACAAAAGCAGAATGAAAATGACTGTCCCTGTCCCAATCGACCTGGTGATGGAATGTTGTTCTTTCTATTAGTGTATTCTGTCTGGGAGCATGTCAAGGCTGAATCCCCACTCTGGCACTTTGAGTGCAGAAGGTGCGGGCCCGCAAGGATTCTAAAAATTAATACTGGCCACTCCAGGCTTGTATTAAACTCCCAAGGTTACAGTTTCTCTCTGACCTTGGATGGGTAGATGCTGCCACCACCCAAATGCAAAAAAACCCTTTGAAGCCAGAAAGGCTCACTTGGGAATTCCTTCCTGTAGGATACCCTTAAGCCCTTTCACCCCCCCACTTTGGGGAAGAGCTGAGAAAAAAAAACAAAGGAAATCAGCTGTTTCCACCAGCTAATTAAACAACATATGAACAAACCTCTTAAGACACCAAAAACCCAATCTTGTTCTTAAAAGGTAAATTTTATTAAAAACAAAAGGAAAGAAAATACATCTGGAACTTAGGCTTTTGCTAGATTTAAAAAACCCACTTACAAAATTTAAACATCAAGAATAATCGTCTTGAGGTCCAATGGTTACAAGAAGAACAAAAAGCATTTGTGTCTTTCTAGACATTCCCTAATTTACTTACATATTTGGGGTTTCAGATAAGCAATCTTTAGGTATGATCTGATGGTTTTCCATACCTGGCTTTCAGCTTCTCACAGCATAACTGCTCCCTGTTCTTCTCTTTCCCAAGAACCACAACACACAGACAAAGGGAAGTTTTTTCCCAATTTAAAAAAGTTCTAGCCCTCCCATTGGCTCTTTTGGTCAGGTGCCCACTCCTTTCCTTTTACCTGTGGGCTTGTTAACCCTTTACAGGTAAAGCAAGTAGAGAACAGCTCCTAACAGGTGTTTTATAGCTAACTGGCTAGCTGGGTGTCTATAAAAGGGAGCCACCACCACCCTTCATTTATCATAGTCTCCAATGGTTTTTTTCAAAGGAAAATGGAAAATTTTGATTTTGCTGACATTTTTCAATTTTCCTGATAGAAAATAGTGATGAAATATTTCAATTTGGGTCAGTTCCACTCAATCTGAAACATTGTAGGTTGCTGGCCTGAAATAATTCTTTTCAAGACTCTCTGGTGCTTCATGAGAGTTATAGTGCAGGTATCTCATACCCTCACTCTTCCCTGGACTACATCTCCCATGATGCACCATAGTTTCGCCTCTGATTGTGCCACATGCTGTCTCATGGGAGTCACATTTCTGTGGGTGCATCATGGGAGATGAAGTCCTGCCAAGAAACCCAATCATAAAGGAATAATGGTGGCAAACTACTGCTCCCATGAGGCACCCGCACCACAGGCAGATTAGTTTTGTGCCAAACTAACCCAGAACAAAACGTTTTGATTTTGTTCAACAAACAGAAGTGAAATGTTTTGATTCAGGAATGTCAACACTTCTAAGTCAACATTTTTTGAAACTTCTCATTCCATGATCAATTTCAGTATTTCAACTTTTTGTCCCAACTGAGGACAAAACAAACATTGAAATATTGGAGCATGCCACAGGGTGGAAATTCCAATTTTCAATCAGCTCTAATTACAAAACTCACAATAAAATCTCCAAGAGCTGGCAACAGTGTTATTGCAAAGGCATAATACAGAGTTATGCAGATTGTTTTTTGTTGTTGTTGTTTTACTCATTACCATAGCATAAAACTTCTGACACACAAATTCAAATAGATCCACAATTCAGGAAAGTACTTAAGCACACTGTTAAGTTCATGCCTCTTCAAGATGGCACTGAAGCACATACTTAACTTGTGTATAGATGTGACCAGAGTTATGCCCTCACCTCCTCCCTGCTCCCTTTAGGGAATTATGTGGTGCTGGAGGAATTGGGAAGTAGCAGTCCCTCCATGCTCTGAGCTTCTTGCATCATCGTGTCTTGCTTAACTGTAAATATTTCAATGGGACTTCAATGGGACTTAACATGAGCTTTAAGTTAAGTATGTGCTTAAATGCTGTCTTGAACAGGGATGTTTTTCCCATATCAGAGTGTTTATGAATAAATGGAAAATAATCCATTTTTTCTTACAGGTTAAAAGTACAACACATCAAATGTGTGTGGACAATTTGAGACCAGTGAGTAATAAAACTATATTGTGAGGAATACTGTGATGTCCCCCTGGTGTTATCTGGACTGGTGATCTGTTAGGTCACTCCAATCCTTGACTCTGGGAGTCAGCCTTACCCTGCTCCTCTGTGAGAACCCCCACTCCCGGGCTTTTCACGCACAACCTCTAGCACGCAAGCTGCTCCCAGCTACATGAGTGGGCACTTTTGGCCAGCCTCTGCTTGGATTGTGCAACGGAATGACACTAGCCAATATCTCTAGCCCCAGACACAACCCTAGGAACCTCCATCTTGCAGTGTCCAGTTATGCCCGCTGGACGCTGCAAGCTTATATGAGTTCATCAGTTTAACAAAGAAATTGATATGTACCAGGATTGTTATCCCAAGAGGAGCCTCTGACATGCTTCAAACCAAACACACTGCTTCAGGTAGAATAAAAAAAACAAATTTATTAACTACAAAGATAGATTTTAAGGGATTATAAGTCAAAGCACAACAAGTCAGATTTGGTCAAATGAAATAAAAGCAAAATGCATTCTAAGCTGATCTTAACACTTTCAGTGCCCTTACAAACTTAGATGCTTCTCACCACAGGCTGGCTGGTTGCCCTTCAGCCAGGCTGTCCCCTTTGATCAGCGCTTCAGTCGCTTGGTGATGGTGTCTGTAGATGGAGGTGGAAGAGAGAGCAGAATGGCAAACATTTCTCCCTTTTATCATGTTATTTCTTCCCTCTTGGCCTTGCCCCCCGCTCCCCCTTCAGAGTCAGGTGATCATTACCTCATCATAGTCCCAAACTGACCAAGAGAAGAGGGGTGACTCACTCAAGAGTCCAACAGATCCTTTGTTGTTGCCTAGGCCAGTGTCCTTTGTTCCTGTGAGGCTGGGTTGGGTTTGTCCTATACATGCCCTGATAAGGTGTGAACTGCCCCTCTGCTCCTGGAGAGTTTTGCCTGGGCTTCTTTTAATCCATGAGAACACATTTCCAGCCTCATAACTATATACGTGAAATTACAGCCTATAACATCACTATAACAATAATGCTCAGTGCATCATGAGCCTTCCAAAGACACCCGACATGACAAACTTTGCATTGGATACCACACAATCATATTATAAGGATGAGCATAGGTGTGCAGGGTGTTCCCCCGAGGTACAGAGCATCACAAATACCTATTAGGAAAAAAAATCTATGAATTGTTATATAAAAATAACAGATTACTCTACATTAGATTTTTCTAAATGATCTCATTTAAATATAAATGTTAACTCAGTTATGCTTCCCTTTGTGGTACTACTATTTAAACTAATTGCTGGCTGTTAGAACTGAAAATCATGTATGTACAGAGCTGCTGAATAATTAATTTCTACCATCTCACTAAAGATTACAGGGGTTTTCCCTCTTTTTGGTATCTTTTAGGTCTTTTTGGTATCCACCAGAACCACTTTTTAGTGAAGAGAAGGGGAAGAACAGGTAACCTCATGAGAAATCTTGGAAATAGATTTTGGCATTTTTCAAAAGACTAGATGGAAACCTTCTGAGAGAAACATTGGTAAACTGGTAAAGTTAAACCTGAAAAAGTCAATATGAGATCATTTTTCTCTTCTCATTACAAGATGACCTCAAAGAGGGCTTTACTTCCTTGCCTTCAATTTTCCACATCGGCTTTTTCCTCTCTCACACAGAAGAGCTGATTTTTCAAGGCACATTTTCAATGTGCACAATATCCTACATAAGGAACAGGATCAATCCCAGGTAGTACTTACACTAAAATTCTATTACCTGAAAAGCTCAGGTTGTAATTTGTGGCCATGTCTTTCTCCCAGGTTTCCTTTAACTCATAGTAGGGGAATGTTGACACGGTTACAGTCCCAGTGAAAACTATTGGACTTGTGGGCCGTGCATAGTCCTAGAGAGAGAAAGCTGTTGTCATTATGCCTTAGGACCTGCCTCCTGGCATTCACAGGCATGCAGAAGTTGTGTTCTTGCCATTACATCCCTTTATAGGGTTCAGCTTATGCTCTCCTAATTGCTAGTGGCTGATGCATAAAGGTGGACAGAGCTATGGTTTCACTTCTTTGCTGCCCTCTTTGCAGTATTATATGGCCCTGAATCTAATGGCTGTGGCATATAATAACTTAAACTCAAGAGATCTTGGTTCAGTTCCTGGGTCAGCCACAGATTCCTGTGTAACCTTCCTTGTGGCTCAATTCCTCAGGTGCAAAATGAGGACACCACTTCCCTCACAGCTCTGTTGTGAGTGTAAAATTAATTAATGGTTGAGGTGATTAGATATTATGGTCATATTAACAGAGAGCTAGTGCTTAAAAGCTAGACAGGCAGAGTTTGAACCACAGTCCAGGAGACTGATCAGCTCTCAAAGGGTGAGACCAACGTACTTCCAAGAAGCAAAATATTTAGCTGAAAACTGGGCACCTCTCAGACCAGATGAATGAACCAGAGCTGAGGGTATCAGCTGTGTGGAGTTTAGAACCATTATTTAAAGGCTACACTATGTAAAAACACAGCCTTCCCCAAGGGATGTCCAGCTAGGGAAACTGAAATATTTTACTTTGTGCAGTTCTCATCTCTCTGCTAAGACTATAGAATAAATTAATTAATTCCTCCTACTTCCACATTTTTTTAAAAATAAGGTTTCTAAGTGTGCACTCACCTTAAATATAAGTTGATTATTTTACACCGAATACACTTCTGAGGGGTGGGAGCTTCTATGATTTAGGAGACTAGTAGTAGGACACAGAAACTTTCAATCTAGATTATAGGTTCAAACCCAATCAAATTGTTACCACCTGATTGTGAAATTAATGAATGGCCTTGGCCACTTCATGGTGGACAGGAAATCCACTGTTATAATTGGCACTCAGTGGCAGACTTGTTGGCAGTCTCAACAGAGAGATTCAGGACTGAACAGGTGTGGAAGCTGAACTGCTTTGCTCAGCCAAGCCGACGATCACTCCAGGTTGAGGTCGAGGAAACTGACAGAGAAGAGTGGGGGAGCTTTTACTAATACTGCCTCTTCTGTGGATGATGGACCCAATCGAAAGGTGGTTGAAGTCAGAGGGAGTCTTTCCACTGACTCCAATGAGCTTTGGTTCCCACCCAAAAGGAGGCCTTTAACTTTCCTAAGCAGCCAATCTAGCATTTTTCACAACTATAGCAACATTATTTATTAATTATTATATTGAGTAGCTGATTTGCAGTAGTGTCTAAAAGCCCCAGCCTCATGGTTAGGGTTGCCAACTTTCTAATTGCTACCAACTGGCTCTGCCTCTTCCCTCGAGGTCCAGCCCCTGCCCACCTCTTCCCCCAAAGCCCCTCCCCCTGCTCTGCCTCTTCTTCCAGGCCTGCCCCCCACTCGCCCCTCTTACCCCATCCCCCCATCACTCACTGCTCTTCCCCCTCACCCTTCCTCGTAGCTCGATCCTCTCCACCTCCTTCCCTCCATCCCCCACCCTTCCTCCGGAGCTGCAGCCTGCCTGCCTGCCTGCTCACAAGATGCAGGTAGGAAGCAGCCCCGGCTGAGCAGGGGCTCGCACAGATTGATGACCCAGCGCCTCTTCCGCCCCCGCACTCACCCCCAATAACTGGACTTTTAGTGTCCAGTCAGTACATCTGACCGGACACTGCCAAGTCCCCTTTTCGACAGGACATACCAGTCAAAAACTGGGCACCTGTCAACCCTACTCATGGTGCTACGTAATGTACAAGCATATAACAAAGGGATGTCCCTGCCCTGAAGAGTTTGCAATTAAGACATAGCAGTAATATAATGGTTGCCATTGTTAATAAATCCATAGTTGCCAAGGTATCAACAGAATTTGCCAGGTTACTGGCAGCAATTGTAATAAGAGTCAGACTTCAATGGTCTGCTAAAGAAGAGACACAGTGAGTTTGTCATTTGCACTAGGGCCCCTTTATATGACCCTACCAGTGTATATGGGCCTTAAAGTGGGCATACATTATATTTGCACTCATCTTAAGGCAGTGTAAAGGTAACTGAGTGTAAATGAAAATCAAGTCATGTGTGTTCTGATCCACAGACTATTGAAGTCAGTAGAAAAATTTCCATTGATTTCAAGGGCTATGGATCAGGCTCATGAGAGACCTTAGTTTTGTTCTCGCTTGTTGTTCTCTTGATATGAAATAAAATAATTCTGACTGAAAATATATGGTTGCACTTTGTATATGGAAAAATGTAACACTTGGTACCTTGCAGGATTGGCTCCTTCAAGCCAGATTTGTCAAAGCAGACAGTATTTGTTGTCTTGTAAAATTAGGAATAGAGTAGAAAATCCACTATGCAGCATGAAGCAGAAACTGCAGAAAACTGCCCTTCTTTTTGGAGACTTTCTTAGATTAGTCTCCACGACCACTAGCCAGAATAGCTTTTATTTTCCTCCATGGATTGCTTTATGCATCCATGGAACATTAGTTAAATTGAACCTATATAAATTCTCATTTTGGATTACTGAATGCAATTTTCTTTAATCAGTATAATAAGAGGAAAATTACATACCTTGGTGAGGCCAACTCGTATCATCTCCCTGAACACACTGGTCTTTCCTACTGATTATATTCAATCATCTTAAAAAGCACTATCAAGCAAGCTACTGGAGTGTAGTTGTCTTCGTTTTGACTTTATTCCTTTATTTCATAAATGACATATTTTCAGCCATGATTTCTGAGAGCCGGACCACATGAAAGAATTTTTGTGACTGTTCCAAAAGTTTGTGGTCTACTTCTTCACTTATAGCCATCATGGAAATAGTTATTCCCTGATTATATATTTTTATTGGGGGGGGGGGTTTCATCTTGTGAGCAAAGATGAAAGAAAAACTTAATTATTTCAGGATTAAACGTATTTATGTGAAATACATTTCTCTGTGACTTTGAACATTGGCAATACAGATATAACAATTCTCATCTACAACACAGAGGTTGGGAAGATGCAAAGGGATTTACAACATACTTACATATACATTGTCTCCCAGTAAATAAAAGGAATATTATAGAAAGTGCTAATTAACTTTTGCAGTGTGAGCAAACATTGTTTAACCATTTTCGAATTTTAAGGAGAGAAAACATTTTCTAAATTGTAAAAAATAATTTCATGAGCCTTTTTTCCCGCATGTCAAAAAATAGTTAAACATATATGCCTTTTGATGACATTTCCTATTTTTCATAAGAGAACTTCCATTTTTGTCAATTTTTTGACAGTTTTTGTCACAGAGAAAACCAATAATTTGACATTTTTATGAACTCCCCCATAGTTTGACAAATGTTCTGATAACAAATAAATTCACCGAATATTCTTCATTTTCACTGACATTTTTTGGGGAGAGGGGGAGGGAATAAAACATATTTCTCAACCAGCTGTAATGGAAAACTCTCTTGCTGTGGGCCTGATCCATGTTCCCAACTCCCATTGAGTTCAACTGAATGCTGGAGATACTCAGAACCTTGCACAACCTTTGATGGCAAGGGACCCATCTTTGAGTGCATTCTGGCTTTAAACATTCCTGGGGTAAGCTCCCCTAGGCCAAGTTTACACCAGTGCAAGGCATCTATATTAGGGTTTTGTATCCATGTATCCACCTTTGCCTAAATACTCCAGTGTAAATAAGCCCTAATTATTCACTAACAGCCAGATCGTACTTACCTCACAAGTAGCCTTATTAATCACAATGAAATGAGACTACAAATGGAGTAGTAAGATACTATCCTTGATGAGTAGGTAGGTGTCATAATCTACCACATTTTAGGCATCAGAATTAATTTTCTTCCTCTTAGCATGTGAACATCTAGACTATAGAATTTGTTCTAGTACCCGGATCAATGCAAATATACTATCACTGAGGCTTTGACATAGCAGATTGCATCCTCTGTAGTAACTCAGACCTGAGGCTGGCACACAATGGGACTGATTCGTAGCAGCATTACTCCAATCTCATGCTAATATAGTGATGAATGAAACCCAATATGTATTTCTGGTGTGCAAGCAAAATAATGTGCAGATACATGCATTTTGCCTCAAAATTCTAGTTTTCACGCTTCTCTGATTCTCTGACACATTTTTCATAGTACAAATGCAAGATTTTATTATTTGAAATGAAACATTTGCTTTTATAGTAACCTTTGCCAACATCTCCCTCCTGATCCCAAGTAAAGGTTGCTTCTTAAGGGAGGAATAAGTATCCCAATCCCTTATAAGCTACCATTTCTCCTGCAATGGCTAAGGTGGGGAGGGTCAGGGGAAATCTAGGGGAAAAGGCGTGAGAGCTCTTTTTGTAGATTCCTGTAAGTTCAGTGCCAGCACGTCTCCAAGAATGGAAATCAGAGCTGCAGTTTATCTAGAACTTTTTGAATGTGAATCAATTCTACAACCCCCTGAATCTTTGATTCTGCATTTGGATTACCTGCAATTGCCTGCAAGTGTTTGGATGCACACAAGTACCATTTCCTTACAATCCTTTCAAGATCAAAGTGTCACTGGATGTCAGATTCTATCTCAAACCTTCTGAAAAAATATTTATAAGCCTAATGCAGTACGTGCTTACATTCAAAGTCTCATATTCACAATGTTAGACAGAAAGTAGGTCATTGTCACGTAGCAAATGAATGAGCATAACAGTAAAAGAAATCTATAATGCTCTCTTGAGGGTTCAACACGAGGATGGGGAAAGAAAGAGAGAGACTGGATTAATTCCACTGAAACACTGTAGTTGGTCGTTGTTCTTTATGTGGATCAATATGAATTGAGTCTGGGCTATTCTAAAACATACTGTTACTTTCCAGAAGGCAATGAGATATTTTGGTAGTGCTGTTCAAACCATAATAGTTGCAGTTGTCAGGATATCCATTATAGATCACATCTCCATAAGAATGCTCAGCACTCAGATATATCATTACAATCATTTTGGTATTTTTAGGAGGAGGTGAGATAAAACTCTTGAGCCTATTTGGGGTGGATTTTTTTTTTTAATGCTAACTATTCTTTTTTTTTTTTAAATACTGAGAGCAATTTGGTCATAATTATCCCTAGCCCCATTGTTTATTTTTAACATGCATTTACAGTCCAGTCTTGCAGAGTGCTGGGTGCCCCCATTCCCGTTGAGTGTACTAGAATCTGAGAGCTCTCAGCATATGGCAGAATCAGCCCTTTAAATATTAAAATGACATATTATGACTATTAGTAAAGCAGTTACTGCAAGTCCCTTTCCCCCCGCCTTTAGAATGGTGGGACTTTACTTATTACCACCATAATTCTTACCTAACACAAAACGCATATATTCACTGAGTGAATATACTATAGTGTTGTTGACACCTTTAGGGCCTGATCCTGTAAGGTGCTGAGCAACTCTTGGAGGTACTGAGTACCTTCAACTCCCAAGGGTTGATCCTGAGCTGGTGTAAATTGTCATAGCTCCAGTGATGGGAATGGATTGAATTCAATGGCGCTATTATGACAAATTACATCAGCTAAGAATATCTCCCCTCACCCTACCCCATATTGGCATCAATAGGAATTGAGGCAACGCAGCACTGTGCAGGATTGAGTCCTTAAAAATCAAAGATAAAAATCCGGTCTCACTTTATAAGAAATATGTGCTCAGAATTAATATTCAACAACTGTTTAGAGCTGCATAATGAATACTGCATAATGTCCTCCTTCCTTCTGACACAATCACTGCATACACTTTATGACATTGACACAATTTGTCTCAACCCTGCACAGAATTCTTCATGCTGATAGCTGACTACTTTTCAGTCTATTTATCTTTGCTGCATCCAACTATGTCAAGGTGCAACATGCACCAAATTGTGCATCTGTATGCATTCTCATAACAGCCTCAGTGAATGGCATCAGAGAGTGAACAGAGGTGCTTAGAAGCAAAGCAGAAAAGACTTTAATAAAATTATGGGTGCATTAAAACGAAACTTTATAAATGTGAGCTGCATAAGATTTTTGTGTCTTTTTTTCTTCACTAGGATGTGAGACGAAAGACTGAAAGGTTTAAGAAATAAAAGGGGAAAAAATCTATTTGTTTTCTACTTTAGAAATATCAGAAAGGTCAAATCTATCTGTTTTTCCCTGAATTTGCTAGAAGATTTTCACACTTAACTAAAGGGCAGGGGGTACTGAATCTTTGATAAATAAATCATTTCTACTAAGTGTTCAGTAGGCTCTGGAGTTAAATAGATGTCAACAAAAACAGGCAAAAAACAATTGAAAATAATGGCTAAAAATCAATTCTCTTTTCATTTGCTTAGATTTCAGTCTCTTTTCTCTTGCAATGGCATAATGTCATTATTTGTCCAGTCACTGTAAAGTCTTCCAAGGTGGACTAGATCTAAATTTCAGATGTTAAAAAAAAGGAACAAGTCCATCTTTTTTCTCTTTTCCTTTTCAAGGCCATTTCTGAAGTGCATTTCTGTTGATGCCTATTAAGAATCCATGAGAGATTAAACATAATTAATGTTAAAGTAATATTGAGACTGTGACATGCAATCCCAAATTAGGGAATTCCTATTCATTTGGTGTATCTCAACATATCATAGAAGTTTAAGAAACACGCATGATCTTTGTACTGTTAAGTGCTTAATACTTTAGATCCTGCAAACATGCACTTTAAAGCATGTAAGAGGTCCCACTGACTATGATGGAATTACTCACATACTTAAAGTTAAGAATGTGCATAAGCTTTTACAGGATGGAAAATATTAGGCATAATAGGTGACTCAAGATAGACAGAGAACTTTAATATGGATTTAAAAAAATATTATCTATGTAGGTTTTGTCTATAGAAGCCTTAACTTTGTTTTTGTACCTAATATATACACACTCAAAACCACATTAAAGGACATTTAGGTTGAAAAGTCAAAAGTTAAGAGGTAGCCTTTCAGATGTGCACACACCGCTCCCACTGTCAGCTAATCAGCATGCCTGAAAATCAGGCCACTTGTTCAGCTAACTAAATATAGATTTGGGGCTGGGATTTTCAAGTACGCCTAAAGGAGATAGATGTGTATGGAAATATTATTAGGGTGCCTAAGTGACTTAATCCCATTGGCCCTCCCTCTTAATTTTTTGGATCCCTTTGAAAATTCATGACCGTGAAATCCTGGCCCCACAGAAATCAATGGCAAAATCTCCATTTGATTTTGATAACACCAGGATTTTACGCTAGATGTCTAACTTTAGGCATTTGGGTCTGAAAATTGTCTAAGTAAGGGGGTTTCTCTTGGTCCCACTAATGATTTCAATAGGAACAAAATCACACTGTAGGAGATAAGCATTTGACTTCAGTCCATTTAAGGCAAACCACTGGAGGCTAAGACTTTGACAATAAGAGTTGGACTATGGAGACCACTGTAAAAATTGCAGGGCAATTCTATGCAATGAGTTTCACTGAAGTTTTATTATCCCTTTCCTGGACAGCAGCCAGTCTTGTTGATCTCTGCTGCCACCCTGTGTCATTCAGCTATCTGAAGGCCTGGTAATTTCAACTCTTTACAAATGGCATATTTTCTGTGACTGTTCAGGATGAGTTAATTCACTGCCCCATTAACAAGGGTCATTGGTATGGGAAAGTGCACATGTAATAGCGGTTGTTTTCTACCTGACATCCATTCCAATGAACTGAACATACATATGACTGCACCGAGGGAATCTGGTTTCAGATACTAGTATGTGTCTCAGTGTAAAAAATGTTAATGTTTTTCATCACATGAAATGCAAATGAATATTTACTTCCCACATCTACCAGGCACAATCACAAGATATTTTGTCAAATAGATGTTTTCTGGAAGATTGCAATCTGATTTTATTGTAAATTCACAAATGGCAATGATGGATAAATACAGCAGTGCTGTTTATTCCTATTTACAATTAAAGATGTGTAATCATTTTAATGGAATTTTACTTAGACTGCAAACTCTTTGGAAACAAGGAGTATCTTTTCATTATGTGTGTGTGCAGCACCTGGCACAGTGGGGCTCTGATCCTTGATTATGTCCTCTGGGCACTACTGCAATACAAATAACTAAATAACAATTTCTTCTCATAAATGATATTGTCTAATTCTGTACCCTATGCTGTCCCTCTCTATTTTTTTATTCCATGCACATCTGATTATGCAGATATAGGTATGCTTTATTGGATAAGGGAAAAAAGGTGTTGGACATTTCCCCACAGGACAAAGCTGGATTTCTGCCTTTTTTGCAATGCCTGGAAAGCCCTTATGGCAAAAGTTCTTTCCATTCAACCACACTATTCCGCTTCTCCTAGAATGAATTTGTAAACAGTAGAGTCCATTCATTGAAATAAATTGGCATCCCTACCACAGTGATGCCTTTCCACATGGGAATGGGTTTTGTGGGTGTAATCAAGGTTTTCCTCCATGTGAAGCTGACACCAAAGCTTTCAAATTCTTCCTGGTTTGTGGCTCTCCCCATATCTGTACTGACCACAGCATGTGGCTTTTTAATGGGTAACGCCGACCCACACAGGGGCATCCGCAGCAGGGATCAAGCCCTCTTGAGCTTAATACATGAGCCTCTGCTGCCTGAACTAAAAGACACCTGTGTGTTAGCCAAGGCTGTAGCAGGCTCATCATTCTCTAGTGGGCCTAGCCACCACTAGAGGGCGACAGAGCGTCACTCTGAGCAAGCAGGGGTTACATACTCCCCCTGGGCATGGCAAGCAGCGAACAGAGGCCAGGCAAACAGAAGGCGTTCGCCTGGGAGGTCGGTTCCCACAGAGGTTTTTTTTTTTTTTTTTGCCTTCCAGGATTCTGTGAGCAGTAAATATAACATCTGAAGAGGCTCTTAGAAGGAAGACATTATGGATAGTGAGCAATCAGCTGTTGTGACCTGCACAGGATGTGTCATGTTTGTCTTGCTCCCAGAGGATAGAAGCGACTTCGTTTGTACGAAGTGCAAGCTAGTCTCCATATTGGAAGAGAAGGTTAAAGAACTAGAGACCCAAGTATCAACCCTGCGTTGCATCAGGGAAAATGAAGATTGTCTGGATAGAAGTCAGCATTTGGTACAACAGGCACAGCATGCTGAAGGAAGAGGGTTTGTCATGAGAGAGGGTGATAACAGCAATTTTAAATGAGATGGGGAAGATACAGTATATGTGGAAGTAATATAGCTATATAGCAAGGAAAGCTGTTTCTGTGATAATTCTTTATGCCACAATATGGAACACATGCCCTCTACAGGGTTAGTGGAATAACAAACCAGTGTTGCATTTATAAATTAAAACTGATGGTTCATTGTATCTTGCAAATGTGGGTGAATTGTTCACTGTGTTGAAATACTATCAGCTGACCTCATTTTTCCTGACTTACACCCTCTGTGAAGCCGCTGAAGTTAATGGAGCATAAGTGAAAGTAGCACTGGAACTATGTAGAAATCAGAGCAGTATATGGCTAAATAGTTTTAACTCTCCCAAAGCTGCCAGAAACAAAATTATGTCTCAAGAGCTGAAAATATGATTTATAACTAAATATATTAGCAATGTGACAAGCGCAGAATGTATGGACTTTAACGAAAGAGGCATGTGCTCTATTGCAATGTACTTCCTTGAATCAATGCATGGAGATTTGAGAGTGATACATGACTGGGAGCTTTATTGATCAAGTTTGTACTAAGCATATATCCTTTCCCCATTGTCCAGCTGAGTATCTCAGATGGCAGTTTGGAACTCCACAGAGGGAAGGAGAGAGAAGAAATGCTCTTCACACAGACCTAGAGCAGAGCTTCTCTGCTGCAACACTTCAATGTAAAGGTCCCCTCCACAGGTAAAAAGAACAGTGGCTTTGCAGTGTGGAGGAGCCACACCTCCCATTCACAACTACCCAGGTATCCGCTAGGGAGCTGGGCTCTGGGACATGCAGAATTTATACACCCTGTGCCACCTCTATCAATCCAGACTCTACCATTTGTGCAGCCTCTTGAAATTTTGCCCCACTAGTATTGGTTTCTCTACAAGAGGGCACTCCACACCTGTGGAGGAGAGGGTAGAATTGGCCATGTATGAGTATTCACACGAAAGCAACTTGTCTCTCATAGTCCTGTCCCAACATGCACTGTGCTCAGTAAAACCTAGGATTGGTTGTCTAGGAGCAGACTCTTCTTTGATAGTTCCAAAGTTTCAGTCAGGAATCTAGAGAAGTATCCCCAGGACATTACAATGGGAACAATAAAAGAAAAAGCTTCTGGCTATCAGAAACAATGGAAAGAAAATATTTTTAATAGTGTGTTACTGCAAATGGGAGTTTGGTAATTCCCTCCCCACTTTTTATGTTTAAAATATGCCTAAATTTGGCTGAGGCTCCCTAAGGCCCAAATTTTTAAGATCAATTGAATTTTAATCTCTTACTAAACTCATTATCCAATTCTCCTATTAATCTTCTCTAAACCAGCTCTCCCATGAGAGATTATTCACAGCTTTTTTGTGCAAAATTGGTAGTTTTGATAAAACTCAAAACAAATTTAAATTATGCATTCATTTGAATTCCCAGCTGGAGTTAACCTCTTCAATTTTGAATGACGCTTTAGGTACAGTTGGAAAATCCACATTCATCAAAGGAACAGGTGACCAAGAGAGGTTGTATCATTGGAGGTTTTTGAGAACTTAGACAAACATCTGTAGGGATGGTCTATATTTGGTCCTGCCTCAGTGCAAGGGATGGACGGTGTGGGTCCACCACATTGCACAGATACACATGGGAATCCACAAGTGAAATCTGAATAGGTTCTTAACATTAATATAGTGAATATTAAACAGATTTCTAGTATTTGTAAGTTATTTTGTCATTTAGAATATACAATATTACTCAGTTTGTTATAAAGCTTTTCTAATTCATTTAGAATTTTGCTTGAATTACCACCACATATTCTTGAATTACCATAACTTATAGCTTATAGCAATAATAGAAGGAGGACTGAAAGAAGGCAATGGTTTTAGCCAATAACTGCACTTTGGGACCTTTTGCCAAGGCTAGTGATCGTTTAGTCTAAATGCAGTTGCACCCTCCAGCTAATGCTATGTTTAACAGCTGAATAAGCCAAAGTTATTATCATGTTCATTTTTATGCTCAGCTGTTGCTGCAGGGACTTCTGTCACTTGCATGTTACCTAGCTCTGATTTTTGTGTAATGTATCCATGTTATGGGATGAGATGGAAAATGGTATTCTGCTGTTAGAAGGCTTTCCCTTCACCCACTTACTTCCCTGGTCCTCGTCATGCAGACAGCAAGCAGCAAAAGACCAGAAGTCTGAAGTGCAGACAATGCGATGTTTATTGGGGTTAGTTACAAACAAGCATATCCAGGGCCGTCCCTAGCTATTCTGGGGCCCTACGCAGCCCCCCCACACTCAACAGTGGCACGGCTGGGGCCGGGTCGCTGCACTTCCCGCTTCCTGTGAGTGTAGGCCTGGCCCTGCTGCAGTCCTCAGGGGAGTGGGGGCAGGACTGGGGCGGAGCAGGGGCGGGAGGAGGCAGGGCTGGGGCGGGGAAGGGATGGGGGCCACAGAGCAGGGTGGGGGATTTGGGGAAAGGGTAGAGTGGGGTCAGGGCTGGGGCGGAGCAGGGGTGGGAGAGGTGGGGCTGGGGCAAAGCAGGGGCGGGGGCCATGGGGAAGAGGCAGAGCAAGGGCTGGAGCAGCACGCAGCTGCGTAAAATTTCCTGGTGCCCCACGCAGCTGCGTATTTTGCGTATGGGTAGGGACGGCCCTGAGCATATCCAACACACCAGCAGAGTCTGTTTCCCAGTGTTCCATTCCCAGCTCTGACACCACAGAGCATTTACCTCATCTCCCCCTTCCCAGCTCTGATGCCGCAGAGCCTTGCCTATTTCCCATTCCCCATTTTCCATTGACCCTATTCCCACCCCCTCCTTCTTAGCAGGCCCAAATACTCCTGCAATGCATGCTTACAGTCCCACCCCTTACAACTTAGGGTCATGTTCCATTTTGGGTCTGGGGTCTTCCTCCCACCCCTTTTGTACCCCATGGGTGGGGTAAGGAGTGAAGTTGTGCTGCTTGGTCTTTTAGTGTTTTATACCTCCCCCAAAGCCCCTTTGCTCCTCCCAACTGGTTGCTTGACTTTGCCTTGAGATAGGGGTTGAGGCGATCTTAAAGTGTGCTCTCAGTAACACTTTAACTGCTCTTATCTGTTCCCATTCTACTAACAAATCCAGCTGACTAGGCAGAAGCAACATCACATTGTCTTTTTCCCTTGTTTACACACTGTGAAGCAAGCACATAAGAGTATCAAAAAGTCAAACCCAAAATATATCCCAGGCTAACAAACAGACCTATATACTATCATCTCCCACACAAGAATTAGTATGCATCTTTGGGACCTTGCTAGCTACACAAGGAGAATAAAATGCACTGAAAGGGGAATGGGTGAACAAGATGTATATATTCTTGACCCTAAGCCATGGATCCAACCTGAGCCTTCAAGCTTCCAACATCCATAGAGACAAGCTTCCTATGAAAGAGTCATTCAATTTCTCTTTCATCCTCATTCCTCATAGAGCAGGGGTGGCCAAACTGTGGCTCACAAGCCACATGCAGCTTTTTTACTGTTAAAGTGTGGCTCGTGGAGCACCCTACACCACTCCACATTCTCCACCTACCAGACTGGGCTGGGGGGAGCTCAGGACCTCTGACTTACAGTGGGGTGGTGAGGTAGGGGCTTCTGCCAGCAGATCGTGGGGTCTCGGGGCTTCTGCCCTGCGGGGCAGACCTGCTGGGGCTCAAGGCTTCAGCAGGAGTGAGGCGGAAGCCCCAAGCCTTGGCAGACGTCTCCCGCGGAGTGGAAGCCCCATGTCCTGGCAAGTGCCTCCTGCGGTGCGGAAGCCCCACGCTCTGGCAGACACGCCCCAGCTCTTAAATTTCTGAAGATAGGTGTATGTGGCTTGGAGGGTCAGTAAGTTTGACCACCCCTGTCATAGAGCCACAACCACTGAATGTACATACAATGGGACTCGTGATTTTAGAAGCTTTTCTGGTTTTATGTTTGTATATTTATGCAGCTTAGTCCTTGATACAATGTGATGCTAAATGCCACCTACTTCCATTTAAATCAAAGGGAGATAAAGACACTGCGAATCTTGCACAACTGGGCCCATACTTTTTTACATTATGCTAAACCAGTCAATTTCATAAGGATATTTTAGATTTTTGGACTCCTTAAAATTTGAAAGACATGTCCCTTGAACAGCCAAAAAAAGTAAGTGTCAGACAGATACAGATTTCCCATAAACTTAGATATGAACTTAACTGCAAAAAAACAGGGGGGGGGTTGTTTTTTTTACGTATTGCCAGAAACTGAAGCTATAAAGTCTGTCAGAAGAATTCTCTTTACATTTTTTTCTCTACAGTTTTGGTGACAATTATCAAGGAACCTTTCTTCCTACTATTTAATGTAGGTCTTGTCTCTTTAGAAATGGTAATGATAGGCAGTGTGAGTGTACGGGGAGATCTTGGCAGACGAGAAAAGTGCCCAAACCTCTGCTGCTTATTGCTAAAAATAGCCTTGCCAGCAGGTCATAAGTGGGCCTATGCAGCAGCCTTAGCATGACCGTGTCAGGAGGGGAGGAGGCTTGGGTGACCACAAAAGGGCAGCTTGACCCCACGTCCTTCTTGATGAGATCTCTGCTGAAATTGCTGAGGTATGCATTTTTAAAAAACAGGAAGCTTATCTATATGTGCCCTCAGGGATGTGTTTGTCAGGGCCTCAAGGCATGCGAACTCTGAAAAAGCCACATCTGGCTAATTGATGATCAGAGGGAAACCTCTTGCTTAACCTTTGAAATTGCTTGCTTAACAAGTTTTCTTTGACTGACGTGTTATTGTAATACTAATGAATAAATAAGGAAAGAAAAATGTGGAGTAGTTGGACTCTTCAGGGTCTCTCCTTCAGGACACATGGTGGGCTCCCCATTGGCAGACCGAAGATTGGCCATTGACTGCTGCTGTGCCGTTCGAGAGCCACACCCAGCTCTGGTAATTATTGAGGGTTGGGGTGTTTTACTAACCGGATGGAGACATGTGTACGTGCTTGAGACTAAGTATAGGTTTAAGTGAAAGCACTCTTGTGTTGTCCTGTTTGTGCCAGCCATCTATCGGTCGGATGGCCGTGTCTCCATTGATTTATTTCCTGACACTACCTCGCACAGAGTAAAGTTACCAAGAGTTTTGGGCTGAAGAACCCTGGGTCACATGAGGAATCCAAAGGCTTTGACTTTGGTAGCAGTTTTCACTACTGGGTGAGCTTGCAAAACCACAAAACCTTGTTTTACACAAAATTTTCAGTAAAAAGGCAAAGCTTGCCGAACCACACAGCTGAGCACATTTTTGCCAAGAAGCAATCTTTGCTCAAAATCAGATGCAATTCACTCTAAAAAATCCATTTGTGCAAAGATTTCAAGTTTCCAAGTTCATAATGGAGGCTTCAGAAAAGAACATCTCTGAATTTCAAGTAGCTTTGTGTTTTGTTAAAAATATTAAGAATTTCTTTACAGATGGAGGCTCACATGGCCAAACTCTACAGTGACTTCAGTGGGAGTTGCAGCCACATATATCAGGGCAGGATCTGGCTCAGAGTGGCTAAGAGATTCCACTAAGAAAAATAATCTTGTTTAGTAGTTAGACCAGGAGCCACTAAGTCCAGAATCCTGGGTTCTATTTCTAGCTCTGTCATTGACTCACTGTGTGACATTGGCCAAGTCACTGTGCTTCAGTTTTCCTATCTGTAAAATGGAAGTAATAATATCAATCTTACTCTATGAGAGTTTTGTGAGGCTTAATGGTTTTAAAACCTTTTGGAATTACAGAAATTATGGATAAAATCCTGGCTCCATGGAAATGGAGTTTTGCCATTGACTTCACTAGGACCATGATTTCACTCTAGAAGTCGGTAGCAAACCTACAAACAGATTCCTGGAATCATGAGGTCCAATCCTGTTTTAATAACTACAAGAACTATCAGAAATAATAACTTGATTCTTTTTCGTGTGCAGGCAACCATCCAACAGGAAATTTCTATGGTAGTTTGCCTTAAATTATTAAGCAGAGAGGTGGCAGGTCTTCATTAGGAACAAAGATGAAAAAGAATATTTTGCTTTAATATAAGATGGAAAAGACATGTTGCTGAACATAATGAACTATATTCTATGTGGAGTATATCATAATGTGCTCTTCATTTGCGTTACATGTTGAAGATGAAACAAATATGTCCAGACGTTCTGGAGACATTCTTTCAAAGTTTCAATCCATCTCATTTCATTCACTTTGGATAATATTTTACATCTGACACAGCCTATGATCATTATGAAGATCAGGTCACATTACATATTTGAAGACTCAAATGGATTATTCAAGGGCTTAAGACCTACACATCTTGAAAACTGGGCTAAACATTTGTAGGCTAAAAATTTTGGCTCAGTTCTGAAATCCTTTCTCAGATAAATGTGCCATTAACAAATAGCTAAAAGTCACTGATACAGCTGTGGAATGTCCTTGCAAAAGTGCATAAGACGTCATTGTCTTTAACAAGGTCTGATCTTTGCATGAAATATTGCATATTTGATCCTTTTATTTCTATCAGTGCACAGTGATATTAAAAGTGCTTGTGCCCTTTCCCTTCAAGCCAGTGATCATTCAGGCTAATGATTGGTAAGATCTGGAAGTAGCAAGGCTATGAGGCAAATCTGCACTGAAATTCACTTCATGCAATCCCATTTACTTTGATGGGACTGCGCAAGATGTAAAATAGTGCAAAAGTTTTTGGCCTATAGTATTTAATGACTAACTGAGAACAGGTTATCCAGCAATGAAAATTCATGCACTGCCTTCAGCATCACTGATGTTTTTACTTGTATCATCAAGACAGATGACCTGCATTTCTTTTTACTTTGATGAAACGAGATGATGGCACAAAATGCAAATATTTAACAAGTCTTGCAATCATATTCTCTGTCTGAATATGATTATGAGCTGGACAATTGTGCAGTAGCATTCAGATGTTAACAGTGGAATGAACAGGGTTTCTGCTTCACAATTGTTTTGTAGTAATGAAGTGTAAATCAAAGTGTGTTTAGTGCTGCTTTTTAAACAATTTCTATGAGTCACTAAAATATATATAATTGTTTTGCTTTTTTTTTAAGCAATGAGTAAATAGGTGAATTTTCTGGATGATATAACTTTGTATAAATTGTACATTTTTTTCTAGACATTTAGCTCTTCGTGTCTGAAAACTAGAGTTTGAATCCCAAATTAGGTTATAAATGAAAACAAGGTATGTTCACTCTAATTGCTACTTGAGTTTATCAAAATATCTCCATTTGTGCATATCAGAAAGCATGTATTGTGTCCACACAAAGAAGGTCCAGGACTAGTGGAAATTTGACTTTCTAGCTACTACAGGACATATCCCCTGGGATATAGACACATAAGCCAACTTTGACTTTACATGCTTACCTGTGCCAGCCAAATTATCAGGAGAGGAGCATAAGGGAGCTCAGACAGAGGGTATGTCTACACTACGAGAGTAGTTCGATTTTAGTTAAATCGAATATGTGCAATCGATACTAGAAAGTCGAACGTGTGTGTCTACACTAAGGACAGTAATTCGACTTTGTCAGTCCACACTACCAGGGAAAGCGTCGACATTGGAAGCAGTGCACTGTGGGCAGCTATCCCACAGTTCCCGCAGTCCCCGCTGCCCATTGGAATTCTGGGTCGAGCCCCCAATGCCTTCTGGGTAAAAAAATGTGGCGAGGGTGCTTTTGGGTAACTGTCGTCATCCGTCAGTCACTACCGCCCTGCCTCCCTCCCTCCCTGAAAGCGCCGGCGGGAAATCAGTTCACGCACTTTTTGATCAGTGACAGCGCGGACGCCACAGCACTGTGATCATGGATCCCGCTGCGACCATCGCTGCAGTTGTGGCCGTTCTCAACACCTCGCACCTTATCATACACCTTTCCCTGAGGCAGATGCAGAGAAATCAGGCGAGGAGGCTACGGCACCGCCGTGAGGGCCTGAAGTCGGAGAGTAGCACAGAGCTGTCAGAAACCACGAGCCCCAGCGCCCAGGACATCACGGTGGCAATGGGGCATGTGGATTTTGTTGAACGGCGATTCTGGGCCCGGGAAACAAGCACGGACTGGTGGGACCGCATAGTGCTTCAGGTCTGGGATGAATCCCAGTGGCTGCGAAACTTTTGCATGCGGAAGGGGACTTTCCTGGAATTTTGTGACTTGCTGTCCCCTGCCCTGAAGCGCAAGGACACCCGCATGCGAGCAGCCCTGACTGTCCAGAAGCGAGTGGCCATAGCCCTCTGGAAGCTTGCAACGCCGGACAGCTACCGGTCAGTCGCGAACCACTTTGGCGTGGGCAAATCTACCGTGGGGGTTGTTGTCATGCAAGTAGCCAAGGCAATCGTCAAGGTACTGCTGTCAAAGGTAGTGACCCTGGGAAACGCGCAGGCCATCATAGATGGCTTCGCTGCGATGGGATTCCCAAACTGCGGTGGGGCTATAGATGGGACTCACATCCCTATCCTGGGACCGGGCCACCAGGCCAGCCAGTACATCAATAGAAAGGGCTACTTTTCAATGGTGCTGCAAGCACTGGTGGACCATCGGGGACGGTTTACAAACATCTACGTCGGATGGCCGGGCAAGGTTCATGACGCTCGCGTGTTCAGGAACTCTGGTCTGTTTAGACGGCTGCAGGAAGGTATTTACTGCACAAGATAACTGTTGAGGATGTGGAGATGCCTACAGTGATCCTCGGGGACCCAGCCTACCCGCTAATGCCCTGGCTCATGAAGCCCTATACTGGCGCCCTGGACACAGAAAAAGAACTGTTCAACTACCGGCTGAGCAAGTGCAGAATGGTGGTGGAGTGTGCTTTTGGCCGTCTCAAGGGGAGATGGAGAAGCTTACTCACTCGCTGTGATCTCAGCGAAACCAATATCCCCATCGTTATTGCAGCTTGCTGTGTGCTCCACAATCTGTGTGAGAGCAAGGGGGAGACCTTTATGGCGGGGTGGGAGGTTGAGGCAAATAGCCTGGCTGCTGATTACGCCCAGCCAGACAGCCGGGCGATTAGAAGAGCCCAGCGGGACGCGCTGTGCATCCGGGAGGCTTTGAAAGCCAGTTTCAAGGCTGAGCAGGGTACCCAGTGACTTTTAAGTTTGTGGACACAGAAGCAGAACTTGCCCCCGTTTCTTTACCCAGTTGCCGTCGACTATCCTCTCCAATTACATACCCCCTTCACCCCCTTCCCAAAAAATAAAATCTGTTCTGTTTTGTTAATGGACACCGTTGTCTTTATTACTGTTTTCGCGGGAATGTTTTAAACCTGGGACGCAGACTATGGCAGGGGGCGGGTTTACGGTTGTGATGCAAATGATGCTTCTAAACTCCAGGAATGACAGGCTCCGCGATGGTGGACTGGTTGTTTCAACGGAGCCTGCCAGCCCTCCTGGCCGGGACTGCGTGTATGTGTCGGCTATGTGACTGTCTTGCAGGGGGAGGAGGGTTACAGATCCCCTGCTGCGCGGCTCTGTGATGCAGGGTAAGGACCGCTGCATAAGATCTGTAACTGCCCTCCCCCGCCACCAAGTCACAGAGCAACACCACCCCCCCACCACACAAAACATGAAAACCACCTCCCAGACTGACCAGGATAACTAGTCACTGCACTGTATATGTGCCCTGCTGCTGCACCTGCCCCCTGCTAAAGGTGACTGTCCTGTCCAATGACCAAGCCCCTTCCCCCCCCTTCAGACAGACTCCCCTCCAAAAGAAGAGGATGGAAACAGAAATGAACAGAAACGTATTCTTTATTAACAACCGCACATGGAACGGGGGCGTGAAACTTGGACGGGGTCTTGTGTGAGGCGGGTAGGAAAGGACTTTTCAAATTTTGGGGAATGAGAGCCTTCTAGTGGTAGAGCAGTCCGCAGGGGTGGAGTGAAATTTTTCACGGCCCCTTCCACCCCTCCGTGTTTGGACTTTGGGTGAGAGGGGTATGGGACTTGGTGGCGGGGCAGGGCAGTTAGAGAGAGACTGCAGCGGGGCTCTCTCCTCCTGCCTCCGGTCCTGCAGAACATCCACAAGGCGGCGGAGCGTGTCCGTTTGCTCCCTCATTAGTCCAAGCAGCGTTTGAGTAGCCTGCCTGTCCTCCTGTCGCCACCTCTCCTCCCGTTCAATGTTTGCCCGGTGCATTTGGGACAAGTTCTCCCTCCACTGTGTCTGCTGGGCTGCCTGTGCTCGGGAGCATGCCATTAGTTCAGCAAACATGTCTTCCCGTGTCCTCTTCTTCCTCCTCCTAATGTGCGCTAGCCTCTGGGCAGATGTGGCTGTGGGAATTGGAAAAAGGGAGTGAATTCCTGAGACAGAGCAATGTATCTGTGAACAGAGAACATAGTCTTTCTCTGTGAACAAGACCATGCAGAGCACCTATCACACGCGCACTGAGGACAAGGTCGAATTTTCGGCCCTCTTCTACAGTGCCTGCGGTCTTGCTGTGGCGAGCTGAGGAGCAGGGCAGGACACCGGACTTTGTCTAGCTGGCAAACATGGTAAGCCGTAGACTTGTGGCCGCTTAAAACTTTAAGAGTGGCACTGGCCTCCTTTCACATAGAAAGCAATGCGAGTCTCTGCTGGCAGCAATCCTGCAAGCATGAACTCTGGCCCTGTCCCACCCCCTCGCGGCTGTAAACCGCGTGGCTGTAAACCGGCGGTTGCAGTTCTGTAAAGGGACGGGCAAGCAGTCCCAATACTAACTTTCCCCTACCTAATTCACAGCAGGGAGTCATGCCAGACATCACCCTCCTGAAGGTCTCGGAGAGCCAGAAGGAGCGGATGCTTCGGGACAGCCTGCAGAAACCGGGGCCATTTGCTGCAATGCTCTGCAAGGCCATGATCCCGGAGTACCTGCTGGCGTTGTGGCAGGGAAACGTGTCCTACCACGGGGGGCCTAATAAGCTCTCCCTGCCCAGGAACCTGCTCATGAGGCTGGAAAAACACCTGCAGGAGGCGTATGAGGAGTTCTCCCCGGAGGATCTCGCCTCTATCCCCGCTTACATTGACCAGTTCTTGGCTTAGGTGCCCTTGGAGGGACAAGTGACTGCAGGGTTTTGGGCACTATAATCATGAAGCGGACATTGTGAAATTTTTTGAAAATGGTTCGGACTACATATTGAGGCGCCCAAAGACAGACTAATCATGATACACTTTGCACAGATTCCCCTTTTGTTTGACTTTCCTGTTTACATGTTTTGAAGCACTTTACCCACTGTTAATATTTTAAATCTTCCTGTTTTGTTGTAAATAAATGTTTACATGTTTGAAAGCACTTTAGCTACTGTTAATATTTTAAATATGCCAGTTATGTTGTAAATATATGTTTAGATATTTAAAACACTTACTGCTTGATCCTTCCCCTGAATCTGTGTCTGGGGTAACGGCGGGGGACGGTTGGTAGGGGATCTCTGTCAGGGTGATGAAGAGCTCCTGGCTGTCGGGGAAATCAGCGGTGCCAGCGCTGTCGACTGCCTCGTCCTCCTCATCTCCTTCTTCATCTTCCCCGTCCGCTAACATGTCGGAGGAACCGGCCGCGGACAATATCCCATCCTCAGAGTCCACGGTCAGGGGTGGGGTAGTGGTGGCGGCCGCACCTAGGATGGAATGCAGTGCCTCGTAGAAACGGGATGTGTGGGGCTGGGATCCAGAGCGTCCGTTTGCCTCTTTGGTCTTCTGGTAGCCTTGTCTCAGCTCCTTGATTTTCACACGGCACTGCGTTGCATCCCGGCTGTAGCCTCTCTCTGCCATGGCTTTAGAGATCTTCTCATAGGTCTTTGCATTCCGTCTTTTGGAGCGCAGCTCGGCAAGCACGGACTCATCTCCCCACACAGCGATGAGATCCAAGACTTCCCGATCCGTCCATGCTGGGGCCCTCTTTCTATTGGATTGCACGGCCATCTCTGCTGGAGAGCTCTGCATCGTTGCCACTGCTGCCACTGCTGCTGAGCTCGCCACGGTGTCCAAACAGAAACTGCGCTTCAAACTGCCCAGACAGGAAAAGGAATTCAAATTTTCCCGGGGTGTGGCTGGTCAGAGCATCCGAGCTCGGACTGCTGTCCAGAGCGTCAACAGAGTGGTGCACTGTGGGATAGCTCCCGGAGCTATTAGCGTCGATTTCCATCCACACCTAGCCTAATTCGATATGGCCATTTCGAATTTAGCGCTACTCCTCTCGATGGGGAGGATTACAGAAATCGATTTAAAGAGAGCTCTATGTCGAACTAAATGGCTTCCTGGTGTGGACGGGTGCAGGGTTAATTCGATATAACGGCGCTAAATTCGACATAAAAGCCTAGTGTAGACCAGGCCAGAGAGATGCAAGAAATCCACTGAACTGAAGATTTCTTCCCCCAAAAGGGGGAGTGAGCCAGAACTTTGATGAGTATATGTGAAAGCCCTACTACATCTGGCATCTGGGGACCAGAAGCCCCCTCCAACATCAGTATGTGTGGATGAGGACCTCAAGTCTAATCAGGACTACTGCAGGGGCTTGCAAGGTCCTGCCTCTATTCAAAATACAGTAAAAGCTGTATTATCCGGCACTTTACCAACCAGAAAGCTCTTTAAATCAGCATTTCTGATCTTTATTGAAAGTCCGGTTTATAGTCTGGTTGGCGCGGGGCCGGCAGGCTCCCTACCTGGCTCTGTGTGGCTCTCCAGAAGCAGCGACATGTCCCTGCTGCTCCTAGGTGGAGGAATGGCCACAGAGAAGAAGGAATGGAGGGGTTCAGAGTGCAGAGCTTGGGGTTGGGGTGCGGGAGGGGGTGCGGGACACGGGCTCTGGGAGGGAGTTTGGGTGTGGGAGGGGGCTCAGGGCAGGGGCATAGGAAGGATGCGAGGTGCCGGCTCAGGGCAGTGCTCACCTCGGGAAGCTCCCCGCGAGCAGCAACATGTCCCTGCTGCTCCTAGGCAGAGGAACAGCCACAAGGGGTTCAGAGTGTGGGAGGGGGAGCGGGGCTGGAGGTTGGGGTGCGGGAGAGGGTGTGGGACACGGGCTCTGGGAGGGAGTTTGGGTTTGGGAGGGGGTTTGGGGCAGGGAGCTGGGGCACGGGAAAGGGTGCGGGGTGCCAGATCTGGGTGGCGCTCATCTCAGGTGGCACCCCACAAGTGGTGACATGTCCCTGCTGCTCCTAGGCAGAGGCGTGGTTAGGCAACTCTGTGTGCTGCCCCCGCCACGAGCGCTGGCTCCGCAGCTCCCATTGGCCTAACCGCGCCTCTGCCTAGGAGCAGCAGGAGCATGTCGTCGCTTGCGGGGAGCCGCCCGAGGTAAGCGCTGCCCAGATCCGGCACCCTGCACCCCCTCCCGTGCCCCAACACCTAGCCCTGAGTCCCCTCCCACACCCAAACTCCCTCCCTCTTAGTTAACCGGAATTCTTTACTTACCAGCATCTCCTGTTTCCCCAACATGCCGGATACCAAAGCTTTTACTGTATGTTGTTTCTCTTTTGTAATAAAAAACCCCACATTCACCCATATGTTCCATCCTCTTCCCTTAGATTGGTACTGTAGCCCTACAGGATCCAGCCCTCTGTTCTGGAGAGGCAGTGAGCTCATTTACATGAACTCTTCAACTCTATATAAGCTCCACAACCCCTGGATGCAGACATTATTTTTCCCACCTCCACGTTGTGCAGCATTCTGTCCATTTCTCAGAGCAGACCTGCCCAATGTGCAGCTATGTAGATGACATGCACACTCCTGAAGGCTGAGTAGACATTCTTTTTAAGAGCTCTGGAATATAAGGATTGAGGTACTTTGTCAGAGTAGTGTGAGAACTGTTTGCACAGCATTTATGTACATGATGCTTGTCTCATCCCAGCACAATTAGTCCCATTAAACTGACTTAGAAAGGTTGGAAAGAAAACAAAATGAAATGCAAAAAAGGCAAAAATATGTTTAATAAGATGGGGATCACTGAGCAATATCAAGAACACTGCACATGATAACATTCTCCACTTGTTAATCCCTTTTCCAGTCCTGAAGATTCTACAGTTTTTGAAATGGTGGTATAAACCAGGGTCTGAATTAGCTTTCCCTGGCTATCTATCAATGAACTGCGGAAAAGAGCTCAAGGGCAGATGGTATTTGCATAGCCATAACTACTTTGCCAACGTGATCAGCAGACCTACTTTTCCAGTGATCAGTTTTGTCTGTTTTGGGTTGAAATGAACTTCAATCTTTAACTCAGGGTAATAAAATGTTATTCTTATTGCATGACTAAAGGACAGTAGAACTGTACTTAACGTGACTTAACGGAGGGTGTCACCCCAACTTAACCTCACTCACTAAGCAGGGGGCGCTAGTGATGCCAAATCCAAGCGGAAGTCAGAGGGAGTAGGGACAGGTATTCTGACCCGGTGTGGGCTCTGTTTAAAGACTTCTAGATACCAGTTCACCCTCCTCCTCCTGATCAGACTCAGTTTAGCGTCTATGGTTCTCCTGAGTAATTACTAGAGCTGCCATTGCTGATGAGGAAGGCTACGATTTAGTCTGGAAGTTGCAGAAGTCACAGAATCCGTGACTTCCAGAGACCTCTGTAACTTCAGCTTGTGGTGGCTGGGAGATGCGGGGTACCCCCGCTGCCAGAACCCCCCACCTCCCAGCCACCGCGGGCTGCAGGGAACCCTGCAGCTCCCAGCTGCCATGGGCAGTGGAGGCACCTCGCAGCTCCTGGCCACCGTGGGCAGTGGGGGCACCCTGCAGCTCTTGGCTACCGCGGGCAGCATGGGCACCCCCATTCTCCCAGCCACCGCGGGCCCCCAGAGCTGTAGGCGGCAGGGGTATCCCTCAGCTTCCAGCTGCTGCAGGCGGTGGGAGCCCTGCAGTTCCCAGCCATGGGCAGCAGGGGACCCTGGAGCTCTGACACCCAACTCGTGGTTGGAGCCCCTGGAGCTCCCACCCTCCGTGCAGTTGCCCCACTGCAGGCAGGGTGGGGACCCGCAGATCCCCATATTGTCACAGATATTTTTAGTAAAAGTGATGGACAAGTCACGGATTCCATGATTTTTTCTTTATTGCCTGTGACATGTCCGTGACTTTTACTAAAAATATCCCTGATAAAATCTTACTGATGAGCAGGTCTAGAGCTGAACCTTATACCTGATGTGGGGATAGTGTTGCAGTGACAGACAACACAGAGGATGCAGCAGCAGTGAGGTTCCCCACTACCCAGTGAACTCACTAAGAGCTGAAATCACTAATAACTGGGCTAAGTGGTGGAACCTGAGAACACGGCATCATAGCAAGAGGCAGAGGCATTCTTCAACACACACCCCTTTCAGGGGTAGGACGTGAACCCATGGGAATGCACACCTAAATTATGGGACTTCATTGACTTTGGGCAACCAACAGTGAGTGGAGTACAGCAGAGGGAAAGGAGAGTGGTGTGTTAAAGGAACATTCGTTTGTTGGACTTTCACACCAGAAGGTGGGAAACTGAAGCAAAGGACACTCCCCAAGATACTGTGGGGTGGGTGTTTACTTATGGTTTGCATCCTTTTGAATCACTGTTGAGGTGTTTTCCCAAATTAATGCAGGGATCCCTTTCTCTTTTAATAAAATTTTTCTTTTGTTATACCTAGACTCGGTGCTTGCCAGTGAGGAAGTATTGCCTCTTAGATGTGCCCAGGAGTGGTATTTAGTTTTTCTAGATTTCTGGGTGGGGGCTTGAGCTGGTTCTGTTCTATATTGTTAAGTGGAACCCTAGATATAGAACCTGGTCCTTGTTGCTGCTGACATCAGCTGGCAAAAAGATTAGAGTGGTAACAAAGTAGTTTATTAGTATTGAGGCTAAAGCAGTTTTCTCTTCTATTGGCAAGAACTGGATAATAGTAATACTATCTTCTCAAAGCAAATAAATACTAATGCAGAGCTAAGGTGGAGGATATAACCAAAATAAAACAGGATGAATGAAGAGGTATGTCAGAAATATTTCTGAGTGACTTAAGCGAACAACAAAGGAAGGTAATTCCTCCAGGCAAAATGCCAACTAGTGTTACAAGAAATCAAATGCATACCCTGTCTCCCAATAGTTCATTTCATGAGCAGGATAACTGTGCAATAAAATGCTGTCAGTTTTCTAAATCATTTCTGCTCTGTATTGTCTGGGACATTTGCAGTCCTTCAACTTTCGCTGTTAATACTACTTTGTGCAATATTTGAATACATTTTTAAACTGCAGCCTGGATGCAGCACAGAGTAAGTTCTATATGGAGTTCTGGTGAACCTCTGAGAAACTGAAATACTGAGCAACTTTCCTCTCCTGCAAATGTGATACTGTAGATAAAGTTTTGAGCATTAAACCACCACTGTAAAGAATCCAGAGTACTCAGAGGAATATATACATAAAACAAAACCATCTCTCACACAAAAGCCTATATTGAAAGAATGTTCAAGTTCCAAGGTCAAGCACTTATAAGTTAGGGAATGATAGAATTAATGGATATTTTTCTGAAAGGCATTGTGACACTCAGGCCTGGTCTACACTGGGTGTTACACTAATAAAATAATACCAACAGGATCTTATAAGAGGGATCAGGCAAAATGCCAGGTTTATTGTAAATACAAAGAAAGAGTGAGAAATCAGGATATGCAATTCAATATTATTTCACTACCATTCCTTATTCATTCACACACTCATTCATACAAGTTCTGCAGAGTTGGTTATAGTTACCAGTCTAGAGGTTGCTCGTGGCAGAGTACTGGCCAGGTAGCCTGCACACGAGGGTGAAGCTGAGTCCTTGTCAGATGCGCATCCGATGTTCCTGGAGGGTGGTTGCAGAACCAGACTCAAAGTTTTCAGTCTTTAGAGTCTGTTTTTATAGGATTTTATTCCTATGCCAGTCTGTGGGAATTGCTTCATCATGCTGTTACTGCATTTGAAGTGTTAATAACTCACTGTTCTCATGTTTGAAATGATAAGTCCATCATACAAATGGCACAGCAGTGACGGCTCCATGATGGCTGTCAGGTGTTTATCTTGTTCTTTGATTCTTTCATCCTTGGGATCGTTGAGTGGATTTCGGTTTGCCCTCCGGGGGTCATCCGGTTATCTCCACTCTGCGCATTCTTCGGCCAATCGAGACTGAAGTTGTAATTCTTAGGCTGGCACTTCCTGACCATTCATCCTTTATCTAAATCAAGCATCCATCCACATACATCCTCTATTTTAACATACATTTATCACTAATTACTTCACTATCTCTTAACTTCTAAACAACTCTCAGAATGTTGCAAATCTACTTAAACTTTAACATACATAGCAAACAAGTTAAAAGTTACCAAGAGTGGGAAGCTGTGTTCTGTTTTGAAGAACAATTACAGTTGTTTTTGCAAAGCCTTATCACTCTTT
Organism: Terrapene triunguis; assembly: GCF_002925995.2. Classification (NCBI taxonomy): domain Eukaryota; kingdom Metazoa; phylum Chordata; order Testudines; family Emydidae; genus Terrapene; species Terrapene triunguis. Next base: position 22,046,634 of record NW_020664462.1, on the reverse strand, counting down.
GAGAACAGACTTTCTGTCTTAGGATGTGTTAACACAATTAGCAGTTTGGCCTTGCATGTTTCTCAGAGAGAGAGACACATACACACAGAAATGAGAAAGCAAGAGGCCTATTCTATTACCAATATCTTGGAGTTTAAGCTATGGGGAATTCAATCTTACCCCTTGTCTCTCTTGGCCTCAGACTTGTTATACACATACACTTTATGGTTCTAATACAGAAATTCCCTGATATGGTCCAACATGGGGGGCAGGGAGTATCGAACTAAGTTATGCAACTTCAACTACGTAAATAACGTAGCTGAAGTCGACGTACTTAGATCTACTTACCGCAGTGTCTTCACTGTGGTGAGTCGACAGCAGATGCTCCCCCGTCGACTCCGCCTGCACCTCTCGCTCCAGTGGAGTACTGGAGTTGACGGAAGAGCGCTCGGCGGTCGATTTATCACATCTAGACTAAACACGATAAATCGACCCCCGCTGGTAATGTAGACATGCCCTCAGATGTGCAAATCCAGAAAGTAAGGGATGATGTCACTACTGTTACCTCACTATTTGGACTTAAGGTATCTCAATACTGGCCTGCCTATCCAACTGGGGAGAAAAGTGATGATCCTCCTTAAGCAATTGCCAGGGGTTTTGTCTCTGATCTGCAGAGGACTCCCCGGAGCAGGCTAGTCCAGCTAACCCTTGAAAGGACACGGATACAGACTTCTGATCAAGAATAGGCACACAATCAGTAATACTTCAAAAACAAAGTCTTATTTATTTAAAGAAAAATAGGTGATTACAATATATTTAGTAAAGAAAGTACGGAAATGAAAAAGGTTGCAATGTATACTATTCGGTAAAATAAGCAAGGAAAGGGAAAAAATTACAATGTGTCATGGCTAATAAGGCACACTTGGATTACTTTTAAAGATTATACATTCAATTGACTCAGAAGACCGACAAATACAATGTTGTGAGTTGGTACACACTGAACTTTTCATACCTATGCATAAGGCCTCAAAGATAATAGCTTTGGACTTATTACAATGTAACATACAAGTACCCGATGCATAAAACAGTGCTACAACATATCATTAAAGAAACACTGAACAATTAACATTTACCATTCTGTGAGCAGTGGCCGGCCGCTCAGAGGATGGGGTGGGGCAGATTACATTCAGAAGCAGACATCCAGCTTTATTGACAGACACACAGAAGCAGTCTCTTTAAAATAAATAAAAAATCAGATTTACACTCCTTTGCCAATCCCTCTGATCGCCAGGTTTCCTTCTGCTCTGTCAAACTCTGCTCTGATCTTTCCCTTCAATCTCCGCTCTCAACTCCGTGCTACTGTCTCGTTGCCTTCTCTTGATCTTCTGCTCTCCTGCCGATCTTCTCCACTCTCTCTCCCTCTCTCATCCACCACACACTCTAGCTTGCCAGCTGACTTCTTATATTCAGTTTCTGGTCTCCTCTGATTGGTTGACCTTTACAGCACTGAAACTTGCATCATGCAGGGGTGTGTTTTTTCAGCGCTGTAAGTAGCAGTGTAGACAAGGTCTAAAACTATTGTCCCCTACAAACTAAAGCATTCTAATGCTATCACTACCTTTGTAATGTTAATTGGGAGAGGTGAATTGTTCATGATGTTTCTCACTCCCCTCCCCACCCTCGAGTGTCAGTATCTCTATCCAGGGTGCTGCAATCTATACAGGATTCAAACAAGTGAAAACCTCTGGTAACGCTACCTACCCTGTAACCTTGGGCACCTCACAAAGCTTTGCTGCTGTAGCTCCCAACCTGGGCCGCTCCCAACCAGTCTACCAGCATGCAGGTCACACCCTGAGCATCTGTGTGCTAAACAGCCCTGGTTCAGCAGCTCTGACCCCAGCAGCCTGTCTACAGCCCCACAGCAGCTTCCAACAGCCTTGATTACTACTTGCAGGGTGAACAAACATGCTCCCACTCCTGAATTTCTGCAAAACCATGTGCTCTATAAGTCTAGCCCTCTCCTGTACAATTCAGATAAATAATATGGTTTGTTTGTTCCTCTAAAGACACAAAGACACAACACAGCTTATTAAGTTTACTGGGCTGAATATACCCTTTTCTTTAAACACAGCACTAAGTTGGTTTATAGTAAAATAAAACAAATGTATTAACAACAGAATATACGTTATGTGAATAAAGTTAGAAAGGGTTACAAGCAAATACAAGTAAAACACACACATCTAAAAATCTAAAACTCAATCTAACAAGATACCGGCTTTGTTCAAGATGGTTTCTCTCACCAGTCATTCTTCTTCCCAGCCATGGTTGACTTTCAGTCAGGACCTTTAAAGAAAGCACAAGCGGCTGGTTTCCCTTGTCTTCCTAACTGAAAGATCTTTGCTTACACAGGCTTCTCACCTATATTCAATTCCAGATATTTCAAGTCTCTCTATCCCCTTGGTTAAAGGACACATTGTTCTCAGCTTGCAAGAGCTCTGGCCTCTTGTGTTTGTCTAGTGATGAATGCCAAAGATAGCTTCTGTCCTTGTTTATATCTTCCAAAGTTCAATGAATGACAGGATAACCTCATGCTGTCCTTCCCCTCCTGTGGGCTTCCCACCCCCCTGTATTATTTCTATGAAAATGGGGCTTCCATTGGTTCTAATTCCACAATGCTTAATTTACATAGGAGACTGGTAGATAGCTGTATGAGCAGACTGTACAGCCTAATATCAATGAGAATCCATAATTCCTTACATCATGTTAATACATACATTTTACAGTGATGTTAATCACCAATGTCTCATTAGCTTTCAGAAAAGGCCTTACGCTATACATCTGTATAATACGGTAGTATTGTATGCAATGGATTGATTCAATGCTTATCACTTGAGGATCTTTATAGACCAGCAAACTTTTTAAATGGATTCTTCTGAGGGTTAACCTTCAAAGTTTATTCAAGCTGTGAGGAAGACAACATGGAGTCTGGTTGTGAAGGAAGCCCTATGCTTTTTCTTCTGAAATGCAAAGTGTTCTGTTTCCTGCCATCTCCTCACCCTGATGTCTTGATGGTCCTGTTTCTGCTGATATGTAAATATGGACCTTCATTGTCTTTGCCCAAATACTGGGCTTGTCAGGGTTCCCTCCCCACTCTGAACTCTGGGGTACAGATGAATGCCAAAAATAGTTTCTGTCCTTGTTTATATCTTCCAAAGTTCAATGAACTCTGAACTCTGGGGTACAGATGTGGGGACCCGCATGAAAGATCTCCATTCTTATTTCTACCAGTTTAGGTTAAAAACTTCCCCGAGGCACAAATTCTTCCTTGTCCTTGGAAGGTATGCTGCCACCACCAAGTGAGTTAGATAAAGATTCAGGAAAAGGACCACTTGGAGTTCTGTTTCCCCAAAATATCCCCCCCCAAGCCCCATCACTCCCTTTCCTGGGGAGGCTTGAGAGTAACCAAGGTGAGCACAGACCAGACCCTTGGGTTTTTAGGACACTAAAAACCCCAATCAGATTCTTAAAAACAGAACTTTATTATAAAGAAAAAGTAAAAGAAGCACCTCTGTAAAATCAGGATGGAAGGTAATTTACAGGGTAATCAGATTCAAAACACAGAGGCTTTCCCCTCTAGGCAAAATTTTAAAGTTACAAAAACAGGGATAAACCTCCCTCTTAGCACAGAGAAAATTCACAAAGCTAAAACAAAAGATAATCTAACGCATTTCCTTCTTATTACTTATAATTTGTAATCTTAGATGCTTAGTTCAGGTATGGCTTTAGGAGATGTATTTTCCCAGCCCTGATTCCTCGCTGACTGGACTGAACAAAGGAACACAAAACAAAAACCTTCCCCCACAGATTTGAAAGTATCTTCTCCCTTTATTGGTCCTTTTGGTCAGGTGCCAACCAGATTATCTGAGCTTCTTAACCCTTTACAGATAAAGGAGGGATTTTATGCTACCCTTAGCTGTATGTTTATGACAGGGCTGGTCAGATAATCAAATAAATATTCCTTTTTCTCAGATAGATCTGTTTAGCAACTATCCAACATACCTGGTTTACATATACTTCAGTCATAATTTCAGAATATATTAATAACTCTTAATACATGTAACATACATACATCATGCAACAATATAAATGATCAGTGAGTTATTAGTTTTCAAATGGTACCTCACAAAGCATATTTTGTACAAAGATTATTACAATAGCATGTAGGGTATAAATACAGGGGTGCTTAGTGTCACCAGTATGCTTTAGGAATTATTTTAGTGTTATACAGGAGGTCAAACTACATTACCACAATAGTCCCTTCTGGCCCTGGAATCTATGAATCTATAATTTCTCTTAAATAAAGACTCAATAAAACACCGAGGACCAAATTCCACTCTTACTCTTCATCAATGAAAAAGTCCACTGAAGTCAGTGCAGTTAATCTGAATTCACATTAAAATAACTGAGAGTAGACTTTGGCCATGACAACTCAAAATTCTTTATATGATGTTGTGCAGAACTAAGACTATGCTCATTTTAGACCTATTATACATTTTTTTTAATTTGGTGGAGAGATTCCTCTGAATTCTCCTTTTTGTCTTAAATTCATCACTCCATTTCAAAGAAATTTTAAACAATATGTATCCACAAACAAACTATATTTTCACTCTTATGTTTGTAGTAAGAGGAGGCCCTGAGAGATAAACCTTGGTATCAGAGGCCTGGTATGAGGCCTAAGGCCTGAACTAAAGTAATGGTCAAGACTTTGCTAACATAAAGCAAAGTTAAGCTGTGAGCCAGAGGCAGGCCCTGCTCACAGAAGCTGGCAAGGAAAGGGCTGATTCTGCAAAAAGATACATACCTAAAAAGTACTGAACACTAGATATTAGAACACTCCTATACTGGAACATTCCACAGATAACATGGAACAGGCCGACCCATCCCAATGACAGGGGCAAAAGGGTAAAATGATGGATAGAGTTGTTTTGATCGAACCAACATGTACAAGGTGAGAGGCGGCACCTTACTACGTAGGGAGGTTGTACCTTGCTACGTGAAGGGGTTGCACCTCAATACGTCAGGAGTGATGTGTAACTTGTTTGTACCCGTGTATAAGAATGTATCCCTGGGGTGGTGTCTTTGTCCGGCCGAGGGGGCAGTGGAAAGTCCCACCACTGAGCTGAGTCCATTGCCGAGCGGCACTGTATTGCAGTATGCCCGGTAGACTAAGTAATCTACGGGGAACTGAAATTGTGTCAGGGTCGCAATAAACCTGGCCGAGTTGCCTTTGTACCTTACTAAGACTCTGTGGTTATTGGGGATTCTCGTCGGGTTTGCTGTATCAGCTATCTGCGCAGAGCTGGGGCAGCACACAGAGGGAACACACGCACGCAGCCGAGTGACATCAACAGGAGAAAGCAGAAGCACCACCCTGGTAGCATCTCACAACAATGTTACTTTTGCAGGAGTAAACTAGCACAATTAGGAAATGAAGCAAAATAGCCACATGAATTTCAGTTCCATTTCAGAAAGAGAAAAAATATTAATGTATGAGATATAGTCAAGGGTAAGATCAATAGAGAAAAATGATTTAAAGCTATCTAAAAGGGTGTTATAAGGAAAAAAAATGGTAACTAATCCCTACATTTAGGAATAAAAAACTGCTGCACTTTGAAACTCTGCCCTAGCAGACTGTCTGAGTTTGCAAATACATGCTGCTTGCCAAATGCACTGGTATGAATACAGACAGTCAATGGGCCTTCATACCAATAAAAGCACCCCAAATGAAAAATAAAAGATGGTAATAGAAAACTCTTCCATAATTACAGTCACAAATTACAGCAGGCAAACAAAGGAACAACGACAAAGAAAAATGTAATAAGAGATGGTAGTTCATGGTCAAATTAGGGAAATGCTTCATACTAAACCTTAGAAAATAAGTAACATAACTAAATAGGAAAGAAGAAGGTCAACATAATGTTCTTAAAGTAAAAATTGCTCCCTGGTGTCAAACGCTAACATTGTGGTGTTAGTGTGAGAAAATAAGTAGCAAATATTTCAAAATGTAATTTTAATAACACTATGAAGAGTAAACTCATTTCTTTGGAGTTCCAGAAACCACCCCTTTTTATACATTTATTGTTTCAAGAACATAATGTATTATATTTTTAAAATTCGGAGGCAACCTAATTAATTCCTGGTGTAATTATGGTATTATATTACTTATTGTTATTACTACTACTACTACTATTACTGTGGTAGTACCCAGAAGCTAGGTCCTGTACACACACAGTAAAAACAGCCCTTGCCCCCGAGAACTTACAATCTAAGTTGAACCAAGATTCAACAAATCAAATAAGAAACAAAAGAAGTGAAATGGGGGGAAGGAAGGAGAGGGGAGGAAAGGCAGGTAGGTGAGTTAATGCTAGGGTGACCAGATAGCAAGTGTGAAAATTGGGACGGGGGTGGGAGATAATACCCTATATAAGATAAAGCCCTGAATATCAGGAATGTCCCCCTATAAAATCAGGACACCTGGTCACCCTAGTTAGTGCACATCTTCCAAAACCTTCTTTAACTACATCAGAGTTACACCAGGAATGAATTTGGCTCCTGATGTTAAATTTAAAAGTAAAACAAAAGATAACAGAAAACTCAAGTGAAGAACACGTAAACTGAGAGGGAAAGTAGGAGAGGCAGAAAGAAGCTAAGGATAAGCTGCAATATTGTAGCTGGTGAACAGAGATAAGGGAGTAATATCTCCAGTGTGTTTTGGTGGAGCTGCACCCTGTAGTAGAGGAAAAGAGAGAGGAGACAGATGAGGGAGCTAAATCATGAAACGAAGATGAAAGGAATAAAGGGGGTTCACAATGTAGAGGGAGAGGAGAGTTGTGCCATACAGTGATGAAAAGGGAAGTAAAGATCAGAGGATGCTGTGCTGTGTAGAGGGAGGAACTAAAGTGGCTGAACTGTTGGTAGACAGTATGTCTTTTTTTAAAACCTGTCTGTGTTGTCATGCTTGGAGTCGGAAAGATGTAGAATATGTTGATTTAGTAAAATATTTTAATGGAAATTTCTAGACCACATAAGATTTCAAAACTTTCAGAAAATGCCATAGCCGAAATTTTGGTGTCTAAAATGTTGGTACCTAGCAGGGCCGCCTGGGGGGGGGGGGGGGGAGGAACAAGTGGGGCAATTTGCTTTAGGCCCCGGGCCCCACAGGGGCCCCCACGAGAATATAGTATTCTATAGTATTGCAACTTTTTTTATGGAAGGGGCTCCTGAAATTGCTTTGCCCCAGGCCCCCTGAATCCTCTGGGCAGCCCTGATACCTAGATAAAAATGGTCAGATTTTCAAAGAACCTAAGCACTTGCTGCTCCTGTTGACTTAAAATGGATTCACAAGTTTCTCAGCACTTCTGAAAATCCGGCCGCTTATATCTAGGTGTCTAAATATGAATTTAGGAACCTACATTTAGAAACACGGGTTTGAAAATTTTGGAGACATACTTAATTCCCCAGATTCTTGGTCTCTTTTGGTATATGTATTAGAGCCCGTACAATGAAGATAAAATAATAATAAAATAAAAATAAATAAATAGAGATATCCTATCTCCTAGAACTGGAAGGGACCTTGAAAGGTCATTGAGTCCAGCCCCCTGCCTTCACTAGCAGGACCAAGTACTGATTTTACCCCAGATCCCTAAGTGGCCCCCTTAAGGACTGAACTCACAACCCTGGGTTTAACAGGCCAATGTGCAAACCATTGAGCTAGCCCTCCCCCCCATTATGGAGATTTACCTATCTCATAGAGCTGGAAGGGACCCCAAAAGGTCATCAAGTCCAGCCCCCTGCCTTCACTAGCAGGACCAAGTACTGATTTTGCCCTAGATCTCTAAGTGGCCCCCGCAAGGATTGAACTCACAACACTGGGGTTAGCAGGCCAATGCTTAAACCGCTGAGCTATCTGTCCCTGTATTAGTACCTAAAAATGTATTATTTCAATTTATAAACTAAATCAAATATCAAGCCATCTGCCGGTAAAGACCAGAACAAGAATATAAGATTGATATGCATTAGATTCTTCAGTGGGCACACAGCATTAAACTGATCACTAGTGAAACTCCACTGAGGTCAACCAAATGACATCAGAGATGCACTTGCCCAGTCTACATACACTTCCATCAGGTCTCTATTTAAAATATGTTACTACTGTATCTATAGGGCTGTGCTTTGGTACAAGTATCTGCACACATGAATCCAGTTGCAGGCCTTGATTAGTTTCCCCTGTTGTTTGTGTCTGTCTTTCATGCAACAGGAAATAGAAAAAAAACATTTAAAAACTAAGGAGATGTGATTGTAAAACCGTAAGTTAGGAGGATGTGGGAGCCATCAGTAACAGGTGCGGTATGTGAAACTAATTTTAACTTATTTTTTAAAAAAAACTGAGTAGGTTTTCAGGATTGCTTTTAAGGCTGCACAACCATTTTTGTTGTGGACCACTATTCTGAGTTGCTTGTAAATTTCTGAACTTTTCCACCTTGGACATAGAAATTTGCCAACTTGCATTTAGAGATCAAAACTAACTGGCCTACTCTCCCATGGTACCAATACTTTCAAGTTAGGTATTACGTTTTTCAACTTTCTAGAAAAAACATGTGAAGTCATGCTGCAGAAGGGGAGCAGGAAGGACACCATTTTTAAGAGCACACCTGCACTGACTGCCATGACCTCATGTGCACAGTGCATGTGATGCTGTGCCTGAGTGGCACACTCTTAAAATAGGGTGACCAGATGTCCCAATTTTATAGGGACAGTCCCAATTTTGGGGTCTTTTTTATTATATAGGCTCCTATTACCCCTCACCCCGTCCCAATTTTTCACACTTGCTGTCTGGTCACCCTACTCTTAAAATGTGCGTTCAGATATTGGACAAAGCCATGTCCAGATTTGCCAGTATCAGCTGGGGGACAAGCCTCCCCAAAAGGGTGGTCAGTTCAAACTGGATGAGTGGCCTCCCTAATATTCATGTCTCTTTAACCCAACGCTGACTGTTGCAATGATTAGTGTTAGGCTTTTGATATTTACAGAGCAAGGATTTGCGAACCTGCCAATACTTCCTAAAACAGGCAGCCCCCAAGCCCTTTCCAAGTTGTGTCTTTTCCACAAGGTGACTTATTCTGAGCACAGCAGAGCTTGGCTGCCCTCCAGCCCCAGGAGAGCGGGGCTGACCCCGCAGAGGAGCCAAGCGTGGCGCCTCCCGATCTCGAGCCTGACACAAGAGAGAGCCCGGCAGGCCGAGCCCGCGCCCCGGGGCGGCTGTCGCTGCAGTGCGGGCTGCGATCAGCCGGGGAGCGCTGGGCTCGGACACGCGGGGATGGGCTCGGGCCCAAGTTGCCCGCCCGCCGGCAGGCCAGGACGGGGGCGTCTCTCTCCGCCGGCGGGAGGCGGAGCCATGGGCGGCCCGGCGCAGAGCAGTCTCGGACCCGCCCCGCCCCCGCTGGAGGCCGCAGGCAGCGACAGGCTCCGACGCGGCCCGGCCTGGCGCTTCAGTCGGGATCCTGAGCCGGGGGACGGGCTGAGCCATGTGGGGCCGCTACCTGGCGGCGCGGCGGCTGCTGAGCCTCAGCCGGTGAGGAGGGGCCGAGCGGGGGGCGCTGTACGGCGGGGGGCGGCGGTCCTGGGCCCGATCACCCCATCCACCGGCTCACACGCATCGCCCGCCCCCAGCATCTTCCTCCCAGAAACCCCCCAGCCCCCCCCCATTCGTCTCTCTAGCCAGGCCCCCCCAGCCCCTGTATTCTCCCCCACAGCATTCGTCTCCCTACACATCCTCCCAGTCCCCCACCCCCTGTATCCTCCCCCACATCATTCATTTCCCTAGACATCCCCCTTTCCCCCACCCCCTGTATCCTCCCCCACAGCATTTGTCTCCCTAGACATTCCCCCACACCCCCTGTATCCTCCCCCACAGCATTCGTCTCCCTAGACATCCCCCTTTCCCCCAGACCCTCTATTCTCCCCCACAGCATTCGTCTCCCTAGACCTCCCCCCCTACCCTGAGACCCCCTACTCCCTGTATCCTCCCCCACACCCCACAGCATTCGTCTCCCTAGACATTCCTCCCCACAGCATTTGTCTCCCTGTAACCCTTCTGGATATTGCCCCTCCCCCCAGTTTGTGTGCTTACAGTACCAAACTTCCTGTTATCCCCTATAAATTCTACATTCCCCTTGTCCATACACACCCTAACATATCATCCTGACCTTCTCTAATATGACCCCCTCACAGTCCCTACTTCTGATAACACTCCCTCCTGCCTGCCGTTTACACACATGGTCCTTATACGTACCAACATGCACAATTTCACCCCCGCTGTTAATCTGCTACAGAAACACCTCCCTTAGTCAGGTCATAATCTATCTGACACTGCCTCATAGAAATCCCTCCTTCACACTCCATAGATCTTAATCACTCTATGGTCCCTCCTTCTAACTGTCCTTCCCAGCTACATTTCTAATATTGCCCTGATACACAACCTACCCCATTCTATTATCCAGAACTTGTTCAATTCCCTGATATTACCCCAGCAAAACTGTTACTTCACTTGAAGTCTTCTACCTCCTATAACTCTGATCAATGTGACATAACCCAATGATGCTGATTGCTCTCCCCAATGCTCACGTTGCTCCCTTAAAATATTGCATAATTCTGGGCCATGTCTACACTGGAAAAACATCCACAAAAATTCCTACCAGTTCAGCAAGAAAAACAGACATAACTAACACAGAGGTAAAAATAGGTCTGGCCTCTGGAGTAGTGATTGCACTAAGGCTTTGCTGAACTGGTGGGAATGTTGTTGTTTTTGTTTTTGTAATTTTCCCAATACAGACAAGACCCTAAAGTTGACACCCACCCTAACCAATGTTTGCCTCTTTTGTTTTAGGCCCAGATCCTGAAATGAGCTCAATATAGTCAGATGCCCATTGAAGTCAGTGAAATTTTGTGTGCACGGGGGACGGAGGGGTTGTTCATATGAAGCTCCAATCTTGCAATAAGCTCAACTTTATCTTGTAAACTCTTCTAGGTAGGAACCTGGCATTTGTCTATAGCAGTGGTTCTTAACCTGTGGCCCATAGGCTGCTTGCGATGCAGTCAGCACCCAATTGTGGCCCAGGTGACATCGTTGGGGCCATGCAGGTAGCATTGGATGCTGCCCACATAACACATATGCGGCCCACAATGGCAAATAGGTTGAGAATCACTGGTCTATAGGATGCAATATTCATAATAATACACCGTTTTCTCCACCCCCAAAATTAAGCACAGAAAGGGGATGGGGTAAAGAGAAACCTGCTTGTGCGGTTGCATCTTTTTTCAAAAAGAAAATTTTATTTCAGGACTTTGAATCAAAAGTCATGGAGGTGGAAGAGTGGGTCTGCAAATGAAAAAGCACTACAATACAAGATAGGAGAACGAATCCATGGGTTCACTGTAAACCAGGTACAATATTGTCTTTTTCTCCATCTCTCACTGTGATCACTTTATAACTGGACAGAAGAACTTAGTGTAAGATGTTTCCCTGCAGAAGTTGACACCAAGAGTTAGGGTTGCAGGGTAAATTTTTACATATATGCTTTGAGTATCAAATAGAAGCAGATAAAATATTCTTGTGGACAAAAATCTTTAGGCAATGCTAACACAAAATGCCTGCTTTAAAAGAAGACCCTAATTCTGCTAGAATTTGTGACAGGCAAAACACAGTGACTTGTGTGTAAACTTTGGAGAAGAAACTCAAGCCATTGAAAACTATATTAAACATTCAATCATCTGTCAGTACTTGTATTTCACTGTGTGTTCTTTGTTCTTTATTTGTTTCTGCAAGTTATTACAAAAATATGAACTCTTCTTAGGTCGGGGAGGCCTATTTATTGTAGTGGAACTAGCAATATTTATATAGCTCTTTTCATCTGATATCCTTTTAAAGGAAGTCAGTATCATTATCCCCATATTACAGAGGGGAAAACTTTAGCACCCAGAGTTGGAAGTAAGTTGGCCAAAATCAGTGATCTGTGCTAAAGCGAGTAATAGAAACCAGATCCTTAGTGCAGTGCCCTATCTTCTGAATCTCATGCTCCTTACAATTTATACAAGTGGCCAAATTGTTCAAAGATTGTTTCCTATACCAGACAAGTATTGTTGGTTTCTATTGCAGATACAACTATAATTTCTGCCCTTCAGGTAATTGTGTTATTTAATTTATTTTTCTAGTATTTATTCACCTCTAATTCAACATGCTATGAAAACTATCTGCTAAAAATAGACTCGCACCACTTATGTTTTATTCACCAGCTAAGTTTTATTTACAACCTAAGGCTCTGATCCTGAAATTGATGCAATTTAGTGGCTTCTTGAGTTCCATTGAAATTAATCAGACTCCATTTGGGTGTGAGGGCCAGCTGCAGGATGGGGGCATAAGTGCTTGATCTGGCTCTCTGAAACATGGAGGTACATAAGTACCAAATGGTCTTGCAAAATCATTTATAGCACGTGGAAGTATCTGTCAGTGACAGTGTACATAACAGTGCACTTTTGAGCAAATGGGAACACAATAAAATCCTAGGCATTTCTACATAGACCAAAAATATTTAAAAATTTCTCCTTATTACTTTTTCTTAAAAATAATGGTGACTTTTTTGGTAATATATCAAAGGGTTGCAACATAAAACAACAAAGACAAGGAAGGTAAAGCGTACTTGCATGTAAAACATAGTGGGATGACTGTTAATCCTTTGAATGTGCCTGACTTTAATATAATATTGAATTATATGGTGGTGTAATCTTCCCTATGAAATTCTTTGGTTTTGCTTTCCATCGTAACCTTAATTTCTTCTAATTTAGTTCAGTTGTCTTTGATGTGCAGCAGAGGCTAGTTGGTTCTTTTCATAGTGTTCACAAATTATTTTACCTAGAATTTATCTAAATACTAACATGGAGGTTTTCTTCCAATTTAGGTAACAGCTGTTCCTGAGCTATTCCTAACTGCAGTGAAGCTTAGTCATGAGAACACAGGAGCCAAATATTTACATGTGGCACGTGAGGACTCCAATAATTTATTCAGGTTTTCATTTTAATATTAATATTTATAAAGCACCTTCCACATGAAGATCAACCTGAGACCTGCAAACACTAATACAGCTTCATAATACTTGAACATTACTAATACTTTCCATTTAAGGAGCTCATAGTTGCAAGACTTAAAAAAAAATCCTATTTTACCAAAGTGTTGTAAAACTTAATTTCTCTTCTGCCTTTCAATTAGTGAAATGAGTTTATTTTTTCAGTAAGGAAAAATTCATACTATCAAATCCATTTCAGAATGCGTTATCAATTTCTCTTATGTTGATTGCTTATCTTTATAAACTAAATTGGTGTAAGACCCTCTTAAATGGATTTAAGACTTTCTACACAAGGGGGTTGTGCTGTTTTTAACTTAAAGTGGTACAACTTTCATATGTAGTCAAGGCTTAATTCACACAACATACCTGTAAGGCTAGTAACAAATATTGCTATAGTCACTGTCAAAAGGGGATGTACATTTACAATACTGGGGTTAGCTACTGTAGCTGTTTTATCGACAACCTTAGTTACTTAGTTTGTCTGCTGAACCGCATATCATGCACTGGAAAAACACCATATCTCAACCAAAAGATATACGTTCTCCTGGCAAGCCCCCAAAAGTCCTCTAATTGTGAGCTTGGTGGTTTCCCCTTGAAAGAAATGATATTCCTGCCTCCCAGCTGCACCAGTATTGGAAGACTAGTTTAGTTACTAAACCATGCTGCCTTTCACATAAGGCTAAACTACAAAACAAATAATAGATGTGCTGTCTTTTGGTCACAAACCATTGTGTTGCATTCTTTTATAGTGTACAATTTCGTACCACACCGCTGGACAGTACTGGTGTTCCACATATCCTTGAACACACTGTGCTTTGTGGTTCTCAGAAGTATCCTTGCAGAGATCCTTTCTTTAAAATGTTAAACAGATCACTGTCCACTTTCATGAATGCATTTACAGGTGAGTTCAAGTTAACTAAAAGCATATAATTCAGCAGTTCTCAATCTGTGGGTTGGGAACCCAAAGTGGGTCGCGACTCTGTTTTAATGGGGTCGCCAGGGCTAGTTTAGACTTGCTGGGCCTGAAGCCCGAGTCCCACCACCTGGGGCTGAAGCTGAAGCCAAAGCCCAAGGGCTTCGCCCTTGCACCCACCTCACCCCCTCTGCCCAGGGCAGTGGGGCTTAGGGTTTGGCTTTCTTCCCCCTTTTCCGTCCCACTTGGGGCGGCGGGGCTTAGGCAGGCTCAGGCTTCGCTCCCTCCTCCTGGAGTTGTGTAGTAATTTTTATTGTCAGAAAGGGGTCACGGTGCAGTGAAGTTTGAGAACCCCTGGCATATATAATATTGTTAATTATCTTTTACTTTATGATTATGACTTACTTCCTAAATTCCATGTTTATTTTTATTTGTTTTGCTATAATTATTTATAAGTATTGTTGAGCCTCTCTAATTACATTGACTGGGAGATCCATTGCAAAATATTGAATTTTATAAACGAGCAAGCAAACAAGCAAGACGGTGCTGATTCACAAAATGTATTTTGTTCATTTGACAAGTATAGGTTAGTTTTCATATACTATTTGACACTTCATAGTAATATAAGTAAATGTTCTGTTAGCATCACTTTTACAAAACAGCCATCTTAGCGATGAGTTTCTTACTACAGTATCAGATGTTTGCTGAGGAGTGGAGAGAAAACATCACATTCTATAGACGTTATTGGGTGCGCAAATTAACGAGGTTCTACTCTGTTCCAGTTAATTACTTGGACAATAGAACTTAAAATAAAAATAGGAAGTGAAATGCACTGCAAACTTCCTAAAATACTTTGGTCATTAATATTTGACTTTGTTTGTATACAGCCAGTGATTACACACTCTACCCATTTTCATCACAAAATCCAAAGGATTTTCAGAATCTCCTGTCCGTGTATTTGGATGCTGCTTTTTTCCCATGTTTGCGACAACTAGATTTCTGGTAAGACTTGTACAGTTGGGTGTATAAACATTAAAAATCAAAGACTTGCTTATAATTTTAAAACTTTTACAGGCAAGAAGGTTGGAGGTTAGAACACGAGAATCCGACTGATCCTCAGACACCACTAGTCTTCAAAGGAATTGTTTTTAATGAAATGAAAGGGGCATTTGTAAGTTCTGGCTTTTATTATCAACACTATTTATAAAGGTGCATTGTGAATATTTAAAATAGTCTAAATTGCAGATTAACAATTTTCATAGTTTCATTGAGTTTGAATAGCTCCACTATCCCCAGTATTAACCTCGTATGCTCAATAGTAATACTGAAGATAGATTGAATAGGATTTATTTTGAAGGATAGTCTGTTGAAAAGCTTATTATTTATATAAATGTAGTATTTAAGTAGTGGATCTTGCTGTTCTCCTATCTTTTGAGCAAAGATTGGAATTATAATGTTGCAGTAATCGGCCATTAGTCATCTGATTAAACAGTGATGACAACTTTTTAATAAAAATTGTTGTATTAAAGTCAGTGGAACTGGTGGACTACATGCTTGTGTAAGAATTACTTTTATGAGTAAGGCCTATAAGATCAGGTCTTACTGATAAATATTTTTAATCTTAAAATTTCTTCTGATGGCTTGCTAAAATGTATTTTTTTCCCTTTAAGACAGACAATGAGAGGTTATTCTCACAACATCTACAGAATAAACTCCTTCCTGATCACACTTATGCTGTAATATCTGGTGGAGACCCATTAAGTATTCCTGACCTTACATGGGAACAGCTTAAACAGTTCCATGCCACTCATTATCATCCAAGCAATGCTAGGTACTTTAAATTGTTGTTGCTGACTTCTTAGGTGATATACTGGGGATTACTTGTGTCTCTCACAATAATGCAGGTATTTACTTTATATTAATGTTTACTATGTAAGGCATGGGGCAAAATTTTATAGCCCCAAGAATGGATAAATAGGTATGTGTGTATGGTGGTTTTTTTTTTTTTTTTGGGTAAAATTTTTGTCACTCATTCAAATCAAGCCCATATTGGAAGTCACAGAAAGATGTTATAATCTGATGGCTCTTCAGTGGCTGGTGTGACATGAGGTAATGATATCAGATTCCTACTGGTAGGTGTTGACAATGCTCAGCCATTAACTCTGTTGGTATATTTGACAAGGCCTGCATAGAAGCTAATAATTGACTTGACATGGAGACTTACAGATGATTCCTTCAGATAGAATTGAGGGGTATTAGTGGGGAAACTTGTATTGCTTCTGCCTTTTCTGAACCAATCCTGTGCATAAATAGAAATTCAGTTTAGAGGGCTGTCAATCCAGTATCTTTCATGAGAAATTAATTCAGCTGTTGGGATGCTGACCTCCCAGCTCACATCCCGCTGTTTTCTTTTTCTCTTCAACCTGCTATTTCTAACATGTCTGAATATTGATCTTGATAATCCAATATGCTCTTCATAGGCAGCTCCTAGAGCTTGTGTAGAGCCCCTGTAAATCAATGATGCTTCTTGCAAGGGTCTGCCTTGGTGGAGCCAGTTGAAGGATCAGGTCAGAAGGATCAGAAAATTTGTAACCTCATTGAGGCAAGGATTGTGAGATCTTATCTGTATTGCGAGCAGCTAAATAACCTTGCTTCTCTTCTAGAAAAATAGGGTGTTGGGAATTTAGCTGTTGGGATTAGGTTGTTTGGACACACAAATATTTTCCCCCAAGAGTACTATATGATTGTCCTACAAACTAGCTGCTGGCTTCTAGTGCTCTTGACTTCAGTACATGAAACTGACTGGAAAATGGCGTGGGCTCTTCAGCTCTGAATAACTTTCTGATTAGTGTGTGTTAGTTTTATTTCTGCAGCAGAATTTTTGGTGGCATTTTTGACAGGTTTGTGGGCCATGAAGACGCATTCATTTCTGCGTATAACTAACTCACTAAAAGATGTATGAAATTCAGACTTCATTGCTACTGTATTATGCATGCAGACTAAAAAATTAAATCCTAATCTTACATTTTAAAATGCAGGTTCTTCACTTATGGTAACTTCCCATTGGAGCAGCATTTGAAACAAATTCATGAAGAAGCGCTGACTAAGTTTCATAGAATTGAACCAAATACTGCCATCCCAGTACAGCAACTCTGGGATAAGCCTGTAAGTAAAGATAAATATACAAACAGCCTTTGTATTGCAGTACTTTAAATATTGATTCTGGTCTGCAATGCTATTCAACTTACTGTTGTTTGTTTTTATAAAACACTCAAACATTTTGTTTGGTTATAAAAGTGTTAACTGTCTTTGGGCCTTATGATAAATTTAAATGATTGACTTCTAGGTTCTGTATACTGTTTAGGGTCTCAGTGATCCCTCAGTGTTTGAAGACTGCCACATTATATTCACTTATTAGAGAATTATCCATCTAGCAATTGACACAGACTGTTGGGAGTTAGGAGAAAATGCAGGGACGGGGGAGGGATAGCTCAGTGGTTTGAGCATTGGCCTGCTAAACCCAGGGTTGTGAGTTCAATCCTTGTGGGCGCCACTTAGGGATCTGGGGCAAAAAAAAATCAGTACTTGGTCCTGCTAGCAAAGGCAGGGGACTGGACTAGATGACCTTTCAGGGTCCCTTCCAATTCTATGAGATAGGAGATGTGGGCTTTATTCCTAGCTCTGCCAGAGGCTTGCTCTGTTCTCATCTAGCAATTGACACAGAGAGTTAGGAGAACTCCTTTAATTTGTACCCAGAGTTAAATGGGATGGAAGTTAAGGCAGGATTTGTTTGGCCCTTTCTTTCTCAATTTCCCACTTGTAATGGAGATACTACCTACCTCTCGTGGATGATGATAAGCAAGGATGATGTATTCATGAATTTACAAGTTAACTCATTAACATGTGTAAAGTGCATTAAAATCTGTGGAAGGAAGATGCTATTGAAACACAAATTATCCTTTATTATTAACTTCTGTTGGAGTTTAATGTTTTAAATAATTTTACTGCCTCTAGTTACTTATGTATTATACTTGACAGAGAGAGCATCATGTGAAATGTGGCTCAGATTCATTTGCTGCAGACCCTACAAAGCAGACAACTATCAGTGTCAGCTTCCTGTTGACAGAGTAAGTGTATTGAAAATGAAATTACAACAGAAGAATCATGCTTATTCCTTTAAATGAGGATCTTACTAAGAGTTTATTTCACCATGAGCATAATCAGCAGAATTGTTTACTGTAAGGATTCTCAAATTTGTTTCATAGTATGGGTCACCTCACATCCCATCATGACTGGGTGGCCCTGCGTGGAAATAAAGAACCAATACAATGTATTCTGTGGACCAGTGTTTCAATGGTTCACTGTATTCTAATTGGTTACATCTATGCAAACTTATTAAATGTAATGGGGTTGCCCAGATGTACCTCAGGGCCTATTTAAACCAGTACAACCTTTATGACTGGCAATGATGTAGCAAGTGGAAAGAACCCAGTTTGGCTGTAGGAGCGCAAGCTGCGCATGCACAACTGTTAGTGACTTTAAAAAACAAAACAAAAACCTCTTCCTTCCCCCCACTTCCCAACCCACCCCCTGTAGTTTGAGACCAACAATAACTTAAATATAATACATAGTACCCCACAATGCCATTTTAAAGAGCACCATGCTGTAACACTGATTTTTTTTTGTTTTTAAACTTACTTTTTTTCCTTAGCATTACAGATACTTTTGAAACTTTCACGCTTAACCTGTTGTCTTCCCTGTTGGTTGGTGGACCTAATTCTCCCTTCTACAAAGCCTTACTTGAGGCCAATCTTGGTACAGACTTTTCTCCTGATGTTGGGTAAGTGTCACAATTTACTTTGCATCACCTTTTAATGACTGTAACTTCTGTAACACTAATACTGCTCTTGTTATAAAATTACTTCCTTTTTTGAAAAATACATCGAAGGATAGGTGGGGAGAAAGCTAACTCTTATTATAATTTTCATGCTATTTTTATACAAGAATCTTCTGGTGTATTTTACTCTTTTCCATAGTGGATCAGTGAAGTATCTTCAAGTGTAAATTATGACCTTGCAAGATACATAAATAGTTTTATTCCTGACTTACATTGATGTAATGGAGATCGGAATAAGGCCCATAATTCACAATCCATGTTGCTATTTTGCTGTTACCGATTACTTGCATACAATGTTTAAACAGTTGTTTTCAAATGTATGTTTGATTCTATACACTGGAGCAAGTTGATTGAAACCCTGTGGCAGTCTCTCGCATGTCAAGTATATATTTTCAATATCCAAAACTATTTTATCTTGACATCTTAAGTGCTTTAGGATTACTTTGGAACAGTCAGTAAATTAATCTTTGGTAGGCTTTTATTTACTTATGGTGCTTTTCTTTTCTTTTTCTGATTGATTTAGTAATGAAATATCATCAAATTTTCATAGTACAATATCTAAGTTATCTTGCATTTCCAAAAGTCTCTTGTAGATCTAGGACATTCTACAGATGCTGTTTTGTAATATATTGAACAGAAAAATGGGACTCTATATGAGTAAAGATACCCATGTGTATAACTGCTGGTAGGATCATTTCCTAAGTACTTAATGTTTTAAATAATTACACTTCATTCCAATTAAAATGACAGTATTTAGTACCTACTAGGTTAATGTGCAACCTCTTGGTAAGAAACTCATTGGTAACTTTCAATTTAGCTTGTATGTATTTATCAGTGCAACGTTAAGAAGCAGCATAGTCTACTCCTGAGAGCATTCTGCGCCAAAAAATTAAAAATTCTGTGCACAATATTTTAAAATTCTGCAAATTTTATTCCTCAAATAAATGAGGAGGCTCCAGCATGGCATTGGGGAGAGAGGCCACTGGCTGTACAGAGACGGCAGGCCACTGTGCAGTTCCCCCTGGGACACGGACTCAACGGTGAGGCTGCACCCAACCCTGACACAGCGCAAGGACCGAGCCTGCCCCAGAAACAACCCAGGGCCTTGCCCATCTGTGCCAGGTGCACCAGGTGTGGGCAGGCAGGCTCAGCAAGGCAGGATCCAAATGTGGAGGGGCTTAGTGTGGGGGATCCAGGTGTGGGTTGAGAGGATTCTGTGTGGGATAATCTGGATGCACGCGGCTCAGTGGGGGATCTGGGTGTGGGGGGGATCTGGATGCACAGCGGTTTGTTGGGGGGCGGTCTGATGAAGGTGGTAGGGGCTCAGCAGCAGGGGGTCTGGGTGTGTGGGGGAAGGACATGCTCGGCAGGGGGTTCTGGGTGTGTGGGAGCTCACTTGGGGGGGCGGAGGTGTCCAGATGCTGGGGGAGTGGGGCTCAGTGGGGTCGGGATCAGGTGTAGCTGGTTGGGGGTCAGTGGGGTGGGGATCTGGGTGCAGATGGCTTGTCAGCTTGGTGCAGGGGGAGTGGGGCTCTGCAGGTGGGGTTCTGAGTGTGGGGAGTGAGTCAGAGCGGAAGGGTCTGGATATGAGAGGGTCTGGGGGCAGATGAGGGAAGCAGCTCCCTGTACAGGGATCCCTCCCCCTTCAGCTGAGGAGTGATGGGTACAGGAAGTGGGACGGGAGGGGGAAGATGGATTTTTGCAGAGGTTTCTGCAGCCGGGTGAGAAATCTGGGGGTGGGTCTGACCCGCCCCTGCATGCCGTGCAGGGGAAGAGGAAGTCCTGTCCTCCCCAGCACAGCCGGGACTAGCAGCTGAGCCCGGTGCAGGGTAGGAGTCACCAGACGGGTCTTTCCCGTCAAGCTTCCTGCCCCACAGTGATTTGCCTCTCTGCTGGCTACCCTGGGCCCCCGAAACATACTACTGGGAAGGGTCGCATGACTGCTCTTGTGGCTTCCCTTTGCTTCCCCATTAGAAAGTCATTTTTCTGTAGAGAAGCAAAAATCTGCGGGGGACATAAATTCTGAGCATGCTCAGTGGTGCACAATTCCCCCCCCCACACCCCCCCGGAGTAATAGTCTAGAGGAATGAGCATAAGTCGGAGAATTGGACACTTCTGAATTCTGGATCACTTTATGGTCTTTGACAAGTCATTCATGGGGGGTGGGAAATTGTAAATGGCCTCTAATTTGCGTGGCTCAGTTTTGGCATGCTGAATTTTAAGTGCAGAGGAGTTGATTTTCAGCGGTGCCGATCCCCTACCGCCCCTATTACATTGGCTTCTGTTGGAATTGTAGGATGTTCAGGACTTTTGAAAATGGGACCTTAGGTTTCTAGAGTTGAGCCCTAAAGTTAGTCACTTGTGAAAACTTGGACTACAATTTCTTTATCTCAGTTTCCCTAAATCTGTTGAGTCACTGAGACATAAACATGGAACCCCCAAAATATCATCTCTGTACTCAATTTTCAAAGACTGCTATATGAAGACTAAATTGTAGGCGCCGTCTACTCACTGTCATAAGTAAAATGTACATGTTGGTTAAAAAAGAGTTTTTTCCTCTTGGTATCTGCCATGTAAATAAAATTATATAAATACAGAAAAATCTTCTGTATTTGAAAACACTAATACAGATTAATTCCAAGATTTTTCTGTCCTGCCTAATTTAGTTTTGGTTCTCTAGCTGTATTTCATTCTTTAGTTTGAACCATGGCTGAAACTTTTTAAAACAGTGTAACATTCCTACTGGAATTGAAAAATAAACAGCTGAAGATTTTGGCTCCTTGCCTTTTTGTTAGGTTTTTTTCTTTTCCACCTTAGTCTATATCTTGTAAATTCTTTCTTCCTTTCTTTCTTTCTTTTTCTTCCTTTTTTTCTTTTTGCATTCATTAACTAGTTATTACTTTTCTGTGGTTCTGTGTAAAAGTTTCAGTACCTACCGCTGGAATAAATGTTTTTTATTCTAGGTTTAATGGCTGCACGAGAGAGGCTTACTTCAGTGTAGGCCTGCAGGGAATTGCTGAGAAAGACATTGAAACAGTCAAACAAATTACTGCTAGAACAATAGATGAAGTTATTGAGTGAGTAATGTTAAAATTCTTGAAGTATTCTTTTAGCAAAAAACTATTTCTAGAAGTATATTTTTAAAATATCAATTATTTTTAAATGTATGAAAACTACACTAAACTAGCAATTTTCAAGGGTTCAGTACTTTTAAGAACTAATCTTATTTCTTGCCCCCTTCCCCCTGCTTCCTTAAGTACTTGTCCTATAGTGTACCCCCACCATAATATTTAGGAGTTAATAGTGCTGTTTTATTAAATGACACACTATGATCTTACTTCATATCAGTTTTATTCTATATGGTACATATTAAGTACCAATGCTTCATCAATACTATAATTCATTTTCATGTCTTTATTTATGATTAGTAGCATATTAATGGGTGCATGCATGCTTCTGTGTGTGTGTGTATATATATATATATATATATTGTGTGTGTAGTATGTATGTATACAACTCCCCTGCATCTATATAAAAAAAAATTCTTTTCCCAAAGAAAAGGATTTGAGGAAGAGAGGATTGAAGCTCTACTTCACAAAATTGAAATCCAGATGAAGCATCAGTCTACAAGTTTTGGACTTGCCCTGACATCAGTAAGTGCTCCTTTTTTCTGAATAGGAAAAATGTCAGTTTTCAACAGTGTCTTAGAATTCTGGGTCAGATTTTGCAAGGCCTTTCTCATACAGACCTTCTACTGAAATATCTCTTTTTTTGTCTCCCTTCCTTCCTTCCCCTCAATATCAGCAAAGGTCTGTCGTCATTAGACTTTGTACAGTAACTCTTCACTTAGAGTCATCCTGGTTAACGTTGTTTTGTTGTTACGTTGCTGATCAATTAGGGAACATGCTTGTTTAAAGTTGTGCAATGCTTCCTTATAACGTCGCCTGCTTTGTCCACTGCTTGCAGGAAGAGCAGCCCATTGGAGCTAGCAGGTGGGGGCTTGGAACCAGGGTGGACCGGCAGCCCCCCTACCAACTCCCTGCTCCCCTAAGTTCCCTGTGCGGCAGCCGCCCAGCAGGCTATCAATTGCCGGCAGTTCAGCTGTCCCTCCCGTCACTGCCATGTGCTGCTCCTGCCCTCTACCTTGGAGCTGCTCCCAGGAGCCTCCTGCTTGCTATGCGGGCGGGGGGCGGGGGAGAAAGGGGAGCTAATGTCAGGGTGTCACTCTCCCCCCCGTTCCTACACCCCACTTACCCCATCTCCATGGCCGGAGGGGGGTGGGGGGGAACGACACGACAGGGCTCAGGATGAAGGGAGCTTCCTGGGAGCAGCTGCTGTCTCAACTTGCTGATCTACTTAACGAGGCAGTGTACTTAGAGTGGGGTCAGCCTACTTAAAGGGGCAATGCTCATCTCTCTCTCTTACACAGGGGGTGTGTCTCTGTCTACCATAGTCTCCCCTCCCTCCATTCGTGCTGCCTTGTAGAGTGTGAGGCTACATTAACAACAATGGGTTAACCCTTGAGGGCTCAGCCAAAAGCTAGTTCATCATTTAGCAGTAAGGCATTCCCTGGGAAATATCCCACCCTCTGACTTCACCACCTCAACTAAGCTTCACAATCATCATCGCTGTGTACAGTATTAAATTGTTTAAGTCACATTTTTCAGGAACAGAACTACAACGTTAACGAGGAGTTACTGTATTAGTTGCCTAATTTAGGGCTCAATCCCCTAATGTTTACACGATTAGGTCCACTGGAATTGCTTTCTTGGGTAGCGATTTCTCCTGGGTTTGTAAACTCAGGGCATGGACGTATACATTTGTAAGGCCTCTTGCACCCCATAGTGCTATATATATAATGACTGATTACTTGGTCCCCTGTACTTAGTTTTGCTGCTGTAATTAAAATTCATAGTTTAAACATGAAAATATGCCCTGGCTTGAACGTTTACCTAAAATTTCCCCATAGAAGCAATTGTAGAGATGAGCCCCCTAGAAAATGTGGGTGGCTCTGAAGAACCCTGAGAAGCCTTCTAAGCTTTGTAAAGTGGGGGCTCTGTGAGGATCTGCAGGAGAGGTGGAATATTTCACATTCTGCCTTTCCCAATGATCAACTCCTCTGCTGTCTCCTATTCTGCTACACCCTGTTTCCACTTGTCCACTATCCCTCGCTTTGCTGTCACCCTTCTAGTCTTCACCACTGTGCCCTCCCCCACTTTGCTAGGACTCTCTATATCCTGTTCTCCACTATGTAATCCAAGTTCCATGCTTTCTCCAGCCTGCAAATCCCACCTGTGGACCTCCCTAAGATCCAAAGGAAGTGAGCGTTTTAGGAGGTCTTCTAGAGTGGGATAGTGGGGTTACCAGGAGAGTTGGGGAGGGGACAGCAGCAAGAGAATGCATTAAATAGAATAATCAAATCAAACTTAATTTAAAATGTCTCCCTGCTCTTTTCAAGTCAGGATCTGGCAAAAAGAGCTTTATAAATTTCTCACTATAGTGATCAACATTTTTTAAAATGTCTTCAGCTTGTCTGATTAAATTCTGCTTCAAAAAACCCTCTTTTTAATTGATAAAACTTGCAAGCAATTAATTTGAAGTTTGAGGATTATCTCTGCAAGAAAATACTCTAGAAATGTACTTTATTTAAAAGAAAAAGAATCTGCTTAAGTCTCCAGCAGTAACATCCCATGTTAATCTCTCCATATTTCCATTAATAATAAAAATGGAAATAACTTCAAGTTTTCTAGGGATGATTGTTTAAAAACACTAGATCTTAGCGGAAGTTCAGTACAGTAACTGAGTTCTCTCTTTTCTTTTGTTAATTTCTTGTTACAACAGTGACAAAAAAGCAAAAGTTAGGTTTGTTGAACTTGGAACACCGTAATTTTAGAGTGAAATCATACAGGAATTTCTTTTTTTTTTTTTTAACAGCGTTTGTAGAGACACCTTGAAACTGTCAAATGAATTATTGCTAGAATGATCAAAGTTAATGAGTGAGTAATGTTAAATTCTTCCAAATCTTGAAGTATTCTTTGGAACAATAACAGTTTGTATTAAAAGTCTGTAGAAAAATTTACCGCTGCCCAAGACCTAACCTACCCATTTTTCAATTGATATTTCCTTTGCTTGAAGTTTTTGGTGAGGAACTAGCATTGGTCTTATAATGGAAGCCCAGTTGCAACCTTAACTATGGAGTGATTATCATCACCCAACAATAATTACTTTGAGTATATGGGAATGTTCTTTGAAACAGAAAGTTCCTATGGTATTCTTAAATATTTTTTAGAGTTTTGACAGATAAGAACATAAGAATGGCCATACTGGGTCAGACCAAGGGTCCATCCAGCCCAGCATCCTGTCTGCCGACAGTGGCCAATGCCAGTGCACCAGAGGGAGTGAACCTAACAGGCAATGATCAAGTGATCTCTCTCCTGCTATCCGTCTCCACCCTCTGACAAACAGAGGCTAAGGACATCATGCCTTACCCATCCTGGCTAATAGCTATTAATGGACTTAACCTCCATGAATTTATCTAGTTCTCTTTTAAACCCTGTTATAGACCTAAACTTCACAACCTCCACAGTTTGACTGTGCGCTGTGTGAAGAATAACTTCCTTTTATTTGTTTTAAACCTGCTGCCATTAACTTCATTTGGTGGCCCCTAGTTCTTATATTATGGAAACAAGTAAATAACTTTTCCTCATTCACTTTTTCCACACCATTCATGATTTTATATACCTCTATCATATCCCCCCTTAGTCTCCTCTTTTCCAAGCTGAAAAGTCCTAGCCTCTTTAATCTCTCCTCATATGGGACCATTCCAAACCCCTTCTCTGAAGCTTTTCTAATGCCAGTATATCTTTTTTGAGTTGAGGATACCACATCTGTACGCAGTATTCAAGATGTGGGTATACCATGGATTTATATAAGGGCAATAAGATATTCTCCGTCTTAGTCTCTATCCCTTTTTTAATGATTCCTAACATCCTGTTTGCTTTTTTGACTGGCGCTGCACACTGCATGGAGGTCTTCAGAGAACTATCCACTATGACTCCAAGATCTCTTTCCTGATTAGTTATAGCTAAATTAGCCCCCATCTTATTGTATGTATAGTTGGGGTTATTTTTTCCAATGTGCATTACTTTACATTTATCCACATTAAATTTCATTTGCCATTTTGTTGCCCAATCACTTAGTTTTGTGAGATCTTTAAGTTCTTCACGGTATGCTTTGGTCTTAACTATCTTGAATAGTTTAGTATCATCTGCAAACTTTGCCACTTCACTGTTTACCTCTTTCTCCAAATCATTTATGAATAAGTTGAATAGGATTGGTCCTAGGACTGACCCTTGGGGAACACCACTAGTTACCCCTCTCCATTCTGAAAATTTACCATTTATTCCTACCCTTTGTTCCCTGTCTTTTAACCAGTTCTCAATCCATGAAAGGATCTTCCCTTTTATCCCATGACAACTTAATTTACGTAAGAGCCTTTGGTGAGGGACCTTGTCAAAGGCTTTCTGGAAATCTAAGTACACTATGTCCACTGGGTTCCCCTTGTCCACATGTTTGTTGACCCCTTCAAAGAACTCTTAATAGATTAGTAAGACATGATTTCCGTTTACAGAAACCATGTTGACTTTTGCTCAACAATTTATGTTTTTTTGTGTATCTGAGAATTTTATTCTTTACTATTGTTTCAACTAATTTGCCCGGTACTGACGTTAGACTTACCAGTCTGTAATTGCCAGGATCATCTCTAGAGCCCTTTTTAAATATTGTCGTTACATTAGCTATTTTCCAGTCATTGGGTACGGAAGCTGATTTAAAGGACAGGTTACAAACCATAGTTAATAGTTTTGCAATTTCACATTTGAGTTCTTTCAGAACTCTTGGATGAATGCCATCTGGTCCCGGTGACGTATTACTGTTAAGTTTATCAATTAATTCCAAAACCTCCTCTAAT
The DNA here is from genome assembly GCF_002925995.2 of Terrapene triunguis. NCBI lineage: Eukaryota > Metazoa > Chordata > Testudines > Emydidae > Terrapene > Terrapene triunguis. The sequence goes on along the minus strand of NW_020664462.1, from coordinate 22,019,698 downwards.
AACACTTCAATCTGTGATAATTCCTCAGATTTGTCACCTACAAAGGACAGCTCAGGTTTGGGAATCTCCCTAACAACCTCATCCATGAAGACTGAAGCAAAGAATTCATTTAGTTTCTCCGTAATCACTTTATCGTCTTTAAGTGCTCCTTTTGTATCTCGATTGTCCAGGGGCCCCACTAGTTGTTTAGCAGGCTCCCTGCTTCTGATGTATTTAAAAAACATTTTGTTATTACCTTTTGAGTTTTTGGCTAGCTGTTCTTCAAACTCCTTTTTGGCTTTTCTTATTAGATTTTTCACTTAATTTGGCAGTGTTTATGCTCCTTTCCATTTACCTCACAAGGATTTGACTTCCACTATTTAAAAGATGCCTTTTTATCTCTCACTGCTTCTTTTACATGGTTGTTAAGCCATGGTGGCTCTTTTTTAGTTCTTTTACTGTTTTTTTTTAATTTGGGGTATACATTTAAGTTGGACCTCTATTGTGGTGTCTTTGAAAAGTGTCCATGCAACTTGCTGGGATTTTACTGTAGTCACTGTACCTTTTAATTTCTGTTTAACTAACCTCCTCATTTTTGCGTAGTTCCCCTTTCTGAAATTAAATGCCACAGTATTGGGCTGTTGAGGTGTTCTTCCCACCACAGGAATGTTAAATGTTGTTATATTATGGTCACTATTTCCAAGCAGTCCTGTTATAGTTACCTCTTGGACCAGATCCTGCGCTCCACTCAGGACTAAATCAAGAATTGCTTCTCCCCTTGTGGGTTCCTGTACCAGCTGCTCCAAGAAGCAGTCATTTATATGCTTAGGACACCTACTAGTATTTTTCTTTTTTAAGAAAATGAAAATGGAGAACTGTAGAAAACATAATTTTGATAAATGAAGTTCAAGAACAATTTTTCTTCATTTATTTAACATTTGCTTTGTAATGTACTTTATTTCAAGTCCCCTCCTCCCCCGTGTGTTTCTTCTACTGAACAGAAACTATCAATCTCTTCAGTTCTGGTTCTTGTATAGTGTGTTGGTCAACTTTCAATAGTAGTTTCACAAATTTTAAAATTAATAACTCCTCCCACATAAGTCCTAACAACGAAAACAAAACCTCCAAAACAAAAAGACTTAGCAGATTTCTTCTTATAAAATCATATCTACTTTAACAGTGGTCCCATTTAAACGCAAAACTGAGTTATGTAAAAAACACAGTCTGCTTTTTAGGCTGAAAAACTCCTACAAATGTGTAGTTGATTGTAGAATCTGATCTCTCTTTGCAGTTCTGGTTCAATTTTACTTTTTCCATGTCCTTCCTCCCAGTTGAACTGAATATTTGTTTATTCTAAAAAGTAAGGGGATGGATGAGATCTGGGCTAAGGGGGAAGAATGTGGCAAAAGACTCCTTAAGGTGAAAACTTGGAAAATTGGGAGCCTGCCAAGGTAACTTTTTTTTGAGGAGGGGGAAGGAGGGAAATAACCCTGATGTCCCTTTTAACAAACAATAGTGTCGCTTTTATCTTGATGTACATATCAAATGGCAGTATTACTGAAGTGCTGCATGTTGCTTGTCTGCTATAAATATATAAACAAGACTGGTAATGTGTGTGTTCTGGAATAAGCAAGCCAATCCATGAAATGCCTGTGTGTGCAGTTAAATGTCATGTTTATCTAATTTCTTGTCAATCAAGTACATAGCTTCCTGCTGGAATCATGAAGGAGACCCTGTGGAACTTTTGAAGATTGCAGACAAAGTGACTCAGTTCAGACAGCACCTCAAGGAAAACCCAACATTTCTTCAAGAAAAAGTTAAACAGTATTTTAAGGTAAGGAGACTAAAGAAAAAGCTCTTTTAATACTAATTTCTGTATCACATTGTTTGAGCCTGTGACAGTAGTACTAGCTTCTTGATTTTTTCATAACTATAGAACCCATTATTGTAGGTAGCTTAAATGTCCGCATTTACAGATGGAGTCCATTCATGATATATACCGTAAACCTTTGGCAAAAATAGGCGATAGCTTCATTTTGAAATGTCCAACTAAAGTGTGTACACGAACTCATGGCAAAATGCAAATGTGAAATTACCCAGGGTACAATCCAGCCTGCTTGAACAGCTGTGTCCTGGGGTGCCTTTTACACTGCTTCACTGTGAGAGCAGTCACTCCTGGCCTTGCTCACACACAGCCTCTTGCATGTAAATTATTCCCTGCTGAGTTATGAGTGCTCCTAGCCAGCCACTCCTTAATTGTATTGCAGAATGACACTAGCAAATCCCCAGACCCATACTTCGCCCCAGAAATGTGCATCTTGTTCTGCCCAGCTCTTTCCTTCTGTGTAGTGCAAGCTCATAAAAAATCTGTCATTTAATTAATAGAAAACGATATGCACAAATCTTGTTATACCAAATAAAGTTTCTCAAACACTTCAATCCAAACACACAGTGGTTTAGATAAAAGAAACAAGTTTATTAACTACAAAAAGATAGATTTTAAGTTATTACAAGTAATGAGGCATAAAAGTCAGAATTGGTTACAAAGAAATAAAAGGTAAAAAATAGGCTCTCGCCATATGTTTACAGCAATCTGACTGGATTTTCTCCCAGTTCAATGATGCTTCTTTCATCTTTCAAACGTTGATGCCATGAGTGGAGATGAGGCTTGAGATTATAGTCCATTTGATTTTGTTGACATCTAGCTGAGATGTCAGTTTGCCTTTTGTCTCTGAGGAAATGGTTTGGGCTGCTTCCCTAGATTTGGAATATGCCTTAGTAACATCCTACAGTAGAATCATATAACTTTATATATAATGAAGCCACACATATTAAGAACATAAGAATGGCCATACTGATCAGACCAAAGGTCCATCCAGCCCAGTATCCTGTCTACCGACAGTGGCAAATGCCACGTGCCCCAGAGGGAGTGAACCTAACAGGTAATGATCAAGTTATCTCTCTCCTGCCATCCATCTCCACCCTCTTACAAACAGAGGCTAGGGACACCATTCCTTACCCATCCTGGCTAATAACCATTAATGGACTTAACTTCCATGAATTTATCTAGTTCTCTTTTAAACCCTGTTATAGTCCTAGCCTTCACAACCTCCTCAGGCAAGGAGTTCCACAGGTTGACTGTGCGCTGTGTGAAGAAGAACGTTCTTTTATTTGTTTTAAACCTGCTGCCCATTAATTTCATTTGGTGGCCCCTAATTCTTATATTATGGGAACAAGTAAATAACTTTTCCTTATTCACTTTCTCCACCCCACTCATGATTTTATATACCTCTATCATATCCCCCCTTAGTCTCCCCTTTTCCAAGCTGAAAAGTCCTAGCCTCTTTAATCTCTCCTCATATGGGACCCGTCCCAAACCCCTAATCATTTTAGTTGCCCTTCTCTGAACCTTTTCTAATGCCAGTATATCTTTTTTTTGAGATGAGGAGACCACATCTGTACGCAGTATTCAAGATGTGGGCGTACCATGGATTTATAAAGGGCAATAAGATATTCTCTGTCTTATTCGCTATTCCTTTTTTAATGATTCCTAACATCCTGTTTGCTTTTTTGACTGGCACTGCACACTGCATGGAGGTCTTCAGAGAACTATCAACGATGACTCCAAGATCTCTTTCCTGATTAGTTGTAGCTAAATTAGCCCTCATCATATTGTATGTATAGTTGGGGTTATTTTTTCCAATGTGCATTACTTTACATTTATCCACATTAAATTTCATTTGCCATTTTGTTGCCCAATCACTTAGTCCTGATCTACATTGGAGGGGGAGCGGGGGGGGGCGGTTTTGCGATCGATCTAAGTTACGCAACTTCAGCTACGTGAATAATGTAGCTGAAGTCAACGTACTTAAATCGACTTACCGTGGTGTCTTCACCGCGGTGAGTCGACTACTGCCTGCACCTGTTGCGCTGGAGTACAGGAGTCGACAGGAGAGGAGTCGGGTTGATTTATCGCGTCTAGACTAGATGCAATAAATTGATCCCCGCTGGATCGATAACTGCCTGCCGTTCCGGCGGGTAGTGTAGACATTCCCTTAGTTTTGTGAGATCTTTTTGAAGTTCTTCACAGTCTGCTTTGGTCTTACCTATCTTGAGCAGTTTAGTATCGTCTGCAAACTTTGCCACCTCACTGTTTACCCCTTTCTCCAGATTTTAGAGTGAAATCATATAGGAATTTGTCTTTTTACAGGAATTTGGTCACTGCCAACTAAATTTCATGAGGGAGAGAGTAGTTCCTGTTATAGACTTGGACAGCATGAAAGAAAAGTGTGAGCTGAAAGCTGCTTTCCGAAAGGCACTATTACAGTTTGAAAGTACTTGAATGGCTTTAATGATTTAATGTTTTGACATACATAGCAAAGGAATGCAGTACAGGGTTTCTGAGAATGTCCTTTATAGTATAATTCTGATGAGAAGTTTAAAAGAGAACCCACCCGCCCCATCCCTCAAAATAGAAAGTGATGGTGGTAATACTCAGAGATGTTCTTATATCTGAAGATTTTTATTTGTTGTTACAAGAAGTATCCTAATATAACTATAGCTGAACAATTAGAGGTGAGGGAAGTCTTTTCACTCTATACATTTGACAACACTTCCCTAATAAAAAGAACAAGGAGTACTTGTGGCACCTTAGAGACTAACAAATTTATTATGCCCAAATAAATTTGTTAGTCTCTAAGGTGCCACAAGTACTCCTTGTTCTTTTTGCTGATACAGACTAACACGGCTGCTACTCTGAAACACTTTCCTAATAGTAAGTTTCACTGTTGCCCTGTATAATCAGTCACGTTTCCTTGTTCATGTGGACCTTTCACCCAACAGGGGAGAGAAACTCCTAAAATAGGAAAGTGCCCCAAGTATTGATAGTGGGTCTCAGAAACAATTGTATCTTGACCTTTTTAAACTAATATTTTAAACGGACAGTTTTCATGTTCACTGTGTCCTTTTAATAGCCTCCCTAATATTATATAAAATGGAAACTATTGGAGTTATATGATTAAAATTCACAGTAAATATATCAGCTCTCTGCTTCAGAGTAGAAAACAAAGTATTTAATAGCAATTATGAAATTTCACAATGCAGGTGGGCTCCCTAGCAGGAGAACTGGTATTATTCATTGCACCTCTGAGACTGGATTTCAGGTGGCTGTATAGGATATGTCTACCCTCTTTGTGGCTTGGAGCTCCATTTCATGTGGACTCTGAGCTCTTGCTCTTAGGTAGACAGTGGGACGTGCCTGGGGAAAGGGTCTAATTAGGCTGCTCTACCTATCCTAGCACATTAATTAGGTGTATTTTCTAGGACATTCGTGTCTGTGGCCTTGTCTATGAGAAAGTTACACTGGTGTATTTTATATTGATTTAATTAGACCAGTGACCAATATGTCATTGAGGGATGATGGCTGCTCAAATGTCACAGAAGGCTGCTTGTGCTCATTCTTGTGGCTATGTGCATCCTTTTCTACCCCTTATTTATTAATGCATCAAAGGGCAGGATTTTGCCTGAAAGAAATAATGAGACCTTAAGTGGCTTCAGATGATATGCAAGCAAAATAATATGCATGCGGCATATATCTGCTTGGTGATGGCAATGATCTAGGGATCTGAAGATGAAAGGGAGGAAGAAACAGTCCTTAAACTTAATATTTTGTTATGGGAATGTATTTGTACAGGATAATCCACATAGACTGACTCTGTCGATGAGTCCAGATGAAAGCTACTATGAAAAACAAGCAAAATTGGAAGCAGAAAAACTGAAACAAAAGGTTAATGCTCTTTCTGAAGAAGAGAAGAAACAAACGTATGAAAAAGGTTAGCATCTTGTAACGCTTTTTTAGTTCTGATAACGGTTTAAAAAAATGACAACCAGCTATTTTATTTGTCACTTGTAGAATATTTACAGTTCTTTGATATATACCAGAAGTCCATCAGTATTTGTTTTGAAAGTGGAAGATTTTACTGATGGGTTTTTTTTTTTTTTTTAGTAATCTGTGTGTGCTCGAATGTGCATGCAAAAGACAAATGTATGGTTAAAGACATCACCAATATATTCCACTATTTAGAGTACTTTCCACTTAAAAAAGGAAGAAATTGATCAGAGCCTTGGAGGAGAGGGAGAAGGCAATGTTCTTTTTAATATAACCTGCTAATACTAGAAACATATAGTGAACTTGTTCTCAAGACAGCAGACATATCCTCAGTTCCATCACTGTTGTGAGGGAAGTTTGTATGAGCAAGTGAGAAGACCTGTATAACACTTCTGAAGAGCTTGAGCTTTCTTTATTGTTTCCAGCCTCTTTTGCTTACAAAGATAACTTTCAGAATGTGAACTGATGCAATGATGTCTTTTTCAGGCTGCAGATTGTAGTCTCTCTAACATTGTAATTTACTCCAGCAGCTCCTAAGTGAAATTAACAGGACTTGGAATCTGTGTGCAACTGTGAAACATACAAACATGATGTTAGTTACACTCTTGGTACTTGGGAAAGCTATAAACATCAGAAGTAGGGCAGGCTATAAAGTACAGTATTCACCAAGGAAAAGGGAAACAAAATCTAGAAGAGTAGAGAAGCTGAGATACTGCTTCAGAGTAGTCTGGAGGTTCTGGGCTTGGGAAAAGAAGAGCAGCTTAAAATTTAAATTATGGAGATATACCTATCTCATAGAACTGGAAGGGACCCCGAAGGGTCATCAAGTCCAGCCCCCTGCCTTCACTAGCAGGCCAAGTACTGATTTTTGCCCCAGATCCCTAAGTGGCCCCTTCAAGGATTGAACTCACAACCCTGGGTGTAGTAGGCCAGTGCTCAAACCACTGAGCTATCCCTTCCCCCAAAAGTTTTCTAGCAACTAGGTGAGGTTGCCTACATTATAAGGTGAACTTGAGGGGTTTTTAACAACCACTAGCCAGAGGTGGATATAAAAGATAGAGGTTGAGGTTTTTCAAACAGACTAACTGATTTAGCCACACAACATGTAGCAATGTCCGAAGAGAGAACTCTGGTAAGAATTTCAGGTGGATACTGAGCTTTTCACCTGAAAGCTGTGTTGCTATTAGGCGGAGGTCTTTGACATCTGCCTGGTAGGTGTCTGGTAAATTTTGCGAGCTCTGGATCACGAGCTATCATAAAAAAGGGTGGAGATAGAAACACTTTATTCTGTTAGGATGGTGATGGATTTTGTATGATGCCCTCTGATGTGCATTTCAGTAAAATACAGTGACTATAATAGTTTGCAGGAGCTGTTGGGAATGGGAAATATCACTCTTATCTGCCACAGAAATGTTTTTTTTTCCCCTTAGCTACATAATTTCACTGGGTTTCGATAGCTTTTATTGGAAACCTTTAAGCATTAATCTTAATATTCCGCTTTATTAGGTTTGGAATTAATTGCTCTTCAAAGCAAACCTCAGGATACCTCCTGTCTCCCGGCTCTAAAAGTATCTGACATTGAGCCTACAATCCCGTTCACTGAGTTGGAGATGGCATTTGCAGGTTAGTGTATTTAAATCTTTTATAAAATGAAGGAACAGTTTAATTTGCATTTTACTTTGAGAAGTAGAATGAACGGGAAATCAAAAGGCTTCATATATTTGGCAATATATTGGTTCAGATTTAGGCTTTTATTCCATATCCCTAAATCCAGGTTGCTCTAAGATGGTTGCAACACTTGAAATACAATAAATAGTGTAACTCTACCTATCTGGTCCAGGAGCTGTTCTGTAAATTGACGGAGAACGAGTAATTGTAGATTACTTGTATTAATTATAAGAAGATTAATTGTAGAATTGTAGCAAAATCCTGAAAGTGATATTGGGTTGCACAAAATTTTCAATGGGAGCCTTTCTGCAAAACAGCAGTCTTTGACAGCAGCAGTCGAAATGGACTAGAAATACATGTGTCTCAGATTCCCCAATTGCCTTGTTGTGTCATCGGTTAGCATAGGCTATAGAACAGAATCTGCTGCTTTAGCAACTAAAAGTGGTAAGAAACATTATCCATCAGACTGAAATCACTAAATTGAATAGAGGAAAAACAAACAGGTGTATACTGAATAGCTGTTGTTTTGTTGCCAATTGCTAGCAAGTGAATATAATCTCCCAGTTATTACAGGAACCTGTACAGAATGAAAAATTACACTGGCCATCCACTAAATATCACCACTGGGCAGAATTCCAAAAAGTACCTGTTTCTCTGGTGAAAAATGGAAAGGTATTTCTTTCAAAATTTAAATGTCATCATTGAGACCAATGCATAATTTAGTCAACCTACATTGTTGTGGTACCACATTATAATAATTAGAAAACACTTTTATAACAGGAGCAGCATAATTAATTGTAATGAACTAAAACACCTCTGCCTCTAAGAAAATGTTGAAGGATCAAATTCTGGTCCCAGAGGAGCATGTGAGAGCTGCTGACTATTAAAGGCAGTTGGGTAGTTTGATACAAAAATTGAGTTACTTCAGGCAATCAGAGTTCAGAAATGTTTCGGTTTGTCTGTCATGTTGTTCCCTGAGTTTTGATAGATATTGACTTATGCAATCATGCTATACAGTGTTCCTTAGTAAGCATACGTCTTTGTGTACACATCTCTCTATTGTCACCTCTATTCCACCTCAGTTTCTCTCTCATTTCAGCACAAGCAACCCCTCCCCCCAATTTACTTAAAATGAGGGAGGAGGAAAATAAAGCAAAGAAAATGGGGCTGAAAATTGCTTTTTCTGGGTTTTTTTAAATGATTGTTTCCTTCTTTTTCTCCTTCCCCCTCTTCTCCTGTACTCCTCCAAACAATACCCTCCTTTCTTTCCCACAGGTCAGCAAGACTGTTGTCTCCACATCAATAACTACAATATATTTGAGTTTTCCACTGGTTTTGTTTACAATGAAAACATCACAGCTATTCTTTGGAGATGATGGGGTCAAGGGGAAAAAGGGACAAAGGGTTCCTTAGTGCAGTTTTCAAAAACACTTTGCCTTTCAGTTGTTTGACTGCTTTCTCTTATTCTTGTATGCAGTGGTGTTGTAGCTGTGTCAGTCCCAGGATATTAGAGAGACAAGGTGGGTGAAGTAATATTTTTTATTGGACCAACTTCTGTTTGGTGGGAGAGACAAGCTTTCAAGTTACACAGACCTGAAGAGGAACTCCGTGTAACTCAAAAAGTTTTCTCTCTCTCTCTCTCTCTCTCTCTCTCTCACCAACAGTAGTTTATTGGTCCAATAAAAATATATTACCACACCTACTTTGTCCTTCTCTGACTCTAAAACTTAAATATTTAATGATCTTTCTCAATCTGGTAATTTGGAAGGTGATTCCTACTGAGTATAACTATATACTGGCCTAGAAAACTCATGATTCAATCCAGGACTCATAACAATACCTTTAATTAAAACAGAAAGTGGCTTCCTATTACCTTTGCGGTGTCAAAAATAACTCTAGTATAAAGTCCTTTTGGCAAATGTCATAGTTATGATGTGCTCAAAGTGAGGGATGCAGACTACAATGTTTTTCTCTTGTTTATAGCTGATGAAATCCCTGTCCAGTACTGTGCTCAGCCGACCAATGGGATGGTATATTTCAGAGCTGTTTCCAGCTTGAACACACTTCCAGAGGAACTCAAACCATATGTGCCACTCTTCTGCAATGTCATTACTAAGTAAGTTAATTTAGTGTATTTGAAGCTGTGAGGATGATATGATGTGTTACAATACATGGAAATAATATTGATAGAAAGCAATCGTTCTAGGAATTGTTCACTATCTCTACCTCTGTTTTCTGTAATTTCAGTGATGCTTCAATAGTAGAAATAATTTTGATTATGGAGGAGGGTCTGAGACAGTTAGCCAGTAAGCTTGTAAACCACTTTATTTATCAAATACAAAATAGTGTATTAAAAATGTATTTTATTTTTTTTCTTTGTTTAATAGCATATATTGGGTATTTGCTGACATTTAAAAAAACAACTAGTGTCTTTATTAATTAACCCCCCCCATGTATTTGATAATGCCTCAGATTACTTAACCTTACCCTTCTAAGTTACATTGTGTATTTGTATTGGACAACTTGGATTGTTTCTGGTTTTACTATATGATTGAACTCGGTGAAAATAAAACACTACTTTTTTTTTTTTTTTTTTTTTTTTTTTTTTTTTTTTTTTTTTTTTTT
>NW_020664462.1:21999491-22009439 GCF_002925995.2 Terrapene triunguis | reverse complement strand
TTTTTTTTTTTTTTTTTTTTTTTTTTTTTTTTTTTTTTTTACAGAATGGGCTGTGGAGCCCTTGGTTACAGAGAGCAAGCCCAGCAAATGGAGCTAAAAACAGGTGGCATGTCTGTCAGCCCACACATCATTCCAGATGATTCACATCTGGATGCGTATGAACAGGTAAATCATAACAAAATATATGCTATTGTATTACACTGACCTCACTGCAGTTAAGGGTGGAGCAAAGTTTCTCCATAAAGCAGGCGCTTAATGTTGAACACTTCAGTGATTTCAAAACACATTGGGCTGAAAATTGGTGTAGAAGTGAGCTTTTGTTGACTTATGGAAAACATAAATTTCACCATCACAGTAACTTACCTTTTTCCCCAAGGTAACGTTTTATCTTCAGATTGTTTTTATAACCTTTCTTACCACAGTATGCAAGTAGTGTAAAAAAAGCTAAGGAACAAAAGATGTTTTCCTGTTTCAATTCTTCCGTGACAAAGGGGCATGGCATAATAAGTGTAGGACTTTTTATATATATATAAAAAAAAAAAAAAACTTGGAAGGATTAGAAGGGCAAAGTAAGAAAAAAGTTGCTTGAAAATTTATTAGAGTTTGATATAAGGCTATTTACTTTATATTTTGACATGTGATGTTGACAATTTGTGTTATAATGGTTAAAGTTTTAACCATTTGATTCTCAACATTTACTGTCATTAAAAAAATTGTCTGACGTCCCCAATAGTCTGATCTCCCCCATATCTCCCATTTTGACAATTTAAATTGATATAATTTTGAAAGTGCTTTAAAGATAGACATTGATATTGACAGATATTATAAAATAATAAAAAAATAGAATGCTGCCGAACCTACATATGTAGTGCACTAGGAATGTATACTTAACAAATATTCAACATTGAGTATTGATAGTCAAGCTCATAAGGGGTCAGACTTGTTAGGACTTCCCCACTTAACCCAATTAAGACTCTTAATTTTTCTTAATGTTGACCTGTTGTGGTCCTCTTCTCCTGCTGTAACTGCTGTGCAGTAGTTACTGCCCACAGTGTATGGAGAGAAGGCAACCAGTATATCTGAAGGGTTCTTTAGGGGATTAGATTAGGGACTCATTTGTAGGAGCTCTCCATCCCCTGAACAGCTTTTTTTGATCCAGAGTCCCACTGCCTTCCTTCTACACCACATTTAACTACCATCTGGATGTGATGGGCTGACATAGAGGCACAGAAGCTGACTCTTACTGGCACATGGGGCAGGATTTACCCTATAGTAGGGAAGGTCCCCTTCATGTAGAGCTGTGTAACTACACCTCTTGTCTGTCCTGCAGTTTTAGCAGTGGGACTCTCTTGAATAAAGTGTGAATCTGGTTGTTGTTCTGTGATGCAGGCCATTAGGCTGACACTGTAGAACCACTTAGATAAAATGCTACCACATGTTTCTCCAGCCTTTATTTCAGTTGTCTTCTGTTGGTTTATCCTGTGTGTGAAGTATCTTCATTTTTCCTTTAGGGTGTGCTCTTTTCTTCTCTGTGCCTGGATAGAAATCTGCCAGACATGATGCACTTATGGAGTGAAATCTTTAACAAGTAGTGTATTGGCTTTTTGTGTGTTTTGGGCCCTCTTCTACTTTCCCCTCTCCCTCAAAAAATTTTTAAAAAAAGTTCCTACTTTATTTTTCTGGGGCAATTCTGATTTTGCATAACTTAATTTCAGCATGCTCTAAATCAAAATAGTCTGCTCTCTATACAAACCAGATTATGCATTAATCAGCTGAATGGGTAAAGGCTAGTTTTAGAACTTATCACAATGAACCATTTAATACTTTAAAGTCGACTAGAACATTTCTGCATGAGATCTGTAGAATTCTTGTGTTTTTCTCCGTTGTTCCTTTGTCTGGGTTTTTCTTTTTGTCTTTTAATGAATTTGTACTATTGTAGCAAGTGACTTTTGTTTTCTCCTTTTCCGATACAGCCCACACTTTGAAGAAGAGGAGCATTTTAGAGTACTGGTTAAGATGACTGCGCAAGAGCTGTCAAATGGAATTCCTGATTCTGGGCATTTATATGCATCTGTTCGAGCTAGCAAAACCCTTACACCTGCCGGAGAGTTACAAGAAATGTTTAATGGCATGGATCAGGTAAAGGGGAGGTGGTTCATTTAACTGATGTCAAACTCTTATACAATGCTGTGCTTATTTATGCTAATGTATACACTACCTACACATTTGCTGATTATTTCTTCCCTCCTTTTCAGGTGAAACTGATTAAGCGAATTGCAGAAATGTCTGATATTAAACCAGTATTACGCAAACTACCACGCATTAAGAAATATTTATTAAACAGTGATAACATGAGGTGAGAACCTGCTAATGTTCCTTTTCTGTTAATAGTCAATGAAAAATCTTAATGTCCTTACACTCTTGTAATTCAGGTTGGAGAAGTTCCTGCTTCTAAGCACAGTTGCCAACTTTCATGCGGTTAATAAGCACCCCGACTTTCACAGTAAGCCAAAAATCAAGCTAAACTCATTTCAAAACAAGGCTAAAATAAACCAATCCCTAAGAACCCCAACACTCTATGTGACTAGATCCCCTGGCGTACAGTCTGGGACTGTGGTGGGCCCGCTGTGCACCCCTGACTCTAGCCCCTGCTTGCTGGGACCTGATCAAAAAAAAAAAGCAGCAAGAAGCTGCTATGAGCCAAACAAGCTACAAGCCAAAAACTAGCCAACAAGCAACTCACAAGCCAATTAAAGCAAAAACAAGCCCAAGTTCTGTGTTTTGGGGTTTTTTTAAGTGGGTTTGGCATGTCTGCTTCTAAGGAGAAATAGTGAGGTCTTGGAATCCACTTTGTATTTAAATATTGAGAAAGATGAATGAAATGCTAAAATCAAAATGCTTGCACTCAGGCACTGTAATTTCAAAAGTTACTACTGAAGTACTAAACTTGTTCTGAATTTGTTAATTTGCAGGATATTGTACCTTGATTTGGGGGCAGGAAAATGACCTAAGTATAGTTTGTTTTTTTTTGTTGTTTTTTGTTTTTTTTAATTAAATGCAAGAATCTGTGGTAAGATCTAGTTGTAAAGAAAGAATTGGTAATAGTGGTGTGGAGAGATTGCCTTTTAAAGCTTAAACATAGTTTATCTGTCTCTCCAGGGTAGGAATGCCAGGTTGTTAACAGAGTGCTAAGTCTGATGCTGTTGAACAAGTTTTGATTCACTGTCTTGGGAAAAGCAATGAGAATCCAATGGGAGTTTCTCATGGCAGTGCACTGGTGGTATATTGCAGTCAGAATTGTCAATGCTTTCCTTATTTACAGCTGTAATTTGTCTTTATCATCAGGGTCACTGGCACAGAGATTTTCTGAGATTTGGATGCTTAAAAAAACGTGTACAAGGACGGGAAATAGTTGAAATTTAAAAGGTTATAAAACTGCAAGAAACAGGTTACTATGTATAAGGGTTTTGTTTTTTTAAACAGATGTTCAGTGAATGCTACACCTCAACAGATGTCACAAGCATCTAAAGAAGTAGAAAACTTTTTAAAGGGCATCACTAGAAGCAAAAAAGAGAGAAAACCTGTCCGCCCCCATGTGATTGAGGTATGCAAAAAGATCTGATTTGTGAGTAAAATTTGTCATTAGCCACTATTTTTGAGTTAATATACCGAATAAGATTAATAATAGACAGACTAATGCTGTGCAGCATGCGAATGGAAGGCAGAAGGTTTGGTGAACTTATACGCATCCTGTCCATACAAAGAGTCTTGTGACTTCTCAAAGAGAAATCAGTTCCTTCGGTATGCAATGTGACCTTCAAACTGTTTGCCTAGCTAATGTGCACTTTTTACTGTTTAGTTATTCAACTCCGTGATGATGAAAATAGTTTATAATGCCATCTAGTGTAAATATTTTCTGGGTAGAATATCAATCTGCTGGGCCACAAACTATTTATCTATTTAAGGGGTGGATGGAGATTTTAGGGAAAATCTAAAACAGTAGCTTCTCACACAGCTAATGAAAAATGTGCTTCCTTCTGCCCCTGAACATCACAGCTTTCTTTTTTGGGCACCTCTCTAGGAGAATGTATAAACCTCTGTGTGGCTTCAGTGGTTGATTAGGTGGGGGTTGAACTTCTGATTTCAACTATTGGGACTTGTACTCCACACCCCGATTGCTGTTTCAGGTGTTGGGGAGGAGGGATTTTTTCCCCTCCCATCACGTGGGTCCTGTCACTTCTCTTTAGCTGAGCTCCATTTAAGATGTATTCCAGAGAGAGATCTTGTGCTATGCAGCTCCTCCAAACAGTCATTCAGCTGTAGAATAACTCCTTCCTGGGCTAGGACATCTAGCGAAGTGTTATACATGCTCAGTGGTGTTCACGCTCAGGTGGAGCAAATTCTGATCTATGATCATGGACCATATAAGACAACTGAAATAAGCTTTAAGGACTGCATCCAAGAGAGGAGTAACTTGTGTAAATCTCTTGGGACACTGCACGATAGAAGGGATTGAGAAGCCCACAGTCATTGTCTAAAGCCTGGCAATACAGCCCTTAAGAATTTCAGGTTATCATATGGCACAGCTTTTTGCCAGGTTACCCATGAGATGAAGTCCATTTTAGTGTTTCCTCATAAATGCAAGGAGAAACAAGTAACCAGATTACCTTGATGTTTGTAGGGGAAGGAGGGCAAAAGGTGATGCATGACCCTAGGGGAAAAAATGGTAGTTTTTGTAATATTCCTTATTCTGACTTTTGAAACTCTAATACAAAGTCCTGTATTTGTAGAAGTCTCCAGAGCTCTTGCCTGTTGGAAGGGAAAGGCTTAATTGTTCACAAATCACAAGGAAACTAATTACTGTAAGTACAGTTTATTTGACTTTAGTTAATCATATTACTGATCTAATTGGCCCTTTTTATGGTTATTGCAGTGAACTGTACTCTCCAGTTATTCATGCTTAACTGAAATATGTTGTGCCTTCTCATCCTGCACTGTCATTGGATGCTGTTCTCGGAACTTCCAAGGCCTATGGCCATGAAATCTGACCCTCGCCTCATCGTGACATGCTGCCTAAGCCTAGACTTCTTAATAGTTCCTCTTTTGGCTCTACTTGGCTCCGATGGCTTCCTTTTACACAGACATCCCACCCCACCCCCAATTACTAAGAGTAATTTATTTTATTTTTGTATCTGAAGTTAGGTGGGATGAATGGTTAGTTCTGAAGGCATTGCAGAGAGGAGAGGGTTATGCAAATCAGAACTCCTAGTCCAGTAAGGTACAGGGATTGCATAACTGAGAATGTGTAGTGTGATGATGCAGTATTTGTACAACATCCCTGTGCTGTAGTAGACCAAGACAATTTCAGTATGTCTGATGATAGTATTACAAGGGGGCATGTGCACAGTTTCATCATTTTTTAACAAAATAACCAGTGCTAGGTTGAATGCATGGGTGCTGGTGTTTGAGTGTGTCAGGCTCTTATTAAGAAGCATGCAATGGTGCTAATATTCTCAAATGAATGGACTGTTGTAGCTACTTAAAATCTCTAACTGCCATGTTAATCAACCCAGATGCAATTTTCTCTCAGGAGCCTACCTTCAAACCATGTCAGATGAAGACCCATTTTCTACTTCCCTTCCCAGTGAATTATGTTGGAGAATGCATTCGAACTGTTCCCTACACAGCTCCTGACTATGCAAGGTGGGAAATAGAAAGGATCAGCAGTGTAAAAATAAAACTGACCTAGTTTTAGACTGAAAACCATTAACCAGGATGTATGCAGAAATTCTTCTTTAGGTGCTGGTCTTTGTGTAGGTGTGCATGCGTGCTAAGCTCCAGAGTCCAGAAATTCTAACAAGCTGTGTCCGTTGGACCACACATGCACAGTAGTTCACCTTGTGCACCAGACCCAGGACATAAGAGGTAGTGTGGGTCAACACCTCTCCAGTTCCTTCTTTCCACCGCATGGCCTGAGTTGGAATCCCTGTGTCCACATATTTCTCCAGCTTTTATCCTTGTACTCTGTTTAAAAAAAAAAAAAAAAATTCTAAAGACGGTATAGTTTATATTAGCATAGTTAGTTATTAGCATAGGTAAGGTATTTTCCCCCCCCCCCTATACCGTGGACTCCCTGTGGTCTGGGACTGTGCTTTAAAGTCCTAGGGTTCAAGAACCATCTCCCCTGCCCTTGCTCCTTTTCCATGAAGGACAATCACCAACCCTGTCTCTATTGTTTGGGTGAGACACATATATTGCTGCAAAGTGCAGCATCTGTCACACTTTTCTGCTGCGAACTTGCAAAGCTTGTGAACTTTGATTAAGAAAGCACCTTATGGAGAAAGCTATGAGGCCTCCCTCTGATCCAGGCCAGGGATACCCTCTCCCCCCGACCCAGTACATTTGTCCCATCAGATGAGCGGCACCCCTCTGACAACCAGCTTAGGAGTGGAATCTACAGCTGCTTAGCCCAAAAACTCTTCTTCCTGGGTTTCCCATGAGACTAAGGAACACTCTCTGATGCTCGTAAGGCAAGATGGCCTTCCGCATCTGCCCAAGAAGGAAAGGAACCTTCCCCGAGCCCATCCAAGCTGGGTTAGCATTTGCATGCAAATCTGGTGGGTCCAGGACCACCAAAGACCCCCAGGTTGGAGGGTAACGTATGCAAAAAGGAGACATTGGTAGCTCCAGTTCCAAAACACAAGGACTGACACCCACTGGCTCAATCCAGAAGTGCTGGGCCTGATTCTTCCTCAGTACTGTCCCATCCTCCTAAGGACCACCTGGCTACAACTTCCCGGGACGAGTCGGAACCATCAGCCTCAAGCACTGAGTCTTATGGACGATTTTATACTACACTGGAGGATATATTCCTCCCTTACGCTCAGTCTTTTCTCTTCTCTGGCCTGGTGCTTGTGAGGGACATTGCCACAGTAGAGGACAAAGCTGTGTTTTGTTGTCACTGGAGCCATCCCTTCTCCAACCCTCCGGTATTGTTGGTCCCACCAGTGAAGTGAGAGCAATTGTCGGACTTGGATAGGATGCTCTTGCTGTTCCATCATCTCCTTGTAGAGAGCTGAGCCACGATAGACTGTCAAGGAGATTTGAGCGTCATCCTCCCAGATCTGACTTCCCTAGGGATCCCTGGTGCACAATGCCGTGGGCTGCACCCCACATGCAAGTCGATCCTGCCTCTTTGGCCTTATTGGGGGCTCTGGCATCACTGTGGAAGATGCCCTGGATCTGTCCACAAATCCTACAATAACTCTCCTATGTGGCACCACTGGAGTTACGAGAAGGAGGACATAGACCCGGATCTGCTGGTATTGACAGGAAACTAATTTTTGTCTTCAGATGAAGCCGTCACTCGAGTCTCACTATCTTCACCGAATGACTATAGGCAATACCAGGAGCTATTTCATACAATTGCCAGTGACCTCCAGACACCACTGGAGGAGGTCCAGGATTCCGCATCCGGTCAAAGCAAGGTGGTGCTCTGGATTAACAAGGCAATCATGGAGCCAGCCAGAGTAGTCTGGCACGCTCCAGACTCCTACACCCCCACATCTAAGAAGGCTGAGAGATGCTATTATGTCCCTGCCAGAGGGGCTAAATTTTTCTTCTCCCACCCAGCGCACAACTCCAATGCAGCCATGGAGAGAGCAAGGTCACAGCATCCCAAGATCACCCTGACTGACAAGGGCTCAAAAAGATCGGACCTTATGGGGAAAACGGTCTTTTCTTCTATGAGCTTACAATTCTGTATCGCTAACTATCAGGCCTCATTAGTGAAATAGGATTTTAAGGACAATCTTCCCTCTGATGGCAGAGCCCAGTTTCAGTCTCTCTTAGAGGAGAGCAAATTAGTGGCTAAGGCTTCCTTTCAAGCTGCGGTAGATGCAGCTGACACTGCATCCAGCGACTTATCCCCTGGCATAGTCATGAGGCATGAGTCTTAGCTTCACTACTCACAGCTTCCCAGGGGGGTCCAGAACACCAAACAGGACCTGCTTTTCGATGAGCTGAGTTTGTTCATTGTTCATTGAGAAAATGGACAAGTCCCTGCACTTGCTGAAAGACTCGAGGATGACTCTACACTCCCTGGGGATTTACACTGCAGCCCCATGGAGAATGTAACAAAGGGAGGGATACAGACCAAGGCCGCCCCCTCCACAGTCAACGCTCAGCCTCCCCGTAAATGACAGGATTCAGAGACCTTGATTTTCAGCCACCTCTACTACCACGACCCTTGCCCATTCTCAGCCACTTGCCAAGGGCTACTTTTGATGCACAGTTGAGATCCATCTACCACTATTGATGCCAGTCACTTCTACCCCCATGATCTTTGAGGGCCACCTCACACTTTTCATCCATAATTAGGATTCCATCATGACAGACAGTTGTGTCCTAGAAATTATACATCAAGGATACTCCATAGAGTTTCTCCCTTCCTCCCTCCATGCAACCCTCCTTCCCAGTCCCCCTTCAAGGATCACTCTTACAAGGTGATTCTTTGCCAGGCATCCCTCCTCCTATGAGGGACAATAAAGCAGTACCACCTCAGTGTCAAGGAAAGTGGGTTCTATTCCCCTTACTTCTAAGTCCCCAGAAAAGACAAAGGGTGGAGACCCATTCTGGACCTTCAACAGCTGAACAGTTTTATTCAAAAGTCAAAGTTCAGGACAGGAGAGAATGTGGTTCATGGCTCTTGACATGAAGAATCCTTATTTCCATGTAGATATTCAACTGTCCCACAAAAAGTTCCTTCATTTCTAGTGGCTCAAGAGCATTTCCAGTTCAGAGTCCTCCCCTTTGGACTGATGACAGTGCCCAAAGTATTCATAGAAGTCTTCTCTATGGTGGCAGCCCAATTGAGACAGGGTTACATATGGGTTTTTCCTTATCTCAGCGCCTGGGTCCTGGTAGGTCGATCTGGCCCAGAGATCTGTTTGGTAACTTTGTTCCTGCTGCAGCAGTTAGGAGCAGTAGGAGTCTGTGTAAACAAAGAAAAGTCCATTTTAACACACGCACAGACGATGAACTTTATCAGAGTGACACTGGACTCCACTACAGCAAGAGCTTTCCTCCCCATGGAAATATTTCAGCTAATGAGTCATTTGATAGCACAGATTACGCACAGACCAAGAATTAGGCCATGGCTACACTTGCAGCTGTAGAATGCTTTGAGTTAAACCAGCCTTCGTAAAGCGCAGTAGGGAAAGCGCTGCAGTCTGTCCACACTGAGAGCTGAAAGCGCACTGGCATGGCCACATTTGCAGCATTTGCAGCTGCATTGGGAGCAGTGCCTTATGGGCAGCTATCCCAGCATGCAAATGACTGCAACGTGCTTTTCAAATGAGGGGGGTGGGGTGGAGTGTGACAGGGAGCGTGGGGGGAGAGAGTGTTTTTTTTGGGGTGCTAAGTGTGTCAGCATGCTGTCTTGTCAGTTCAGATCCCCCTAGCTCCCCCACCCCTCTCTCACACAAAGCAAACAGTAGCTGCTTGTTTTTTTTCTCAGACCATATAAGCAGCCGCTGTCAGAAACGGCAACCCCCCCGCCCCCCCCTTAACTCACTCACTCTTAAGCAAACATTAGCTGTCAGCGCTTCCAAAGGTAGGGTTACCATATCTCATAAATAAAAAAAGAGGACCCTCCACGGGCCCTGGCCCCGCCCATTTCCCCACCCCCAACCCTGCCCCAACTCCACCCCTTCTCCACCCTAACTCCGCCCCCTCCTCCCTTCCACTCCCAGCCAGGGGGAAAGGGCTGCCCCAGTGCTACCGGCTTCAGGGTTTGCCGGGCAGCCCTTAGACCCTGCGCCCCCAGCTGGCGCTTCCCCAGCGCAGCTGGAGCCCGGGAGGGGAAGTGCCCAGCCGGGGGCGCAGGGTCTGGAGGCTGCCCGGCAAACCCTGAAGCCGGTAGCGCTCGGGCTTTGGGCAGCCCCTATG
>NW_020664462.1:21883300-21999091 GCF_002925995.2 Terrapene triunguis | reverse complement strand
GCTCGGGCAGCCCGGCTCTTAAACAGAGCCGAAGAGTCGGGGAGGAGCAGAGCCGCCATTTTCCCGGACATGTTTGGCTTTTTGGCAATTCCCCCCGGACGGGGGTTTGACTGCCGAAAAGCCGGACATGTCCGGGAAAAAGAGGACGTATGGTAACCCTACCAAAGGGAGCCCCCTGCTTCTCTCTCACTCACACACAAGCAAACAGAAGCTGTTTGTTTGACCAGATAAGCAGCCGTTCTCTGAAATGGAGCTTTGAAACTGCACTTCCGCGTCCTGAGTTAACAACAAAGACAAGAGCGGCCACTTCAGTTAAGGGAATTATGGGGCATTTCTGGAGGTCAGTTAGTGGATAGTATTGTTACTTCTCGTTTACACTGGAGCTGCAGCGTCTCAGCCAATAAGCAACAGCTGTTAATCCTCTCGGGGAGGTGGAGTACCAAGACCGCTCTAGCCAGGGAGTCAGAGCGCTCTCCGTGCCTTCCCAGTGTGGACAGGGAGTAAGGTAGAGCGCTCTGGGAGGCTTTATTGCAGTATAAAGTGCAAGTGTAGCCAAGGCCTTACACTCAGGGTGTGCCTTTTTCTCCTAGGCCACATGGCCTCATGCACTTATGTGACTCATTCCCCAGGTTTCATAATGCTGCTTACAAGCCTGGCTCTGTTCAGTGTACTCCTCAGAAAAGGATCACATTAACACCACGGTAACTATTCCCACCAGAGTCATCGTTTCTCTTACCTGGTGGTTGAACCCAGATCAAGTGAGAGCAGAGATGACGTATGGGACAGTACGTAGGTCACATGCTCCCCAGATTTCTCCCAAGGTTTGTCGGTCCCACTTGGTCACATGATGTGGGCAGGCCCGGTCCCTGTGGCATCTGCTAGAGCCGGCAAGCTGTGAGCCACGCCCCATCGGGAG
Organism: Terrapene triunguis; assembly: GCF_002925995.2. Lineage (NCBI taxonomy): Eukaryota > Metazoa > Chordata > Testudines > Emydidae > Terrapene > Terrapene triunguis. The sequence goes on along the minus strand of NW_020664462.1, from coordinate 21,998,175 downwards.
AGGTAGGAGCAACAGCTGGGAGCTGCAGGGAGGGGCCCCTTACTTTCCGGGTAGGGAGACAGGTTAAGGTGGGAGACTTGCCTGGGAGGGGGCATGACTCAACCTGTTCTGGGGGTGGCCGTACATTTAAATTGTAACCCCTGCACTATCAGCAGGTACGGGTCGTCTCTGAGTGAGAGTGGGCTTCCCCTTTGTCACTCCCACCTCCACAGTCACCATTGTAACAGACTCATCCCTTATGGGTTGGGTGTTCACCTGAACAATCTTCCTTTCTGCAATATATGGGCATTCTATCTTTATTCATCCTACAACAGTGAGGCTTATGAATGGCCTAATTAGAACCTTTCTGCTAATCATCAAACCTACACCTCAGTGGGCCCTCAGTCTTGTACTGTCAGCACTCACTGGGCTGCCATTTGAACCCTTGGCAACATGTTCCACCTGTCATATTATTAGTGCCTATTACCTCAGATGGTGGGCAAGATCGGAGCCCTCATGGCAGACCAACTGTATACTGTTTTTTCACAAGGAAAAGGTCTTTCTTTGATTGAATCCTTAATTTCTCCCCAAGGTTATTTTGGAATTTCATGGCAACCAAGCTATCCACTTACCTGTTTTCTTCCCAAAACACCATACCTCTGTTAAGGAAGCTTCAGTCCCTTGACATCAGACACACCTTAGCATTCTACCTGCAGAGGATCAAATCTATCAGGAAATCTCTTAGGCTCTTTCTTACAAAGAGTTCACGAGGACAAACTATATCTTCTAAGAGGATCTCTAAATGGGTTTGTGTGTGCATCATTGTGTGCTACCAATTGGCACATATCCCTCCACCTGACAGGGTAAGGGCACTTTCCACCAGCACACAAGCTGCCGCTTCAGCATCACTGCACAGAGTACCATCTCTGGACATATGCAGGGCGGCTAGCTAGAGTTAAACATTGCACGCAAGTTCAAGCCTCTGCTGCGGACACAGGCACATCCTGAGTGGGAACTGCAGTAGTTCAAGTATCTTTCTTGCCAGCATCCTTGCACCCCCCTCCAGTCTGAATACTGCTTGTCAGTCATCCACATGTGGAATACACAAAGGGACCAGCACTCGAAGACGAAATAGAGGTACTTATCTGCAACTGGAAGTTCTTTGAGGTATGTGGTCCCAGTCTATATTCCAGTAGCCACCCCCTCTGTCCCTTTGGATCTTTTTGGATTTGTAAGAAGAGGAACTGGAGAGCCATTGGCCTGCACCGCCTTTTATGTCCTCGGTCTGGAGCATGAGATGAGCTCCTGTGCATGTGTGGGCCAGTGGACGCTGCTTGTTAGAATTTCCAGAGTTGGGCGCATGGCTTGCATGCGCACCAACTTGTGGAATACACATAGGGATCACCTATCTCAAAGAACTTGCAGTTACAGGTCAGTAACCTTTATATATTTTTGAAGCACACTCATGAGAAATCCTCTAGAGGGCAGTCTTTGCACAGCTGTTGATCTAATTGTGTTTAAATAATTGCCTAAAAATATCACCTGCTTGTGTTCTAACAAGTTCTGTAAGGGAGGGTGGAGTCATTGGGTCAAAATCTACCCTGGTTCTGCTCATGACTCCTGCTGAAGTCTTTTTCCAAGGACAGAATTTGCCACATTGTTAGAATTTGGGTACCAAAAGCAACTTAATTATAACTTCCAAATTGAAGGAGGACCCTACACACTCTGATCCTGTTCCTTTGTGTATATGATGACATGGTATGTGACAAAATAAGAGGCTTAGAGAACTTTACATTTCATGGAGGGGGATGAAATTTAAAGAATTTAGGAAAGTTAGGGAGCATCATGGTAGTGCTATTCTAGTATGCAGAAGTCAAGAGACTGTATTGAAGATGGCACCATTTAAAATTCTTCAATTTTGTGTTTACATCATCATTGTTACTGTAGGGTGCAATTAGGAATACTTCATTTGTATAACTTAGATCTTTGAAAAACTCTGGTCAAGAGGAGAGGTGGTAGATTTGATATCAAATGCCAGAGGGCAGATTTAACACCTATGCTTTAATCTTTTGTTTCAGCCTTCAGATCCTTGCACGATTGATGACAGCTAAATTCTTGCATAGGGAAATCAGAGAGAAAGGAGGTGCTTATGGAGGAGGTGCTACACTCAGTCACAGTGGCATATTCACTTTCTATTCTTACAGGTAACACTGTGTGTCCCCTGTAGAGTCTGTCTATAAAATGTAGCCATTGTCTCGGCATATGCAGCCATCATTTTAGACTCCATTGAACTTTACCTGCCAGGACTGTAAGGACAAGAAAATGAGGCTGAGATAGAGATGAGGAAAGAGGTGGCTTACCACTGACATCACTGAGATCTGTCACTTGGCTTCTGGGTTTCTCCCCTTCTCCCTGCTCCTCCCAGGATTCAGTAAAATGCCTCTCTCATCCTAGGCTTCACTTCATCCAAGCTTGGTGGTTAGCTGTTACCCTGTTACCTCCTTATTCAGTGTATGTGGTGACTAATTTTACCACCAGCCTCAACTGTATGCCAGCTTCAGCTTGTTTCTTCCTGGCCTGGCAATGGGGATGGGTCCTGGCAGAAGAGAGGGAACTTAGGCATTTTAAGAACAGTAGTTGGGGGAGGTAGTGCGGTTCCTGGCATATAGATCTAAACTGGCTTCTCCCAAAAGCCCTGGCCTCTCCCCTACCTATCAGAACCAGAGAGGACTCCATATGGGGTGATTGGGCTGTACACCTCCAAGGAAGACTTGATTACAGCAGAAAGAGGTGCTGGTGACATAAAGAAAAAGTGTAATCTATTTAATTAGCCCTGAACAATTGTTCCTGTCTGGTCTTGAGAGACACATTATTACTGAAGCTTCTGCTGTTCATCTTAGACTTGAAACAGAGATCCTAACCACGTGGTAACTAACTCCATGACTCTTCACCAGAGATGGGGTATATGCCCACTGTCCTAGCCTAATTAAATAATTATAATGGGTTGCATGCAGCTAAGCACAGCTCCCACAGAAGGCTTTGGGCTCAATTGAGTGGTGTAAGCATTTGTGTCAGCCACACAGCAGGTGTGAGTTACGACATGGAGTAATTTTCACCAATTTGGACCTCAGTAGGTTTGCAAAATGGGTGTAACAGGCTGAGGGACAGAAAGTGATTATAGCAGGAAAAGCAATTGTACAGGCAGGTGTAACCTCTGCCCACTCCACCTTATGCTATACCATCTCCGGAACTCATGGACCAAATTCATCCTTGGAGTAAGCAAGCATAACTGATATTGATACTAATGAGAGTAGCACCTGCTTATGCCAGGCACTAAATTTGGTCCCCAAATAATATATCACTGTAGATTTTATTTGTTTTGCACACCTGCTGAATGCCAAATCTGTGCAAGTTGCACTGATTTAGCACTTGCATTTAATTGTATCTTTTTCATGATCAGCTTAGAAACTATTTACATCACTACTGAATTTGGCCCACTCTGTCTACCTACAGTCTGCTATAACTTCTGTTGAATAAAATACTCCTTATCTCGAACTACTGTATAGTGTTTCTATGTGCTGTATGAACGCAGCTGCCTTCCTCTGGTGTGATATGTGTGCATGTGCGTATGTGTGTGGCCTAGATGTAGTTTATAGAATTTGGTGAGTGATTCGCAATCTTTGAATGAAAGGCAGTGGGTTTTAAAACAAACGTTGTATTAAAAGTTGTACAGACTCAGGTTGTCGTCTGTAATACAAAAGTAATTCCTTCTCATTCGTTAGGGATCCAAATTCTACAGCAACCTTTTCAACTTTTGAAAAAGCAGCTGAATGGGCTCAGTCTGGGGAATTTGCACAGCAAGACATTGATGAAGCCAAGCTTGCAGTGTTTGCAGCTGTAGATGCTCCTATCGCTCCTTCAGACAAAGGTATGTTCTTCGTTCCCCGGCATGGGAATCCAGTGTTCTCGCTAGGCTTAGAAGGAAGTGAATGATTCCTTCTCTGCTCATCTAATCCCTTTCATAAGCTCATGTTTGGCATCAGTGGATTTAACGTAAGGATTCGTTTCTATAAAACAGCGAGATTGCACTGCTCACCTCGAAGATCCCGTGTGATGTCTTTCCACTGAAATGTTCTTATTGCTGCTTGGGATCATAATATTGTCATGGGAGAATAGGAGGAACTTAAAGAAATAACTAACCCTTTAACCTGTCTTTCTCAGCCTAAACAAATTGCACCTGTTCTAGCACATAGAAAAATCATAAAGGTCTATTGGTTAAATGGAATACTTGGAAAAGTGTATGGATTATATACCTGTTTTAGCCAAATGCGTACACTGATCCTGAATTTGCTTAACCTCGCTGCTTCACTTTACCTATTTTTAGAAATGGGGAAAGCAAAAAGTTGTTTGGTGCTTTGAAGATATTTAATGAAAAGTACTAAGTGTAAATAGTAAAATTAGCTGCATGTTTGGATGCCATGATGAATGGTTCCTCCCTTTTTTTTTTTTTAAAGAGCTTTTTTTAAACACAGTTCAAAATAATTTGCAGTTTGAGAGAACAGCTCCTCCCCTGCTGCTAAATCCAAACCAAAACTTAAAGTTAAGCACCTACTCCACCCCTTAAGTATAAATAAAGGAACATGCATTGATTTTGAATCTTAATGTTTGTAAAGTGTTAACACAAGCAAGGCCATTTAGGTTATTACATAAAAAAAACTTCAAACATTTTTTACTTTTCCACCATTCGTGGGCTTTTGCTGCCTGTTACCATGAACAATGAAAACAGGCTAGGCACTGTCAATTTTCAGGTGCTCATATGTGAACAAAATGCTTTAATGTCACATGCTGGTGGCTTGTCAAAGGGTAATGATTCTCATCCTTTGGTGCTTGATCTGCACTCCTATGCAGTGCACAGGCTAGTCTGGAGCTGCTCACACTCTAACTGGTATCAGGCAAAGTTAGTGAAGTACTGAAAATAGCAATGTTCATAAGGACTGAGGAAATGAACGAGGCTGCCTCCTAGCTCCTCCAGTGAGATGGAATTTAGAGGAGAGGAAAGAGAATACCCTTAAAATCCCTCCCAGTAGCTAGAAGGGGAGAGAAGAGACAGTTGAATGGAGCTGTAGAGCCATAAATGTATGGTGATTGCTTAATGTTCCCCCTTATTGGGTCATAAGTTGCAGTGTCAAGAAGTCCATCTGTGATTATTTTTAACCTCTTAGATCACTGAAGTGATTCTTGTTACAGGATTTCTTGTGAGTATATAGAAGCATTTGTTTGCAGAATTATGTGGACCGTATATAGAAAAAAAGGTGGGTCAGATCTTTGTCTTAGCAGCATTGACTAAAGCTGGCTGCAAAATTCTGACAGAACGGCTTTCCATTGGATAACACAGTTGCTAAAATCAAAACCTTCATGAAATCATTCTGAGTTCACCAAAAGTCTATTTGGAGAAAAAAGGGAAAAAGTTCTGAATAATTTGGGAATAAATTTAGATTTTTTTCTCCTTCCAAATGGCTTTTTGGTTCATTTTTTTGCATTTTGTATTATATAAGTTCAAATCAAAACTTTTTGATTTTGTCAAAACATTTTTTTTTAAATTCTCCACAAAATGGAACGTCCATTCTCTGCCCATCTCTAGCCTTGACGCTGGTTAATAATTAGAAGTTTGTGCTGTACTTTTTATGACGAACGTAGAATTGTTTAGCTATTAACTAGCTGCAGACTGTATTCATTCCTCTCCCAACCTATCCTGCTTTGGGGTACTCTGTGCATTTATCCTTCGATGCCTAAGACTCAGTACACTTACCAAGTCACATTTTTACTTCTAGGGATGAATCATTTCTTGAATGGTATCTCCGATGAGATGAAACAGAGACACAGGGAGCAGCTTTTTGCTGTCAGCAGTGATCACCTTATTGATGTGGCAAACAAGTGAGTCTGTGCTCATTTTAGAAATGCAAGTAAACCCAGATCCCTTGTAAGAGTTTCAGATTAAAATCTGTCTGATGTAAAATAGCTGGTAAAGGTTTGAATTATTACATTTCTCATGACCACTGTCATGTAATTTTTTTTCTGTACCTGCATTCATATCATCACTGTGCCTGTGAAAGGAGTATTGCCGTTTTCCATTTAGCTTTTTAGTCAACATTTTAATTTGTTTGTGAACTCTGTTGAAGTTCTTAATTTGCTGAGATTGCTGTTCTGCTTCTGACTGGATCAGAAACGGTTTGTTTATTTTTTCAGCTCAAACAAGATGGTTCCAGATTTAGTCCCTTTTGTGTGGAGATGAATTTGCTTTTCTAGACTCTGCTTTTCTAGACTCAGTTCTACCATTTTTTGCCTGCTTATAGGTGTCTAAGGGTACGTCTACACTTACCGGAGGGTCCGGCGGCAGGCAATTGATGTTCTGGGATCGATTTATCGTGTCTGGTTAAGACGCGATAAATCGATCCCGGAAGTGCCCCGGATCGATCCCGGAAGTGCTCGCCGTCGACGCCGGTACTCCAGCTCGGCGAGCGGAGTACGCGGCATCGACGGGGGAGCCTTCCTGCCGCATCTGGACCCGCGGTAAGTTCGGACTAAGGTACTTCGAATTCAGCTACGTTATTAACGTAGCTGAATTTGCGTACCTTAGTCCGAAGTGGGGGGTAGTGTAGACCAGGCCTGTATCAGTGGTTCAAAACCTTTCCAGACTCCTACTCCCCTTTCAGGAGTCTGATTTGTCTTTCATACCCCCAAGTTATGCCTCACTTAACAACTACTTGTTTACAAAATCAGACATAAAAATACAAGTGTCACAGCACATTATTACTGAAAAATTGCTTGCTTTCTAATTTTTCCTATATAAATTATAAAATAAATAATTTGGAATATAAATACTGTACTTAGAGTTCAGTGTATAGCATATAGAGCAGTCTAGACAAGTTGTCTGTATGAAATTTTAGTTTGTACTGACTTTGCTAGTGCTTTTTATGTAGCCTGTTGTAAAACTAGGCAAATATCTAGATGAGTTGATGTACTCCCTGGAAGGGCCCTGCGTACATGTACCTCTGGTTGCAAATCACTGGTATAAAATTGTATACTAAACCATACTGAGTTATATATTACATCAGGTGAATGGGCCACCTGGACTGGGATCTTGTCTCCAATAGGTATCCGATGTTTTCACCTTTCTCTGAATACCTGCTGGGGGAGTGTGTATCACAGAGAAGTTTCTTCCTACTATTGTGTAATTAGTGTCTTTACAACTTTTACCCCATGCAATTTAACTGCCAGTCTTATTCTTATTCATAGAAACATACAGTCCCTTTAAAAGATTAAATGTTTTGTTTACAATTGAGGGATGTTGAATCTCAAGGGACTGCTGTGCCCAGTGCCTCTTAAGCAGGGAGGCGTAAATCATCTTCACGAGTTTGACTAGTGTTCATGCTGTTAATGGGCTAGAATGTTATTTCCTTTTAAGAAAGTGACATCCTGCCCTTGTGTGCTCTTTGGAGTAGCCCTTTGCTCTGCTACCAAGTGTGCACCTCTTTTCTTTTGTATTGTTCTCACCAGTCCCGTCATATTAAGTTAGTTGCCCCAAGTGAGGTTGGGGAGAAACATACAGATGAAAGGGCATAGGGTCTTGAAGAACCACAGTTACAGTAAGTAAGCGATTATTCTTTGTCTTGGCTAAGTGTGTTAGAGTTCAATCTGGGAGAAATAGAGAGATCCACTCACATGGGCAAAAGAGGTGGTAGAGTATGTCAAGTAAAACTGGCATTGCCCATCTGTTCCCCTATTTTCTGTTGCTTAAGTTCAGCACCGAGCTGAAAAATATGAGGACCTGCGCTAACTATGGGGGAAAGGAGAAACAAACACCTTACCGATTTGTTTTCAGATACTTCAAAACAAAAGTTGACTAGCTCAAACCGATCAATTTTAAAACTAGGCATAATGGTACAGGGTAGCCCTAATGAGAATATTTGACATTGGTTGTGCGAAGGTACTGTATAGGTGAAAGGTTTCATCGGAACGTGTCAGGCTGCTTTCAGAATGAGTATAATGTGACTTACACTTCAACAGTTATGTGGTGGCTTTTCATAATTTGTCTCTCTCTTGCAGATACCTTGCAGGTGGGAAGAGCACCCGAGGACTGGCTGTACTAGGCCCAGAGAATCCGCACATTGCCAAAGATCCATCTTGGGTCAAACGATAACATTTGTTACTGAAAATGGCTTAAGAGAAATAAAACAATCCAATTCATAAGTGACTAAGGCACATCAGAATTTTTAATTTTCCTGCAAAGGTCCAAGTGAAAGGTCATTACAACTTCTTTACTCTGCATGCAATAAGCCACTCAGCTCTTTCCTCAAAGAAATTAACTCTGCCAAAGAAGGTTTATCTCTACAACTGTATTGTATTTAAGAATGAAAACTATTTGTTCATCTATGGCTAAAGCAACTCTTCAGTTCCTCCATAAGTATTAACTGCTGTGGCACAAAAATATGGATTTTAATAACTTCTGAATATACAAATTATTTTTTAAAAGCCAAGCTAAGACTTGAATTTTAAAATGTGTTTAGCTTAAATCATGTTTTCTTACAATATCTGTATTTTTAAACCTCCACTGTTGGGCACAAACAGATTTGTTACACCTACACTGGTACTTCATAAGTCTTTCCTAGTGTGTTGAGTTTTCCATAAGTTGCGCATAACTATTCTTGTTACATTGTATTGTGTCTACACTACAACTTACATTTTTAATGATAAGAGTGGCAGTGTTGGATCAAAACATGTCCTCTATACAACTCATGGCTAATAATTGATAGCTACAGGAAGGGGAAAAGGTGGTTTTATTCATAACAGGGCTATTTTGATGGAGCTCCTACCTGTGACCCTGGGCCAGTTGTTCTTCCTCCGAGTAGTGAATGGAATTCTCAGGGTGCTGTTTTTGTCCTTTGTTTACCTTTTGGCTAAGGTTCCACAGCTAAAATGTTGAGACATCCACAATTGTGTTGTGGAGAAAAAACTGCTGTGTCAATGTAACTTAACCATCGTGATTATAACCTGGTTTCAGATGTTTCAGCTGATCACAGAAAACAGTCCTGGGTGTGATTGAGGGTTTTCCTATTGTCTGAGAGAAGCTGAGGTTAGTTAGCATGACTTCTAAGGGTATGTCTATACTGCAGCCTCGAGTGAGCCTCTCAGCATGGGTCAACAGACTTGTTTCACTGGAGCTAGCATGCTAATCATAAGAGTGTGGCCAGTGCAGCTCAGGCTAGCCAGCCAGTTTTGGACTCAGGTGGCTAGCCTGAGCCTCTGCCAGAGCAGCTACATCCACACTATTTTTAGTGTGATAGATCTCGTGAAGTTAATGTAAGTCTGTCTCTCCACACTGGGAGACATGCTTCCTGCTGCAGTGTAGTCTTACCCTGAGGCAGAAGTGAAAGTAAGCTGGTACGCCCCGATACGGCTTACCGGGGCAGCCCGGCTTCCCCAGGTGGCAATTTAAAGGGCCTGGGGCTCCCAGCAGTGGCTGGAGCCCCAGGCCCTTTAAATTGCCGCCAGAGCCCTGCTGTTGGAGCCTTGGGGTAGCGGCAGCAGGGCTCCGGCGGTTATTTAAAGGGCCGGGGCTCCCGCTGCCTCTACTGCCCTGGGCCCTTTAAATAACCACTGGAGCCCCGCCGCCAGTACCCCAGGGCTCTGGGGGCTATTTAAAGGGCCAGGGCGGTAGAAGCAGGGGAGTCCTACTGCCAGAGCCCTGGGGTAGCAGCGGCAGCTGGGGGCTCCGGCAGCGGTTTTAAAGGGCCCGGGGTGGTAGCGGCGGCCGAGCCCTGGGCCCTTTAAACTGCTGCCGGAGCCACCGGCTGCCGCTGCTACCCCGGCGGGGGAGGGGGAGGGCACCTACGGTACAGGGCGGGCTCTGACCCCCCCCCCCCATCCCTGCCTCTTCCGCCCAAGGCCCCGCCCCTTTCGGGGGCCAGAGACGGCCCCAACCCAGCCCCGTACCGGTAAGTCCCTATTTCTACTTTCACCCCTGCCCTAGGTACATCTACACAGCAGCTTGAAAGGTGTAATTCCAGCTCAGTTAAACTTACATGCACGAGGTTGGCTCTAGCACCTAATAAAGGCAGTTTGGTCATCGTGGTTCAGGCTAGCTGCTTGAGTACATCCCCAGAGTCAGGCAGAATCCAACTTGGGTGGGTAGCTTGAGCCACCAGCCATTTCACAATGGCCACACTGCTATTTTTAGCACACTAGCTGGGGCCAAGCTAGCATAAGCTGGGAATCGCATCTCCCAGCTGCCATGTAGACATAACCTAAAGGACACACACAGGGGTAACAGCTTTAGTATTGCATTTAATAGTAATTTTTGGTGTGTTACTTCCTCTCTGGGGGGAGGTGTGTGGGGTAGTTCAAATTAATGCAGCATCATTGTGCAGATGCGGTACAGAAAAATCTGCAGATGCCCTGCTCTTAATCCCTCCCCCTTTTCTACAAGTGGAGAAAGAGCAGTTATTTGTCTCCTTTTTAGAATGCAAATAAAAGTTGCTCCTACTTTCAACAGTGGTGGTCTCCTGTCGTCAGTTGTAATTTATTAGTTTTTAGACAACTTGAAGTCACACAGGTGGTTTGCAACAATACTTTTATTCCACTTTGGATACATAAATTCACTCTGTAACTTGACACAAAACTAGCCTTCTACATATATTCTGAGTATAGACTCTATCTCTGAGATAAAGTGCACTAGATGAATGACTTATCACACTGAGTGCATAGAATTGTGTTAAACTTAAGGATCAGGCCGATAACTGGTATTTTGTAAGTTAGATGCTAGGGTTTGCTTTAAACCTAGGATAATACTGGGCAAGGAACTTGTGTGATGTTTGCATGTCTGAACTCACATAAAGTGCTGGTACAATAATTTAAATGTTACAAACAAAGCTGTAATCAATATTCTAAAGCATTGTTACGCACAACGTAGGTCTATTACAACTTTATCTAAAATAATGGTCTCTTCTTAGATAGCTCCAGTTTCTGCTTCTTTTGGGCTGTGCCTAGCTACATGCTCTAGTTGACCTGAATCTGAAACATCATAGCTAGTCTTGTATTTGGCCAGAATTTTCATCAGAGGTCGAAGTTTCAGCCACCACTGTTCCTTAGGAATTCTGTGCCTGTGCAGAAGATGGGGAGGGGGGAAAAAAAGTCAAAGCTATTCTGTGTAAACGATTCCATTGATGTTATCCCTAAGAACCAAATTCACTATTAAAGTTGGCTTCGTTCAAATTATAAGCAGTTTTATAAGGGCAGTTCTTATCAGCATATATTAATGACCAACTCTGCTGCATTCAATGATTCTTAGGTTCATTTTTGTGAGAGTAATGCTGCCATCTATGCTCATTGACAGGAACGTAGAAAATTAAGTTACTAGTTGGATGCATTTGCTTTTTAGTTTAACAATCTTTTGGAGAGAGGTTGCGGCAGACAGTAAATGATTATCTTGACCTCCAAGTACATCTCCAGCTAGCCTCAGAACATGCATGAATTCCATCTCCCCATCTTGCTATTTTTCCACCTAACCCTCCCATCTCAGCAAGCTCTAAGCAATTTATTATTTCTATTGCAGCAAGACATAAGGACCTCATTACACTAGGCCCTGTGCAAAGATAATCCCTGTCCCAGAGAACTCAGGCTAACAAACAAAATCCAACAGGTTCATAAAAAGCCAGATGGGAGAGGGTTGGGGAGAACAAGATGCTAATAGAGGTGGCTGAGTATGCATAAATTAGTTGTAACACTGGTCTCACTAGGCACAAGGGGTTGCCACCCTAAACAATACCAGACAGTGATTTGCAGGCATTGCAGCAAAGACAGGTTGTGAGGAGGGATTTAAGAGGATACAGCAATAGCTTTGAATTCTCACAGGTAGCTCTTCTCAAGCAAAAGGGGCAGCCTGGAGAAAGCATGCAGTTGCTTGTGGGAAAAGTAGATGAGGGGATGGTCCCAAGGCCACCATCATAGGCCTAGCAACACCAGGAGGCAATGTTGAAAGGTAGGTTGGGGCTATCTGGTGAAGTTAGTGCCTGACGTGGAGCAGGGCAGGAGGGATGAAAAAGGAGGACTGGAAGTTGTACTCATCTGGTCCCACAGAGCCGCCTTCACTTACACAAAATCTGCTTGATCCTTAAGCTCAACCACAGGTTGGAAAAGAAGATTGCGTCTGCGCATACCTAGCAAACAAACGGAGTCCTCGGTGTTGGCAAACACTTTTCCTATAAACAATAACAACGCAATGTTATTTTCTTTGGGGGAGAATTACCCCTTTTCTTGTAATAAACAAATGGATGTAGGAGTGAGGTTCTGGTAAGATTCTTAATTTTGTTGTTACTGAAGTTTTAAAGTAAACGATAGCATCTGCATTAGTTGTTTAACAGTGTTAGGGGAAACCTCCACTGTGTTGTGGTTGATTAGTTATAATGATTAAGCAGTAAAGATGCAATGTACTTAACTACTAATCAAATAAGAGATGCAGCCTTAACTTCCAATTTAAAATTAGATTTATTATAGTCACTATTGCTTCATGAAACTGATGAAATAAATCCTAAAGAAGTCATATTACCTTCATCTGTGTCCCATGCAGCCACCAAGAAACAAAATGAAAAAAAGGAAGAATACATGTAACTATAAAACTATCCATTTCTATATGCATTAAAAAAACAGAGTTAGGCTAGCAAATCATAGAAAAACAGATCCAGGACAACCCTTGTTTAAGGTATCAAACTCTCTTCAGGAGCCATTTTCTTGTTACTGCCACCTAGAAACACATTAACAATATTCTATAACAAAGCCTGGGTAAGTTGGTAAGACGGGAAGAACTACATTATTCCATTACTGTATTTAAAGACTCCTCAAATGTGTTGAAGGACTAGAGAGGCTGGCTTTTCTGGAGTTAACACAAAAGGAAGAGAAAGATGGTAAATAGCCATAAATATTTCTGCACCTCTTCGGTATGTTTCTCTCAGTTTCTTTGAGATCCACTGTATAGCTTTTGCAGAGATTTTTGTCCCAAAGTTCCTGTCAAATGGGGAAGGTGCTCCACCCTGTCAAAGTTTAAATGTAATTAGAGATTAGTTGCAATTTTGCACCAACCAGAGCATTATTCTTGTTTTTCCATTCCACCAATCATCTCTGTTCTATGGCTGCTGTGCCTCTTTCATCCTCCTCTTTCCTTCCCTCCTTTCCCCCCATTTTTTTAAACACACACCAGTGCTTTACCTTAGCCCCAGAATTCCCAATGTGGGAGTCTTGAGGGGACTTTGCCTGGACAGTTTGAGATACTAGCCCCAATTCCACAATCCGTGCATAAAGACATGCTTAATTCCCATCAAAGTCAATGGGACTTAGTTAACCCCCCGCTTCTCCCCTTCAGCAGAGTGCTTATTTGCATGTACTTTCTACCTCACTGCTGTGAGGAGCTTCTATAGAGCACTGCCTGAAGGATGTTTGCTACTGGAGTAACATGGCACAATATAACTTCCAGCAGTAGAGAGAGAGCTGGAATAGCAATATACACACAAGGAGAGAAGAAAATAAAGGACAGAATAAAGAACTGGCGAGGGAGCGAGCAAACAGGCCAGGCCAGCGCTTCAGGGGCGCTGGCACTGTTGCATCACAGGGCGGAGGCTGTAATCAAGAGACCTCTAGCCTGTATCATCCAGCCGCTACCAAGTGGGTGCATCTATAACACTGTTACCAAGCAGACACTAGGGGCTTTAGATCATCTATGGCAGGGATCAGCAACCTTTGACGTGGCCCATCAGGGAAATCCGCTAGCGGGCCAGGCCGGTTTGTTTACCTGCAGTGTCCACAGGTTCGGCCGATCGCGGCTCCCACTGGCCGCAGTTCGCTGTTCCAGGCCAGTGGGGGCTGCGAGAAGCGTCGTCCAGCACATCCTTTGGCCCGTGCCACTTTCCGCAGCCCCCATTGGCCTGGAACGGCGAACCGCGGCCAGTGGGAGTTGCGATAGGCCAAACCTGCGGATGCTGCAGGTAAACAAACCGGCCTGGCCCGCCAGCGGATTTCCCTGACGGGCCGCGTGCCAAAGGTTGCCGATCCCTGGTCTATGGGAACGTAGAACTTGACAAAATACAAAAGGTACAGTTATTCGCTTTTATTCCAGCTGTCAAAACAGGGCTCTTAACTGGATCTAACTATATGCTCCTCATGTGAAAGCAGATTCTACTGTTTTCTATGTATAACCTGTTTTGGGTGCATTTACTGAAATTCTTAGCATTTAGTCCTAAATACACTACAGACAAGCAGGAGCAGTGTTAGTATATCAAATATATAATGTACTTAGATACAAGGCAGGGAAGCTGTTGTATAATTTTGGCACAGGGTTAAGACTTCAAACAAAATATGAAGCTTTAAAGCTGGAATTATATGGTTTATATGAACCAGTAGATAATGGTTTATATGAACCAGTAGATATTCAGTCACTACTAGAAAGGGACCCAGGGTCTCATATTAAACACCCTTTCCCCTAGACCTGCCCTGCTTCCCATTGTAAGTTTCCTAGTTGCTTATCCTTGTGCCCTTATGCACTCTCATACTGCTATTGGCTGACTAGTGCCCCATCTGGGTGTGTGGGATGCTCTAGCTAGGAGTTCTGTACAGGGCAAAGCCAATCATAGTGAAGATTAATAGGATGACTATTTCCCCTCTCCTCCAAAAGGAAAAAGTGAACAATGAGCACAAATGTTCTATAGGAACCAAATTTCTCTTCCAGGGATGAGATGCTCCTGCACTGGCAGCTGCAAGGAGGTCTTGTAAGAGGCAGTGAGTGAGCTACTAAAAAATAACAGCACCCTTTTTTAAAAATAGGGATGGGGGGGAACAAAAAAGGTGACACGGTAAAAGAGGGAATCTGCTGCAATTTCCTTCTGCAAAACTAAATTACCCCTCTTCCACTCCCCTTCCAACCCCCCAAAATGGGTGGGGAGTTGATAGTAACAATGGAGGAAACCCTTAGTAACATTCATTTTGTCTAAAGCAGTGGTGGGCAACATGCGGCTCCCATTGGCCAGGAACGGTGAACCACGGCCACTGGGAGTTGCAGGCTGCCATGCAAATGGAAACAAACCGTCTCGCGGTCTGCCAGCAGATTACCCACGTGCGGGCCATGGGCCGCAGGTTGCCCACCACCGGTCTAAAGGGTATAGAGTGGATGCAAGAAGGACCACTTGTGCATAATCCTGGAATGGTGACGGCAGTTCACACACTAAATTAATCCTGCTGCTGTATACAGAGGAAAGTTCATAACTTTATTTACCTGCTGCATGTGGCCCAATACATTCTTTCTGCAATCGAACACGCCTTTTCCTTCCTCAGAATATAGCTGGTAGATAAAGTCAGTTGTGTAATTCTCATTGCTGTTCTCATTCCTATAACAAGACAAAAACAACCCCACAACAACACTGTCAGGCCAGTTAAAAACCACATTATTAACTACCAGACCTCTTTACAGAGGCAGTCACTGATGGAGGGGACATGTCGCACCCCTGACAACTCTGTTATCCTCTTGCCCTCAAACGAGTGGCAAGTCGTGTATTTTCACCTTCCTCCTCCTCCTCCAACTCTCCCACAGGTTTGTTTTACACACGGTTGTGTCTCTGCTCTGCCACAAACTAATACTTTGAATGTCTGAGCTTCCTGTATTACTACAGGGATCTAAGCAGCTGCTGAACTGTAACCTGTTCTCCAACACACAGCCGATGCCCTAGGCTATGCAAACTTGAGGTTCCCTCCCCTTCACTTGTTCTTTTTAATGTCTGAGCATATCTGACCTAGGAGAAGTGGGTAGGTGAATGCAGTTTAATTAAATGACCTTTGCTCACCTCAGCACTAGACCACGCTGGATGCTGGTTTTCATCTTTTCGGTCAAATGTTCCACATTAGCCTAGAAACAGAGTCACACAAAGCAAATGTAATGATCATTGCCTCCTTCACCAAGAGAATTTCTATAAAGGATTCCAAGTTCACAGCAATACTTAAGAAATCTCTTCTGTAATGTGAAAATCCAACTGACCTGCAGCTTCCAGGACAAATTCTAATGGGTGGGTTAAAAGCTACTGGTCCTGGTTTAAAATTAACCTCTTTTCCTCACACCCACCAACAACTTTTAGCTTCTTCATGTCTCTAGACAACAGCGTTATTTCAATAGGCTCTTTAGGTCACTTGCATGTCACTGATACAGCACCTATTGGATTTTATTTACATAGCAACATAGGAATTGCCAGACTGGATCAGGCCCCAGATCCATCCCATCCAGTGTCCCACCTGTAACAAAGGCCAGCACCAGATGCATCAGAAGAATGTGTAAGAACTCAGCAATAGGCAGCTGTGGGATAATCTGCCCCTCCCATTAGGGCTCATCCTGGTCTCTGATAGTTAAGAGATTGGCCCTGGAGCATGAAGGTTTATATCCCTTCCAAAATCTGTCATCATTAATACTAACAACGCTGGATATTCTTGATACCCAATTCTTTTTTTTTTAATCTTATTAAATTCTTGGAGTCAACAACTCCCTGTGGCAAGGAGTTCCACAGTTTTAAGTACGCATTGTGTGAAAAAGTATTTCCTTTTATCCTTTTTTTTTGCCTTTTCATTTTGCTCCAGCTCCATCCAATTACTATGTACTAATAATCAGATTGTAAAAGAATAAATATGTAATTGTTCTACCTAATGATGCTATGGTAACTTGATGTTTCAATTTTTGGTCATCAGCAGTCAGTGCTTGATGCCATGAATGAGGAGTGTCTGGCTACAAGTTCTACTACAAAAAAATATTTACACTGGCATAATATTCCAATTCTCTGGGGTGAAGGTGTCACGTATGCATTTAAAAGTAGCCACTTATTGCTGCAGGTTAAGATACCCTTTTGGAACAGCATCCAACCAACTACACCAACACAATGTGCATATTAAATGCTATATACACACAACACTTTGAAAGTCTATATAACAATGAGAAAGACGTTATTTCAGTAAGATTGAGCTGCATACCTGGAGTTCTCGAATATCAAACTTCTCTTCAAAGATATAAGCAGCATCCGCACCTGCAGCAAGGCCCCCCATATTGGCCAGGTAACCACAGTAGCCACCCATTGTCTCAATGATGAACACACGACGCTTGGTCCCACTGGCTGACTGTTTGATGCGATCGCATGTCTAACCAAAGCACAGAACATTAGGGACTTACGCAAATATGAACAGGCTCTCAACTGTGATATTTACCATATATTATGTGATTCTTTATCACAATTATAAGATTACTGAACTGTATTACTATATATATATATATGCACATACACACTCTCATGTCAATTGTTAATTCTGGAGGAAAATATTTCTTCCAGGTCACTTGGACACTATATTCAAAATCGGGTGTTTTGGTAATATCATGTTTGCTTGTGTTATCCTTCCATCTGGCTGCTTTCTGAAAATGTTAAAGGAGAAACTAATCTCGCGGCCCATTCTTATTCTTAAAACTTTGGAGTAGTTATATTGGAGTTTTATAGAGATATAACAATGGAGTTTGCTTTCTGATCTGGGTGTATATCCGAATTTAGCCAGTCTCTACTTTTATTGTGCACATGACTAAAGAAATCACCTTTGATACTGAGGGGTTTTACGTACACTTCCTAAGAAGTTGTCTTTACAATTTGAATTTATGAGACTGAAGTCCTAGGTTTCTTTTGATCCACAGTTTGCTTACCCAGAGGGCTATTCATGCAAATTTCCATGACTTGGCAGCAACAGAGCCAATTTCTCCTACTTCATGTCCATAAACACATACTGATTATGGGAGACTGACCTCAAACGACAGCTTACCCATTTGTAGATAAGAAAAGTTGCTCACTATGAGGAAATCTGTTGGCTTACATGAAGCATAGGGGATGATGATTTACAGCATCAGAGCTGCCTGTGAGTAGCTTAAACAAGCCTCCACAAAAATAAATTTCAAAAACTGACAGCTCTGATCAGAGGACTAAAGAGAAAACCCCAAAATAGCAGCAGATCAAGTCTAAGAGTATTTGAAAAATAATTGCCCTAAACTCAAAAAACCTTTCCTTGAGGGCAAATAGAATTTTGCAAATGCGGTTTGTGGGCCCAGCTGAATTAAGAGGAAGCAGATGAGTGCAAGGATCTGGAAAATTCAAGATCATGAAGTTCTTGCCCTTTATTAACAACTTATTTAGAAGGAAACATAAAAACAGCCCTCAGACCTCTGGTGAGTTTTTGAATGAGTAACTATGGATGCAGTTCTACATTTGATGTTCTTCCATTCTGCTTATGGATTAATTTTTCCAAATACAGCCTTAGCATCATTTATTTTTTGATATATAAAGACAGGTTCTGAGCCTGATATTTGTATTAAATACCTACTTACCAGAGCACAAAACAAATAAAGTTTAAACTGGTAAATGGGAAAGCCTAAAAAATTAAAAAGTCATAAGCATTTAACATTATCATAAATTACAGCATTTAGAGCACAAATAACTATATTATATATTTATGTATATTTACTTTAGTTCAACTACCAGAGCTATAACATATATATATCTACAAATGATCAAATAGATTGATCTAAACATGCTATCCCATATTCTTTTAAAAAACAAGCAGCAACTCCAGAACAAAATACATCACATATTAGTTCAGATCATGCACTTCATCAGTTTGTTACAATAGCAACCCCTTTCTAGCTATCTTGGTTCCTATACTGTGCCCATACTGTGGTCTCCAGTGTTTTCCTCACTGAGTACAGTTCAGTGTAAGCTCTCAATGTACAATAAACAACAGCATACTTGTAGCAACCCCTGCTGCTTTCACGAATGGCAGACTTATGATCACAACAGTTCTAACTCCCTGGAGACAATGCTTGGGATTTCATGGGGAGTAAGTGTATACATTATGACATCACTAAGGAAATTCTGGCTTTTAGGTGCTGGGGAAGTAAACATATAGGCCAGGCTGTCCAAAAATGACTTGGCTGCCAAACTTGAGATACCTCAAAAGGGCCTGCAAATGTTTAGCATATCTGGCACCTTGCATACCTTGCAATGCCAGCTACAAGAGTGCCATGAAAATGCCAGTTCTCACTTTCAGGTGACATTGTAAACAAGAAGCAGGCAGCATTATCTCCTGCAAATGTAAACAAACTGTTTTGTCCGAGCGATTGGTTGAACAAGAAGTAGGACTGAGTGGACTTGTAGGCTCTGAAGTTTTACATTGTTTCGAGTGCAGTTATGTAACAAAAAAAAATCTACATTTGTAAGTTGCACTTTTACAACAAAGAGATTGCACTACAGTACTTTTTTTTTTTAATGGAGATATCCTATCTCCTAGAACTGGAAGGGACCTTGAAAGGTCATCGAGTCCAGCCCCCTGCCTTTACTAGCAGGACCAAGTACTGATTTTTGCCCCAGATCCCTAAGTGGCCCCCTCAAGGATTGAACTCACAACCCTGGGTTTAGCAGGCCAATGCTCAAACAACTGAGCTATCCCTCCCCCCCAATGAGGTGAATTGAAAAATACTATTTCTTTTATCATTTTTACAATGCAAATATTTGTAGTAAAAAATAATATACACTTTGATTTTAATTACAACACAGAATATAATATATATGAAAATGTAGAAAAACATCCAAAATATTCAATACATTTCAATTGGTATTCTATTGTTTAACAGTGCAATTAAAACTGCGATTAATCGCGATAAATGCTTTAAAACGCGATTAATTTTTTTGAGCTAATCACATGAGTTAACTGCGATTATTCAACAACCCTATTTTTAATCCTTTCACACCAGAGTCAGTGTTTCACAGAACAATTTCTGCTGGCTGTGATCAACCACCACCACTAAGGAGTTAAAATTCCGGCATGAAGCTTTTGAAGAATGTGACATAAAGAATAACAATGTCTGTTTGCTTAAGCTGCTCTTTTAACTGCATGATCGCACATGCATCTGGGAAACTGGGGAAAGGTTTTAATCCTCCTACTTTCCTATTACAGGACTTCTTCCTACATATAAAGGTCCAGAGTCTGCAAGCACTTACACACATTAATAACTGTACTCATGAGTAAAAGTAGTTACTGATAAGCATAAGCATTTTCAGGACTGAGTTCTCCTTGGTATATAGGATATTATTTAGGGAAGAAGCATTTCTGTCATATTATACTAGTTAATAATGCTTATCTGATATTTTCAGAGAGGCAGATCCTCAGCTGGCATAAATTGTCAGCTGAGGGTCTGGCAAAGTGTTTTACGAGGATATTACTATTCCTCGTTTATTGCTGAGGGGGACATACTCAGACAGGGTAAGTGACTTGCCCAAAGGCAAATACAATGTCAGCATCGGAAGCAGAGTTAGAACAGAGTTAGAACTCAGGGGCCAAATTCTGATCTTTTACCACAGCGTGAAGCACGCTGCCTCTTCTAAGAATTCTGGTATTCAAAGAAGACGCAAAAAGCAACACCACACTACTGACAATCTCATCCAAAGACACTGGCTCCAAGACAATGGTGCAGACCCACGGAACTCAAGAGGATTACATGTGAACATAAGAACATAAGAATGGCCGTACTGGGTCAGACCAAAGGTCCATCCAGCCCAGTATCCTGTCTACCGACAGTGGCCAATGCCAGGTGCCCCAGAGGGAGTGAACCTAACAGGTAATGATCAAGTGATCTCTCTCCTGCCATCCATCAGACACAAACAGAGGCTAGGAACACCATACCTTACCCATCCTGGTTAGTAGCCATTAATGGACTCAACCTCCATGAATTTATCCAGTTCTCGTTTAAACCCTGTTATAGTCCTAGCCTTCACAACCTCCTCAGGTAAGGAGTTCCACAGGTTGACTGTGTGCTGTGTGAAGAACTTCCTTTTATCTGTTTTAAACCTGCTGTCCATTAATTTCATTTGGTGGCCCCTAGTTCTTATATTATGGGAATAAGTAAATAACTTTTGCAAGCCTGGGCAAAATTTTCCTCATTTAGTTTTTACTGAGAGCAATAACACGGATGAAGCATTACTGAAAGCTGTGCGGCCTACAATAAAAGGCAGTGGGATAGAAGCAACAACTGTTGGTATTTTCTACCTTGTCTGTGGCCAACTACCATTTATAACTTTTATTGTTGGTACTTCTCACATTTTCAGTCTTTGCCAGGTGAATCACTATTGAAGACTTTGGCCCACTGATATCAGCCATGTTACCTGCTATATGCAGAATTAGATTCTGCTAGTTCTGCCACCACTGGTGGAGCTGTTATGGTGCCAATACAACAATGGGAGACTAGGGGAAATGCCATGGTAAGCAAGGACTAAGGGACAAATTCTGGTCTAATTGAAATTCATGACAAAATCTTCAGACACCAAATGACACTAAAAATGTTCTATTTTTAAAGTGATGCTGAGGAGCCAGAATTGGAGAATAAAAGGATTCTGTACATTGTCTAATGGCAGAGCACACATGTGTTTTATCTAATAAGAACAAGGATTACAGGCAACTAAGGACCCAAAGTCATCCCTGTGAACCACTGACTTCAAGGGGAGCTGGAGCAGGCCCACAATGTGCAAAGTGCATTATTTTGGTCATACAGCCCTTTTGAAATCAAATTGTTGGCAATTTAAATGGAAACATGTACAACAGTAATCAGGAGTTGTATCTCAATGCTGTTTGACTATAAAAGGAAGTGCCATCACTGTAAGCCAAGTTTTGATGTATCCAACTTGTAAAATTTACTTTCTCGTTATACAGTACTTTAAGTGTTGCAGTCATTAGGCCTCAATTCAGCACAGCACTTAAGCGTGTGCTTAACATTTATCATACGACTAGTCCCAGTGAAGTGCTTCATGCTTTAAGCCTGGGCTTATGTGGTTTGCTGAACTGGGATCTTATTCCGTCATTGGTCCATTCCTTGAGTCATTTGCTTTTTTTTTTAAGGTCCATGGGTTTTTATTCTTTCATTTAAGTATAGCAAAGTAGTCCTAAGCAAATTATTTTAAACAAAAAATGTTATATACTTTATTCTTATTGCAAACATACAAAGGTTCTAAAAATGCATTGAAATAGTTACCCTAATGCCACTATCTAAAACACCAAAACACAATCTAAATAATAGCCAACATAACTGATTTAATTTTAATTAGATTAATCTTCAATCAATCTGGAAAATGTTGATTACCTTCTGATCACAGGAGCTTAATATTTTAAACTAGAATATTTTAGAAAACTAAATGTTTCAAGGTCTTGCTAGTATCACAACAAAGACAGACATTGTACAGTTTAATTTTCAAAGGATATGCAGTCTTACCTCCACAATAGCATTCAGGGCAGTGTCAGCACCAATGCTAAGGTCGGTGCCTGGCACATTGTTGCTAATAGTAGCTGGCAACACACAGATAGGAATGCAAAACTCCTCAAAGCGAGCACGTGCCTCAGCTAATTGCAGACAACTTTCAAAGGCCTGAAGCAGCGGTACAAGTATTATTAGCAATACACCCTTGCATATGGATAGCAAATTATTATGCATTCAGCTAGTGGCTCCTTGCGTGTGATGGGAGGGTTGGCTTTCCATTGGCACAACAAAATAAAATTGGTGATATTAAGGAGGGACAAAAAAAAAGTTTCCTCTAAATACCACAACAGTGCACTGGGGTCGCATTGGCACAATGCTTTTCTGAAGAAAGCGCAGAAGGAAGTTAATGTGAGTTAGTACAGAGTGAAAATGAAATGTGGATAGTGCGGAGATCTGAAGCAGCTAAGCAGAAACGTAGGCAGCATGAGTGTACTAGAAATAAGTCATCTCAAAATAAGTTAAATGAACAAACACTATTCTATATACTAAATAGTTTAAGGAAAGGTAACTAGAAAAACACCTACACTCAGAAGAAAATGCTTGTGGATACACTGCTATTATAGACACTGCTTTTTTTAGCTACTGCTTTGTCCTAGAAGGTGAAGACACACCTCTGTCACTGAAAGAAAAAATCATGAAAATATGGCCTATGTTTTCCAAGTGCCTGCAAGAAGCATGTACATCAGGAGACACCTGTTTTTATGCATGCAACTCGGATAATGGTGCATAAAAATGCAGGGATATTGCACAAGACCATATATTTTGCAGGAACATTTTAGAGGCTTTTTGAGCGATCTTTTGGGGATTTCATATCCTATATGGTCAGGAGGTAAATGTACAGTGTGTCAGGTAGTCTGTGTGTTCTCACAGGCTCCAGAGTCCCTAGTACTCTTCTCTGTAGCGAAGGACTATGGAATGTGCAGCTGTTCTGACTTAGTGAGTGCACTAGTCCAATTCTTCCTCAATATGCAGTGATCCTGAACACCCATTGTGTAGAGAGAATGTGAAAAATCCCCACATATTTAATGAATCTCCAAAGGAAATCCAAAGCCTGTAGTACTTTTTCTTTTCACCAGTCTCGCTCTCCCAGCGGGGAAAGGGGTGCACCGTGGGGTGGGAGTGGGTATAAAACACCCTATTGCTACATGAGAGGAGAGCTCTGCAGGCCAATCAGCCTCCCCCCACTAAAATCCATCAGGTGTCTGTGTAGTGGTGGATTGTAAGTAGGAAATGGGAAGGGAAGAGGTGATCTACCTGGGACATTTCCAGGAGGGAAGCTGGGGGATTGGAGTCGATGTGGAGGGTCCACATGGCTTGGAGGTATGACGTGGTGGCAGGAGACCAAAGTGAAAATCTCACCTCCAACACTCCATCCCTGGGTATTTTGGACATTTTACTTTCACTTACAGCTAAAACTGGGATTTGACTGATCCCAGTGTCACTTCTGGACTAAAATGCTGCCCAGTTATCGTTGCACTGCCAAGAAGTGCCACAGGCAGGAAAGAGGGGAATGGCATTTGTCTTTCAAGATCAGCCATTGGAAAGCCTTGGTGGGGGAACTTCACAGAACAGTCACTACCCCAGCCCAGCCAGGCTACTCTGAGTTTTTCCTTACACCAGAAAAAAGATACACTGAGTTGGGAACTGGTTTTGTTTAGTGAAGCCTCAAAGCAGGTTGGACATCTGCAAAGCACTTATGAGCACAGCTGCAGTTTTAGCCAGAGGCTTTGGGAAAGTGGTTCAGTTAGAGGGAGAACTGGAACAATTACTGGCACAACCATTTAGTTAGTCTGCAATGAAAGATACATTTTACTTGCATTAAATACTGCGTCGTTTCATTTGATGCAAGTGTTTTTAGCAAACACATGCGTGAACACTGTGCAGTAACCCAGGACCGCTACTGTCTGAAGACATGCAACAACCCAGTATCACTGTTGCAAAAAACCCCAAAATAGTCACTTTATACAAAGAGTATATTTCACGCAGTCTATAAAGGGTCAAATAATTAACTGATGGTTTAATAAATGGTTAATCAATTGTTATAGATTGTATAACCATCTAGCCTAGAACACTGATTGCTCATGTCTGTAACATGCTTATAACATCTATGAATCAGTTCCAACCCTTTATAAATATACCCTTAATATAAAATGTGACCAAAGATACTGTATAAGAACATACAATAACTCAGCATTATCCCTCCTCTACCCAGCTCCCATTTGCTACTGTTTCTGGTTCCTTCCCCAATTCAGTTAGATGATTCACCTCTTACCTCTGCTGATTTCCTGACAGACTGTCTCTCATCCCTCACACATGGCGGGTGCTAGGCAGCTCCTCTCCAATTTTTCCATTCTCCATCTGTGGCTGGCATCTTTCCTTCCCCCTCCCCTCTTACTCCGACTCCCATAGGGCTATGCCTGTGCAGCAAAAGCTGTGCACGGGCTAGTGTGGATAACCACAGCAGCAAAGAGAGTGCAGCACGGACAGTTCAAGAACAGTACAGATTCTGGGAACGAACTTGGCTCACCAGCCCGCTCTGAAGCCTGCACTGTGCTATCTTCACTGCTACGGTTACCTGCACAAGCTGGACTCAAACTAGCTCAGGGAGGCTAGCCTGTGCACAGCTTTTGCTGTGCAGACATATCGTGAACTCAAGACTTCTTCCTGTCTCCTGCTCAGCTCTTTATTGCTTTCTCTTAACCCCTCCAAAGCCCATCATGGTTTATGTCGTTTCCAATTATTTTTCCCCATCCTCTTTCCAGGCTCTGTTATCTGTGAAGGGGGCTGTAAATTAGTTTCACTCTGTTCAATCAAATGCAGAGCTCCCTGCCTTCTGTAAAATCATGGTGCAGAATTTTCTCTGAAATCCTCCCCTGGCTAGAAATTTGTGCTGCAGAATCCAAGCTTTCATTTAAAAATCTAGCCTTTGGTGTTGTAAAGAAAACAATTCGAAAACACTGACCAGTGTACACTTCCTGAGTGCTGTGTTCCTAAGTTTGCAGACAGCCTGAAACAATAGCCTTGAAAGTGCTGTCTCATTCACTTTCATAGATCGTTAACACTAAACATTTTAATTTAAATATCAGCACTATGTTAACGATCTGACTGATGATTTTTTTTAGCAGAAACTACCAGCTAACATGCTTATCCCACAATCCTCAAATGTCTCCTACGCCCAGCTAGGTGCAAAAGTGCCAAATGCTACCTAGTCAGCAAACAAACCTCCACAAGTTTGCCCCAGATTATCTCGGCAATGCAGTTATACAATGTCACTACAAAAATCTTTGGCATATCAAAACTGAAATGTAGGGACAGCAGAAAATTAATTCCATTTAATATCAAAACGAACAACACAGGACAAATTGTACTGAGCATAAGATTCACTTTTTAAATATGTGATTGATAAAAACCCTGCATTCTAAAATGCAAGTGAAACTGTCACAAAATTTCCAGGGTGCTGTGCTAAAGAGCCTCAGAATCCAAGAATCTTGCTACACAATTTAGGTCCCATTGCTAAGGAGTGCACGGGCCTTTACTGGAACCTAATCACTCTTTTCTTTAGGTTGTAAATTCTTCAGGGCAAGGAGTCCTATTTTTCGTAGTTCATCTTCTATTCCAGGGATCGGCAACCTTTGGCATGCAGCCCAACAGGGAAATCTGCTGGCGGGCTGGGACAGTTTGTTTACCTGCAGCATCCGCAGGTTCGGCCAATCGCAGCTCACACTGGCCGTGGTTCGCCATTCCAGGCCAATGGGAGCTGCGGGAAGCAGTGGCCAGCACATCCCTCAGCCCGTGCCACTTCCTGCAGCCCCCATTGGCCTGGAACGGTGAACCGTGGCCAGTGGGAGCTGAGATCGGTTGAACCTGCAGATGCTGCCGATAAACAAACCATCCCGGCGTGCCCGCGGATTTCCCTGACGGGATGCGTGCCAAAGGTTGTCGATCCCTGTTCTGTTCAGTGCTCTCATGAACCCTCTCTAATTCAGAATTGCTGTATGTACATTAATTGCTACCTATTAACTCTATAATACTTTTCCTGATTCCAATGAATGGGAAATAACTAAGTACTTTAAAATATGCCAAAGCACCACTGGATGATTATCAGAGAGAAATACCCTGAACTACCCATGATTTAATTTTGGAGTTTGATTACTTTGGGATTTAATTGTGGTTAGGAGAAATATTTTACTTTTTCCTTACAGGCTTCATGACAATAAGTATCATCCTTGAACAGATTTTATATACAAACACATCTTGGGCAACATAAGGCATACAATGCAACAACTAACCAAAAATTATACTTGTAGTATGTACAGAGGACAATTTATCTGATTATGGAAAATAAGCTTGTCAGTTAGGAAGTCAGTATCCTATAATGGCATTAAGATACTGCTTACATGCCCGAGTACTTTTCAGACATTCTAACACAGACAGCTAAAGTAACCAGCCACACTAAACTTTTTCAGGATCTCAGAAACCTGCCTATACACATACTAGAGGCCTCATTACCCACTAGCAGACCATATACTTACCTTATTGCAAACTGAGAAAATTGACAAAGGTTGACATTTAAGTGAGAAAAGTAGCAATAAAACAGTTGCTTTGAATCCCTACAACTAAGTTTCAGGTCACTTTAGTGCTCATGAAAGATGCCAGACTGATAGCGTTGGAAACTATGTCATATACTTATCCACAGAACAGGGACATCAGGAGTACAAGGACCATTAACTTCACTACTAATGTGCTTTAATACTGTGCTAGAGGAATCACCTATAGGAGGAGTTTATTCTTCATGCCCGTGCAATATCTCTGCTCACTATTCTCACTCGCATGAACTGGAAGGAGACTGCCTATTCATACTTAACAAGCCAATTGGCCATTACAGAGGATAATGTCACTACTCAGTATGATTTGGATGACCTTAAAGCGAAAGGTTCTATGTCAGTGGTGGGTAACCTGCGGCCCGCGGGCTGCATGTGGCCCGTCAGGGTAATCCGCTGGCGGGCCGCAAGACAGTGTTTACATTGACCATCTGCAGGCACGGCCACCTGCAGGTCCCAGTGGCCACAGTTCGCCGTTCCCGGCCACTGGGTGCTGTGGGCAGCCAGAACTGCGGACGGTCAATGTAAACACTGTCTTGCGGCTCGCCAGCGGATTACCCTGATGGGCCGCATGCGGCCCACAGGCTGCAGGTTGCCCACTACTGATCTATGTACCATTACCAGTTCTCTGAGTGGCCCACCATAGCTTCAGTTCAGATGCTCAGAGGGCAAAAGGCTTACACAGCTTATGAACTTTTGTAAAAGAAAAAAAGTCCTTTTTTTTTTAAAAAAAAAACAAAAGACTTTTTTAAAATAAAAGGTTAGTTCTCTTCACAGCTGAATTGAATCTATGGCCTCCTGAACCATTACATTTTATATACATCTCAAAACAAAATCTAGGAAGAAATAAAACACAAGAACTGGACAAAATTCTAGCCTTTTATTAGTAAAATGCATCAGCTTCAAAATAGAAAAAACTATTATATTAACAACATGGGAATACTCTCTGTCTGATATCTAGTGATGTTACCTGAAATCTAAAATCTTTCCCAGTGTATTGCAAAATATTGCTGTGTGTCCTGCTCTGTGTGAAACAGTCTACAAGCTCTATAAAGATGAGTTAGGTAAATGCAGAAAGCCTATGAAGAGAAGAAAAGCAGGCATCATGCACTATAGCATTATTTTACTTACCTTGATTTGCTGTCAATCTTTTTGGAATGGAGAATTTTATTTACCAGAACTGGAAACAAGGCCAACTTAGATATAACATGGACCATGTGTAAAGAATAATTTAGAACTAAATTTTGATCAGTTGTTTACAGTCTTGACAAGGGCAATATTATAAGGGAAAAGAAACATCTAATAATGCACAAGGGTCTAATTTTGCTAAAAGTAAATAAAATGAAAAGTTGACCCCTTGTTCTTGTGTTATGTGAAGGGGTAAATAACACTTCCTTATTCATTTTCTCCACACCAGTCACCATTTAATAGACCTCTATCATATCCCCCTTTAGTTGTCTCATTTCTAAGCTGAACAGTCCTACTCTTTTTAATCTCTCCTCCTCTAGAAGCTGTTCCATACCCCTAATAATTTGTGTTGCCCTTCTCTGTACTTTTCCCATATTCTAATATATCTTTTTTGAGATGGGGAACCAGAACTGCTCACAGTATTCAAGGTATGGGCGTAGCATAGATTTATAGAATGGCATTATAATACTTTCTGTCTTATTATCTATCCTTTCCCTAATGGTTCCTAACATCCTGTTAGCTTTTTTGACTGCTGCTGCACACTGAGCAAATGTTTCCAGAGAACTATTCACAGTGACGCCAAGATCTTTTTCTGCTATTTACCTCTTCCCACTGTGAAAACTTTCTATTTATTCCTACCCTGTGTTTCCTATCTTTCAACAAATTACTGATCCATAAGAGGACCTTCCCTCTTATCCCATGATTGCTCACTTTGCCTAAGGGCTTTTGGTGATGGACCTTGTCAAAAGCTTTCTGAAAGCCCAAGTACACTATATCCTGCATCACTCTTGTCCATATGATTGTTGACCCCCTCAAATAATTCCAGAAGACTGGTGGGGAATGATTTCCCTTTACAAAAGCCATGGTGATTCTTTCCTGATATATTGTGTTCATCTATGTGTCTGATAATTCTATTCTTTATTACAGTTCCTCAGATTTGTCACCTAAAAAGAACTGCTCAGGTGTGGGAATCTCCCTCACATTTTTTGCAGTGAAAACCGATGCAAAGTAGAGCATTAGTAGCATACCTACTTATTGGAGAAACATCTGAGAAATAAAACCTAATCTTTGGAGGACAGGGTCATAATTCAAAATGATCTGGACAAATTGGAGAAATGGTCTGAGTTAAACAGGATGAAGTTTAACAAAGACAAATGCAAAGTGCTCCACTTAGGAAGAAAAAAATCAGTTTCACACCTACAGAATGGGAAGAGACTGTCTAGGAAGGAGTACGGCAGAAAGGGATCTAGGGGTTATAGTGGACCACAAGCTAAATATGAGTCAACAGTGTGATGCTGTTGCAAAAAAAGCAAACGTGATTCTGGGATGTATTAACAGGTGTGTTGTGAGCAAGACACGAGAAGTCATTCTTCCGCTCTACTCTGCTCTGGTTAGGCCTCAGCTGGAGTATTGTGTCCAGTTCTGGGCACCGCATTTCAAGAAAGATGTGGAGAAATTGGAAAGGGTCCAGAGAAGAGCAACAAGAATGATTAAAGGTCTTGAGAACATGACCTATGAAGGAAGGCTGAAAGAATTGGGTTTGTTTAGTTTGGAAAAGAGAAGACTGAGAGGGGACATGATAGCAGTTTTCAGGTATCTAAAAGGGTGTCATAAGGAGGAGGGAGAAAACTTGTTCACCTTAGCCTCTGAGGATAGAACAAGAAGCAATGGGCTTAAACTGCAGCAAGGGAGGTCTAGGTTGGACATTAGGAAAAAGTTCCTAACTGTCAGGGTGGTTAAACACTGGAATAAATTGCCTAGGGAGGTTGTGGAATCTCCATCTCTGGAGATATTTAAGAGTAGGTTAGATAAATGTCTATCAGGGATGGTCTAGACAGTATTTGGTCCTGCCATGCGGGCAGGGGACTGGACTCGATGACCTCTCGAGGTCCCTTCCAGTCCTAGAATCTATGAATCTAATATATAAGGACACCCTGTAACTGTTTATTGTAACTGGGTACTCTAATGTTTGATGTAGGGAAGGGATTTCCTCTTCTACACTGCCATAAATTGTCACTAGTTTTTGACTTTGGGCTTTGTAGTGGTGCTTTTTTCTTTTTTTCTCCCCTCTCCCCTGTATATGTATGCAGGAAAGACCATTTGTGTGTATACAGTGTTGTTGTAGCCATGTCGTGCCCTGGATTTTAGAGAGACAAGGGTAGGTGAGGTGATATCTTATATTGCACCAACTTCTGTTGGTGTAAGAGACAAGCTCGTCTTCAAGTCCTGGTTCAATAAAATATATTACCTCACCTGCTTTGTTTCTCTCATTTGTGCGTGTGTGTGTGTGGCAGCCTCATTCTATTACTTTCCAAAATCCAAAAGTTAAAAAAAATGTATAAAATGAAAATAGAGTCTTCCTATACACTGCATGTGAAAAATGGTTGGAACTTCTGGAGGAAAGAGAAAGCTAAGTGTACCAGGATTTTTCAGTTCAGTAAGTATCACTTGCATGCAGCCACCAAACCATTTTTCAGATTATGTTTCCAATGTTCTGGTCTATAAAATATCCACTTCTAGCCAATTCAATCAGCATTAACTTGAATGCTTTGTTAGTAAGCACGCACACTTGAACAGACTTACATCAGTTATAGTGTTCAGAGCAGTATCTGCACCAATGCTGAAATCTGAACCCGGTACATTGTTGGATACAGTTGCAGGAACCATAACCATTGGAACACAGAACTCGTCATATTTCTCACGGGCAGCTGATAATTCCAAAAGTCCCAGGTAGGCCTGTTGGGCACAGGCATGATGTGAACAATTAGAAGGGATAAAAAGAGGACAAGGGTGGAATTATAACATGGATGAGGCCACAAGGAGAGCCATTTTTACCACAGCACACATCGGGTTAATAAGGAACCACTAAAATCTAACAAAAAATACATAAAAATTAAATATATATATATACACATTTAAAATCTGAGACAAACAATAAGTACACCTTTCACTCTCAATGAGACATATACTTCATACATACCCAATGCTCTATATCAGAGATTGGCAACCTTTGGCACGCAGCCCGTCAGGGAAATCCACTGGCGGGCCGGTTTGTTTACCTGCAGCGTCCGCAGGTTCGGCCGATCGCAGCTCACACTGGCTTCAGTTTGCCACTCCAGGCCAATAGGGGCTGCGGGAAACGGCGGACACCACATCCCTCGACCCGCACCACTTCCCGCAGACCCCATTGGCCTGGAACGGTGAACTGCGGCCAGTGTGAGCTGCGATCGGCCAAACCTGTGGACGCTGCAGGTAAACAAACCGTCCCGGCCCGCCAGCAGATTTCCCTGATGGGCCGCGTGCCAAAGGTTGCCGATCCCTGCTCTATATAATAGAAAAATGTTACTGATTCCCATACATTTTAATATCATAGTTATTTTCAATTAAATTCCCTTAATCTCATCGCTATGGACTTGATTCAGAAAAATACTTATGCAGGCACATAAATCTATCCACATTCAGGAAGGCACTTAGGAAAGTGCTTAATTTTAAACATATGCTTACGCACTTTCCTGAAAAGGAATGCTTTCCTGAATCAGGGCCTATATGAAGTAAAAGTTATTTTGGTTAAAAGACTTAAGAACTTGTCTCCAAAAATAAAAATATATTTCTAGATTATTGACCCAGAAATTAAAATATATCAGAATGAAATGAACATATGAACTGGAGTGGCTTAAACAAGAAGCCAGGGTGCAGTTTTTATTATAATTTAAAGACTACTATTGGGATTTTCAAAGATGCCCTCATTTTTCAGAAACACAAGTCCCATTGGAACTTGTGTTCCTAAGTCATTTTGGCTCTTTTGAAAATCTGTTCTACCCTGCTGTCTTACCTTTGATTAAGGAAAAAAATGTATTTTGTTTTGCACTTACTATTAACTATTCTGGATTCCAAAGCTCAAGAGACATGGATCATCTCCAAAATTTCTTATCTCAAAAGCTCTTGCTCTGTTCCATATGTCAAAATTCATCATAAGCAACATTTTAGTTATGGGCAAAAGAAAATATTTTGGTGCTAAAAAATGAGTGTAGTGTGTTTCAATTCCACTCCAGCTAAGAAGTTAACAGAACAACTAGATAATGTACCTCAAATCCACCAATAACCATAAGGGCGTTGATGTTATTAGTGCGCATCTGGTCAGCAATCTTCTCCAAATACTTTGCAGGGAGGGCACTAAAAATAGTTAAATCAAAAGGAGTACAGAGGTCAAATATCTATGGATATTGCTGACAATACCTGTTCATTTTGGTAGGATGGGTTGTTAAATTGTCAGTACAGTGAAAAGTTCTATATTTTATACACTTAGGCTATGTCTGCAATATGAGCTGGCAGGGCAGGGTGATTCCCCTGCTCGTGTACCCATACTCACACTTGCTCTCATCAACCTAGTGTGAGTATAAATAGCAGTGTAGCCTTGGTAGCATGAGCAGTGGCAGTAGAGGCACAAGTTCGCCATGCCAAGTATGTACCCACTGGTTTCAGGTAGGTTTGTATTTGGCACACCTAAGCCATGCCTCTCCTGCCCTACTCCCTCCCCGATACTACTGCTATTTATACTCTAGCTCGATGAGAGCTAGCCCAGTATGTGTATTTGAGCAGGGGAAATCACACCCCTCGCTTGTAGTATAGACATAGCCTTATCCATAGAAAGATTTTATTTTCTGGCTATCACCTATATTGAAATGATTACACAATACAATTGCAGCCAGTAACAAAGGAAGCCAGGAAAGGACTTTTTTGGAAATCCACTCCAAAAATTAGATAAACTCAGTCTATTCTATCTTTAGCAGGTCTTCTCCTTCTGTTCTTTTAAACCATGAGGAGCAAGTGGTTTGAGCATTGGCCTGCTAAACCCAGGGTTGTGAGTTCAATCCTTGAGGGGGCCACTTAGGGATCTGGGGCAAAATCAGTACTTGGTCCTGCTAGTGAAGGCAGGGGGCTGTACTCGATGACCTTTCAAGGCCCCTTCCAGTTCTAGGAGATAGGATATCTCCATTAATTTATTTATTTATTTTATTTATTTCCCCACGACCAACAGTCCTAAACGTTACTGAGGTGATTAATTTAAATAGGGTAATCAGATTTGCGAAATCTAACTTTAAGTTCTTTGGTGAAAGAATGTGTTAGTCACAAGATAAAGCCATGATTCTGCAGGTTGCTCCATGCAGATAGACATAACATGGTTCTGCATGGACACAGCAATCCATTCACTACTTGTATATTGCAAGACTGTAGTGTACCATGTAACCATGCTTCTTGTAACTACCTACAATAATACCTTGTAGCAATAGCCTTAACTGTCTTAAAGGAATGATACACAACAAGGGACTATTTTAATTCTGTCTCTACTGATGGAAACACATTAGTATCACAAAATGATGAATATTTACATCCTGAACGTAAAAGAGAACAGATGTCAGACAAATTCTCAAAAATCAAAAAAAGCTTCAATACATAAATGTACAGTAAAGACAGCACATGCAGCTCACTCAGTGGCGGATTAGCCACTGGGACAATGGGGCAGGTGTTCAGGGGCCCCACCCAATTGGGGGGCACCCAGAAAAATGGGGGCACTCCTTCCTGGCAGCAGGGTCGGGGCTTGCCCCGTTCCGCCTGCCTGGCGCACCTGCCAGGGAGCAGGCTCAGGGCGTGGGGGCTTGTCCCGCTCCCCCCACCTACCTGGTGCTTCTGCCAGGGGAGTGGGGTTGGGGCGCAAGGCTTGCTCCATCTATCTGCCTGACGCTGCTGTCGGGGAGCAAGGGAACCCCTGCGTCCCCAACCCCACTCCCCGGCAGGAGTGCCAGGCAGGAGGCAGGGCAACCCCTAACCCTAACCTGTGCCCCAATTTCATTTCCCCAGCAGGAGCACCAAGGGGGGGGGACTGCAGGCAGAAGGGGTGGGGAGGGGCCCCCCACTTGCTCTGGCCCAGGGCCTCACAAACCCCAATCCACCTCTGAGCTCACTAAAAGGTACGTTTTGGCCACTGTTCCTTCTACTTGGGTAAAGTGATCACAGCCAAAATTATGATATTACCGTTTTGTGCCAAGAAGCGACCCTCCTTGGCCAGTCCAACCTCCAACATCTCTCCAGCTGATCTCCTTTATCTACAAATAAAGTTAAAAAGAGGAGGTTCCCTTAAGTAACATTCCAAATGCTACTTCTTTGGTCATGCAACAGATGCAGTTTAATGTAAAGCTTTTGGAACAGATGTTTAGCACCATGGGAGCTGCCACAAATGAGACCTGGCAAAAAATCCCACAGCTCAGTTTCAAGAGATTAATTTAATCTCCCTTGAAATTTTACCCTTCTCTCTATCCCCATCCTCAGCTCTCCTCTATTTGTTTCTTCTTCCTCTATGAATCCTGCCTCCAACTTTTTCCTCAACTCTTATCTTTTGTCCCCTCTCCATCTCATCTCCTCCCCTTACCTTTAGTGACAGTATAATGCAAGAATCCAAAACCAGGTCCCTAGCTTGGTCCTTCACTCACTCAAGAGAAGGAACAATTTTCACTCTGTTGTGACCTAACCCCCCCACTCCCATCCTCTTGCCGAATTAGGAAGTGGAATATGACAAACTCTGTATCCATCTTCTTTTTGGAGACCAGGTTAGATGATGGGTTGCCTTTGACATGGAGGAAGGGAAGTATCATGATAGACCTAGCCCCACTTTCTGAAAAAGCAACCAACCTGTGTCTGCCCTAAAGAGAAATCCTTCAGGGTTTCAAAAATACAGCATGTCACAAATCTCAGGACTTAGTTGCTGCATAGTTTTCAGAGTAGCAGCCGTGTTAGTCTGTATCCGCAAAAAGAACAGGAGTACTTGTGGCACCTTAGAGACTAACAAATTTATTTGAGCATAAGCTTTCGTGGGCTACAGCCCACTTCACATGAAAGCTTATGCTCAAATAAATTTGTTAGTCTCTAAGGTGCCACAAGTACTCCTGTTCTTTTTGCTGCATAGTGTAGCATATTCCACTGAAGGGTTATATCTGACAATAAGGCACAAACATGACAATAGATTCATGTTATCTCACTGCTATCTAGCCTATGTACTTATCTCCAGATGCTTCACACTCCAATGGACACTACAATGTAGGCAGTCTGCCAAACACTCAACATCCTGCCAAGGTCACATTAAAGCTGTCCTCTGTGCAGAAGCAATGAACCTCTTATACAGAGAATTTCTCATCCAAAATATCCAGGAGGCAAAAGAATTCAGACCGGGTTAACCTAAGACAGGATGCTCTTAGAGGTACATTTTATATAGGGCTGCTTGTTTGCAGACACGTATTACAGCTGCAAAAGTGTCTGAGTGAAAAAATAACTGCAGCCACAAAATTAAGTAGGCTGAGCCTCTGCATACTTGGACTGTGCCTGCAGTAAGACAGAGGTGCAACTATTCAGATTTGTGCCACATTTCAATGGCTGGCATAAATTCTGCACCGTCAAACAAGAGAGCCACTCTTCTGAAATAGTACCAGCTCTGGAAAGAGACTATTTTTCTGTTCAGTATAGCACTACACACATTGTTGGTGTTTAACAATGTAACAAATAATCTCAAACTGAATATTAATGCATA
Organism: Terrapene triunguis; assembly: GCF_002925995.2. NCBI lineage: Eukaryota > Metazoa > Chordata > Testudines > Emydidae > Terrapene > Terrapene triunguis. Next base: position 21,962,417 of record NW_020664462.1, on the reverse strand, counting down.
GATTAACTGGTTCTGGGCTGTAAGGGAATTCCGTTGCTGGTGTTTAGCACTTGTATATTGCACCAAGACATCCTTAGTCTCTATAGCAAGTGCTTAGCAATGGGAAAGGTACACATGTGACATGATCTATGTATTTGTAAGTTTTTATTGGTAATAAAGTATACAGCTCCAATCTGAATTAACTACGTGTTTCTATAGATAAGCAGTTAAATTTAAAAACTCTTGTGGAGTCAGTTCACTGAATTATATCACAATCATTTCTGTATCTCCACTAGAAATATGACAAAAAGGTAAAAAATAAAAGAAACAATTGACAGTACTTTAAATGAAGTCATTTTGTACTAACCTGGCCATTAGCAAAGCCTTCAAATCCATCAATGACAGCAAACATGTTGTGACCTTCAGTTATGCCAACTCTTACTGCAGATCGGACAGCCGCATTCATACCAGCTGCAGGGGCACCTACATTTAAAACTGCCACATTAAAATTAGTCTGCAAAAGAAAGAGAAAACAATTGTTAGACAGAATGTACAACAGTGAAGTGACTGACAGATATTCTAATTTTACATAGCAACTGTATAGTAAAAAGATCTATAGCAGTTTTCAAAAGTTTAAAAAAACTGTTCTAGATTTAAGTGGGTGAAAAGGTTTCAGCACATTATCTTCAAATTTTAAAAAGCCATATAGAAACAATCAGTAAAGGAACAAAAGATCTAGCTTTTCTAATTTTTTTAAAAACAGTTTTGACCAAGAGCTGCATTTGCCTTGAAGATCAAATCACTCAGGATCTTGTATTTTCGTTCTAACAGGGTCAAAAAATATGACAGAAAAAAACTCAGTTATACACTTGGTGTCAGAATATCAGTGCAGAAATTTGCAACAAAGAACACCCAAAGTAGGCAAGGCAAAGAGTGGGAAGGGACATGTTTTGGTCCAGTGGCATAACCACTAAGCATGTGTTATCAGCTGACTCATGGAGCAGAAGACATCAGCTTGAAATTAAAATGCCTGCCAAATCCTTATGCGGGCAAGATACCATAACAACAGTCACTTAAAGAGACTTTCACAGTGGGATTATGGTTCAGAGATCAGATTTAGACAACACGAACTACTTTTGGGTAAGTAATGTTTGCTATTGACGGGAATTAAAAGTATTGTATTTAGGTAAAGGTTTTTAGTTCTTTCAGAGTTCAGAATGTCTCTCTATTTAATTCTACAATGAAGTCAGGATAATGAACATGTGTACTGCAGTGATTTCGCAGCTAAGGCTACAACATCAAATAGAGGTTTATGACTTTACTAAAGATCAAAGCAGAGAACAAGCTGGGCTGTAAGGAGAAAAGCTCTTAATAAAACAAGATCTGCAATAATAAAGGGAAACAGAATATTATCAGGTAATTTGTGTTTTGTACACATGCTTTTATGAGTGTCAAAGTCCCTCTTTGCTTAATTATGAATTTACCTTGGATATGTCAAAACAATTGTTTGTAGGTGGATTTACAGGAGAGCACATTCAGTACTCCACAGGTAACCAAATACACACAATGTTGTCATAAGATGTTCCTTTTATTTATAGGTGAGATATACAGGGTCTGATTCTGACCTCACACCAGTTTTGGAACAGCAAATATTCTTTTCTGCAAAGGAGTTACTCCTACGTCACACTGGTGTAACTGAGACCACGGCTTCTTTCCTAAAGAAACAGCTCTATGCTTTGATTTCTATTGTAAGTGCTAAAGGTAATGACAAGTCGAAATGAGTTTTGTCAGGGTAAAAAAAAGTCAAGTTATTGAGTAAAAAATTAGCAAAACATCTTTCAGACTAATTTTAACCCTGGTTCATAGAACTCTACTAAACTCACGCCTTCTCTACAACAAGCAACACCTGAAATGGAGAAGTGTTCTTTACAAATTAATCACTGGTTATTTTCCTTGAAAGTTGTACTAAAAAAAAAAAAATCTTTAAATTATAACTATTAGACATTGGGCCAGATCCTCAGGCAGTGTAAATCAGTGCAGCTCCATTGACTTCCATGAAGCCATGCTGGTTTACACCAGTTAAGAATATGACCCATTTACTTTTAAATGAAAGAAGTAAGTCTATATTCATAATACATAGAATTTGGTTTCGTATTTCCACAGTTGAAATTAATACTGCCCCCAAAAAATCTTAAGAAGGATAGAACTAAAACTTTGCCTGGCTTACCTTCTGGAGAAGTTAAACTATGTTATTTTACAGTTAGTAAGGGTGAAGCATTCAAGTGCTAGTGAACAGCAGAAGCAAAATGCAAAATAGTCTGAGCTTGTGTGGCAGCACTCATTGAGCTTTAAGCAATTTGTTAATCACATTCAGTAGCATCTCCACATTAAAATGACATGCATTAAAATGCTCTGCACGGATTTTGGCATAGCAATGGCCTAACTGAGCAGGAAATTCTTCCATTTTCAATCCCAAAAGAGAATAAACATTTTTGTTTTTTTTTCTAAAGATTACAGGTTTTAAAAAAACAAACAGTTGCTAACAAAAATCATGGTATTTATGCAAATATTGCATGGGCAGTGTTATTTCCCGGCCATTGTGCCATAGAGTGTGACAGTGCATGTCAGCCTGTGTTGGCCTGTAGTGAAGAGTCTAATTTTCCAGTATCTGAAGGAATGCTATGCTGTTGCACACTTAGGATCATAGCCAGCAAAGCACTGAAGTACTACAGCTGACTTTCTATGACTTTAACTCTGCAAGAAATAGGCATGACTTTGCTGGATCAGGGTCTTATTAGATACCGTATGTAGAATGCATGTGTATGCTTTTATTTATTAAGAATCTATAACAAAATATTAAGTTTGGGCTGCTAATTTATATGTAAGTCAAATTTAAAAGAACACAGTATCAACTGTCTTTCCTAAAGGATTTTATGCTGAGTAATTTATGAAAAGTTTTGTAATGCAAATTGATATTTCATGTTCTTCTGCTGCCTTCAAGGAGACGTTTAATTTGCCTGATGACTAAGCCTTCACACATGGTATTGGCAAATCTTACATAATATTGTGGCTATTAAAAATGAAATGGCTGTGGTTCCTGAAACGTTAAATCTTTTTGCTTACATATGGCTGATGGTGAGTAACATTTGGATACCTCTGTTGCCCCATTGCCAGAATTTTGCATCCTGATACTTAAAGACTGGAATAGCTAGCAGAGAAATTTATTATCTGACCTTCTTGGACATCAAAGAAAAGATCATTTTTCTTGGACATCACCTCAATATTCATCTAATAATGAATGGACTGGAGAAATCATCTTACCATTGCTCAACCCTAGACCATGGAACTAGATGGTGGAAACTTATTTGCTCCCAGGACTAAGAACTGTCATTAAGTTATTAAACTATGATAACACTACGGTAATTCAGACATCTACAGATCTCATGCTCTTTGCTTTTATTCTCCATTGACCTCTTCATTCTTCATTAGTATTTTATACCAATATTACAATTTTCAGCATTGGGCCCTTAACTCATGCAAGTAGTCTACTTGAGTTTGCAGGATCAGGCCCCCTGTCTTTTATAACCCTCTGTCAATACACATGGTATGGCTTGGGATAAACATGCCACGATAGGATAAGCATTAAAAATTTCTACAGAGAAAATGGTTATCAGTACATTATGAAAAATTGATTTCTGTAAAATGAAGATAAGTTTCATTTTAGAGATTTTACACAAACTAAAATTCAGGGGGCGTTGGGTGAAAAAGGCTTGATATAAATAAATCTGTGGCAAAACTGAAGCACAGGTCCTGAAAATTCTACCATCCAGCTGTTGAGCACAAATGTACAATTAAAAAAAAAAAAAGGCAAATTAAATCTCATTACCATGCAAAAGTAAAACATAGTCTCAAAACCTACAAAGGTTACTGAGCTGTCTAAGGTTAATCACTGTGCAAGTAATTACGTACACTACATGAGAGATGGTCCTGTAAAAGAGAACAGAAAGATTTTAAAGTAACAGGCTACTCCTACAGACATTTTCTGCTAATTAACCACCTAACAATTGTAACGAGATAGTAACTACAATCCTACAATACAAATGGGTTAATACTCAAAACTTGATCAGTTACTCAAGAAACAAAATCTTCATCAAGAAACTTAGACACTGACAAATCTTTATTTATTTATTTTGCACTAGAATACTATGGGTGATTCCCTTACCTAGTATACGGAGCAATGCTGATTTATACCAGCTGAGGATTATTATTTTACCATAGATTTTTTTAGTTATTTTTCTTTCTGTAATAGGCCACTACATTATTACATTCTTGGCTTTGCTATTCTTGCTTCTTCCATTCAACCCTGTTCCTGTCTTTTTTTCCCCAGCATGTTTGACTAGTTTTCTCTGTGTGTTTGCTATTAGACAACAATAATTATATAAACTCCTGTGACATAGTATATCAACAGTTCATTTACATGTTTTCTCTTTAGTGAAAAGCAGTTTTCTGGATATTTTTAAACTGCCAAGCACCTGAACAATTTAAATCCAAAACCTCTTAACACTTACAAAACAAAACCAAAAACATTTGTTTGATCAAATCCTAACAGTTACTAACAATTACAGGCCAACTTACAATACCCACTAATGCCATACAGAGCAAGACTATAGCCAAATTTAAAAAATATATATATTAGCCTAAAGCTAAATTCCTATGTTTAGGTATCTAAATAAATGGCCTGGTTTTTCAAAGCTGCTGTGCTGATCATCCATCAGCTTCCATTACGATCAACAGATTCTACTAAGTGCTTGGCACTCCTGAAAATCAGACCACTGATTTAGGCATCTAATATGCATTTTCGAACCTGATTTAGGCTCCTATTTTTTAAAATCTTGGCCTTTATGCCTAAAGATTCCTCTGCCCTGTTTTTTTTCCCTGCAATTTTATTTGTTTCTAGTTTTAAAATGGTCTCTACTTTATATTTCTTGTTTCCTTCATTGCCTGATTTCCTTTAAAGCATAAGTTCTCCTGGTTTTATCTATCTGCATGTTGCCATACTTTTTCAGTTCCTATATATGTATATAAAATCAATATTTTCTGTATTCATGTTTAAACTCTTAGCCAGTAGCTGAACATGGCAATAAATCTAAGTCAGAAAGTTTATACTCTAGCAATTCCATTTTTCCAAAGACTATGGAAAGTTTGGAATTTTCCTTTTGTAAAATAAAGAGACCCGTGATCAAACTTAAAAATATAAAATACATAGTTTTCTCAGAAGAAAAACCTAACAGGCTAATTAAACCCAATTCAGTGGAAGAGGAAAAGAAAGGAAGCACAACTACAAATCTATCAGCATTAAGGGTTCGAGAGCCTAATCACTCCTTTCATGCAGAGCGAAAACTAGATGTAATGTTTCCAAAGCTCTGAGACTGCAGAACATATATGACAGAAAACCTAAGTAGAGGAAGGGTTAGTAAACATTACAGAGAAGGCATGGCCATCTAATGATACAGAGCTCAAGAATTCATGGCGAATCCTGGCCCACATTCTGGGGATCTCAAGGCATCTACGCAGAATACTTTCCTTGGTCTGTGGATGTGATGCCACTGTTTGGCAGTCTGCAACTGCATTTGTAACACCACACCTCGGGCGTGGGTCCTCAGCAATGGGGTTTGAACCTGGGACCTCTGGCTCTAAATGCATAGAGCCTCTACTGCCTGAGCAAAAAGTCTCACTTCTGCTACCCTAGGTTGTATAAGGCACAACCTCTTTGGACCAGCTACCACTACAGGGGAACAGAGCACCACACTGAGTGGCTTACATACACTACTATCCACTCCTGTGAGGGGAATAGAAGCCAGGGACTTAAAATAACATTTCAAGTAGCAATAATAAACCTCCTCCCCTCCCCCCAAGTATTTTTAGGGGAACAGCCTAGAGCTGGATAAATAATAATGTGATATGGGAATATTTTTGCAAACTAAAATAGCATGTTTTGTTTGCACTACATGTGGAGGTCATGATATTAGCTGTTCACAACATTTCTGGGTGGCCACCTGGTATACATGTGAATGTTCCTTAATTTTAACCTGATTTTTTTTCCAAATGTCATATTCACATCGTTCTTCCATAAAAAATATAACTCATCCAATCAGGAAGAAGAAACAACAACAGGCGATTTAGGTGATTTATCCTACACCACAAATCACGAATAATGAAAACGGAATAGTCAAAATGAACAAACTGTGACTAGCCCACAGGCTGAAATTTGTTTACATAAACTGTTTGGTGAAAGCTTCCTAATAATGAATATACTGGTAGGAATCAAGACTGGTTTATGAACAATTCACAAACTAGAGGAGAATCAGGGTTATTTTGCCACTAATCTATGCACAATGAATGGTTAGATCAGGCCCACATGGCATACGCAGCTGCTGACCCAACTCCACCTTCTAACCTTCTAGCCACACACGGAGGTCTCACAAAGTGTTTTGCCCGTTGGATGCTGAGGTGAGGAATCCTCCTACCCAGTGTCCTCTCCCCTTCCACCAAGAATTACAGGCTTTTTTAAGTCTGAGTACTTTGCTTTTGCATCCTTCCATGCCATGCCACGCCACATAGGGGAGCATAATAGGAGGCACTATCACATAGATATACAGCAATAGGCACCATAGATAAACCCATGATAGATAAGTTCCTTAGAAAGGAATTTCCTAGGAAGAATATTACTTGGCTTTAAAAGACTATTACTCTATACCAATTTTATGATGAAAATTAAAGTGTCTCCTACCAAGCCTCTATCTTTTATTAAAGTTTTGATTTTAATTATATCAAATACAGTACAAGATTATTTTTAGAGAAACAGTTGTTAAATTCCAAACTGAAAATATTGTTTTAAGATTTCTTTGTTAAAATATTCCAGACAAAAATTATTCTGTGCACTAGACAGAAAAACAGAATGGCTCATTTAATTATTCATACTGTATAATTTACCTTTGGAAGTTCTGTATCTGGTTTTCTGTGAGACAATAATTTGTAGGTGTTAAGGTTGTTTTCAAAGCTCCTAAAGAAGGAAAAATAATGTTTTCATTATGTAGTTTTTAAAATCTTTGAAAGAAAATATGTGTTTTTGTAACTAATAAGAATCTCTTTATCTATGCGGTTTTGACAAGTTGTTAAATTTGGCACTTTGCATCCCAAATAGAAGCCACACACATTATAGACCCCAAAAACCAGAGTTCTGATTTTACAGAGATGATTTAGAAAGATGAAAGGGGCTGTTAGTATTGTTCTCATTACCTGCTAGTATCAGACAAGGTCCCTGCTAAAAGCACATACAGGGTCATAATTTTTTTACAATCAGAAGTGATCCTTTTAGTGATGGAAGGAGGATCATTCTCCTATTGCTAATCACTTTTAGCCCTGAATATGCATGAATGGAAAGCAGCAGGATAGCCAGACTTAACTGTCATACCAGAGAGGAGAAAATTTAACGCCAAACACTATTACATTTTCTACAAGACAGCTGCAACAGGAAGCTTCACTTTTACCCTTAACTGACATGAATGAGGCTGCAAGGTTGCCTCACAAAAACTGAATGGCAAGATTCAAACTTACAGCAATTAAGCTGGTTCAGGAGCTGCCACTGACTAGGCAATGATCATTTCTAGTCTGCGGAAGAGACAAGGAAACTAAGGATTTTAGTTTAGGAGGTGCACATTCTTCAACAGAAGTTATTCTTCTTAGCTGGGTGAAATTTTGTTATGGGATTGAGACTGATAGGTATGAACTCACCCTTCAGTAAACATAACTGTAAACATAAGCCCCAATTAAGACAAAAGGAGTGTCTGAACCTGCCCAAGAGCTTTTTCTGAGTATTGCTTTCAGAGAGATACAGCCTAACAGAGCAGCTGAAAGCACTGTCCCCGACCCTGGAAGAAATCTGAGGAGAAGTTTTGGGATCAGGGATGCAGGCTGATTAACCTGCTCTTGGTGCTGTGAGCAAAAGAAGCTGTTTCCGGCTATTTGATTCCTTCTGCATTCAAAGACACAGGATCTTGTATGTTCTTTGTAAATAACCAAAACTACATCAAAGTACACCTCTACCCCGATATAACACAACCCGATATAACACGAATTCGAATATAACGTGGTAAAGCAGTGCTCCGGGGGGGCGGGGCTGCGCACTCCGGTGGATCAAAGCAAGTTCGATATAACGCGGTTTCACCTATAACACGGTAAGATTTTTTGGCTCCCAAGGACAGTGTTATATCGAGGTAGAGGTCTAATACCTTTCTACCATCAATTTCTGTTCCCAACTGGAACATCCACAGGCCCCAAACTGACTAGCTGCTCAGATCAAAAGGGCAACATTATTAAACTAAAGAGTAAATAATACCAAAGACAGCAACTCAAGTTACAGTTGCTGACCTTAAAATCTTTACAACATTATCTTTGCAACTACCAGCAGTTAATATGACTTAGTATAGGGAACGCCTAGGGAGTATACTGTGGTAATACTATTTCTTTACAAAAGCTATTGAAAAGTATTAAAGGTGATAATGACTATATCTTACTCTCTAAAGTGCTTATCTCCATTATATATACATTTACACTTTAACCAAAATCACAGTGACTTTCTAAATTCAGACACTTAACAGGAATAACATATTTTGTTTGTTTGTTTGGAACGTTAAATCACAGATGCAAAACATTTTAAAAACTGGAAAGATGAAAAGTCTAGAACTCTGAAAATAATGTAAAGTATTTAAAATAACAGTAAGAATGTCACTAAAATCCCTCTAAAATTTAACAGGCAAAGTAGTATTACAGATAGGGAAGGATGTGTTTTGTCATTAAACAACTTGAAGCAATAATTGATTTGTTCCTCTCATACTAACATTCACAAATCCTTAATAGAGTTGCACTGTTTTTGCAGTGATCTAATGCAGTGCTTATAAAACAACCAACTACCTTTACTAGGCCTGCCCACCCTTATACACTATGTACTTGGTTCCAAATTTTATGCATAAGCAAACACATTCAGTCACTAGCATTATCAGTCACCTCAGACAATGCTGTTGACTCATCCCTGCTTGAATTGTAGACTTACATCAGGATCAAAGTCTATGTTGAAGTCTTAAAGCAAGCTGCAGTTAATTATTGTTTACTGTCTTTGAAAATTATAGGAATATGAAATTTTATTACTGTCCTTTCTAGGAAACCTCTGAAAGCTCCTCTACCACTGTTACTGGCAATATAATTAACTACATTATTTAAAATAAAATAGCCAGTGTTAATGTAACCCACATGCCTGGTACTGCAGCATTTGACTTTGTTTCTCTTAGGAGGGAAAGAGAAGCAGTGGAGAAGAGACCTAGATCATGGCTGGATATTCTGTCTCTGCACACATGCAGAGAGCAGGACAGGGCAATTCAGCTAGAAGGGCATAGAAACTGTAGAACAGGGTGTGGGAGTTAAACTAACATGCTCAGTAGCTGGTTCTGAGGGTCTGTAGAAAGTTCTCATTGTGGGCAACCAACCGGGCAGGTCATACTCTAGTCACCTTCTGAGAACTGAGCCAGTCAGAAAGCAAGGGAGGGAAAGGTTATAAGTATAGGAGTTAAAGACAGCCCTGTGGACTCAGTGGCTGATTGACACAGGACTAAGCGATGCATCTGCCATGTGGACTGAGTCCCAATCCCTGTGCCACTTTGGAAACAAGATACTGTTTCACCAACAACTGAGAGGACTGGTCAGCTGCTAACCTGAGGGCTGCACTCCTGCTAGCTGTGGAGATCCAAGGACTGTTTGTTTGCTGGTGGGGTTCATAAGTGTTTTAAAGGACTGAGATGCTGCTATTTCTCATGCTCTGAAGAGTCCAGGTGACACACACAACATACCATAGTCACACCATAAAAACTGAAAAATCATCTCTGAGAGATGATCAGAGCAGAATGTGTTTTGATGTGTGTGATAATGAACAGAAAATGTTATGCTGAAACCTTATATTTGAATGTTTGTAACAGAAACAAACGAGGGAAGATCTATATAAGGAACACCAGCAAATTTACTGTCTCAGAGATTTTGCTTAAAAGTTATTCATAGTATTCCAAATACTATTTATAACATTTAACCCCATTTAAAGTGTGTTTTGTGCGCATTAAATGTTTGCTTAACTAAGAAAGTGTGGTGCTGTCTTTGAAATTGATTGGGGATTATCACCATCTATTTAGCAGAGTCTTACACACAATAGTCCTGAGGTTTAACTCTGTGTAATGCTTTCAGAAAAATCCTGTAAAGACTGAACTCTTGCCTATGCTTCAGCAAAGCATTAAGCTGAGGTGCAGGAGGAAGGGGAGTGGATAGTTATGCAGAATAATGCATGAGCATCCCCAGACCCCGGAACATTAACGGGAAGGCAAAGCAGTTCAGTATCTCCTAAAGCAGATAGATGGGTGTGATTTGATGTGTTGTACCTTCCACGAAGTCTCACAGCCTCACAAAACTTTCTTTCATCCATTGCTTTCTGTACTTCTTGAGTCTTAAAAATTAATGAAAAGAATAGAATAAAAGGTTAGTAAACTAAGGACTGTACTGTAAATGGATCTGTTCTGAAACAGCACTGCTATTTGGAATCCTGAAAGGACAATCTGTTGTTTGATTTGTTGTCTGTTGTGACCTGCATCACACTGGCATTTTTATATTTTTCTTACCATTTCTATAGAGGACAAGCAGGTTTGAGGGCAGGAGAGGGAAGATTGGCACCTAAAAGAGCCACAAAAGGAGAATTTTTTTTTTTTACTTAAATTGGAATGAAGACTGAATAATTTTGGAGGAGGAAACCAGATTAATGCAAATGAGCTATAATGGATGGAGATTTTGTAATCAAAGACACAAGATGCAAAATGAAAGATTCAGATGAAACTGAAAAACAATACTGGTTTCCAAATCTGAAAAAAAGCAGCAATGTTTCTTTGTTGGACTGCATTTGTCAGTGATTATCCCTAAAACAACTACATAGTAATTACACACAGCAAAGACATAAGAATAGATCATTATTACCAAGTTAAGTGTTCCATTCATGTGTTATAACTAATAACAGACCATTGATTGTTAGAGCACTTTGCTATAGTTAATGAATAAGTGTAAACTGGCTCTTCTCCCGGAACTCACCATCTGCACACACTCCATTAAAGGCAGACGGACAGCTTGGTTCCCAGACAGGGACACAACACAAGCAGGGGTATCTGCTGTAGCCTCTAGAAGGGCCAGGACAGCTTCCACGCCCATACGGCTTGCCTGAAAATAAAATATAGAGAGAGAGTCTCTGTATTTGGGGATGCACTCAGTATTAAAAGGAGTAAATTAGTTGGCTCCCACCACAGAAACAGGGAAATTTCTCTTTACATCGTTAAAACAATCACTCCTTGATAACTGTGATCACAGCTGGTTATGTTTAGGGTACTGTGACCCACAAGACAAGTAAGCCTGCTCTCACGGCTGGCTTGTCAAGCCCACTGCACAGTCAGGTTTTGATCAGAGCTCTTCTAAAGGAAATAGGATTACTTGTAAATATGATTATTAATACATACATTACAGTGAAGGTCATTCTTTTTTAAATCTACCCACCTACTTATATGGCCCCCATATACAGCACCTATCAGTAGTAACTGAGCATGTATATGTGCATGCTCTCTGCAAATCCACAAACTATATCTTTCATTAATTTAGGTTGGTGATTCGATATGCAGCACTGCAAGGATGTGTAGCAAAGGCAGTCTAAAGCCAGGTGTACACTAGAAACTTTTGCCAGTATAGTAATGCTTCTGTGTAGTGTGATTATTTTTATACCAGCACTACCCCAGTGTAGTTGTAGTTATGCTGGAAAAAATACTCTTTAACCAGCAATGCTTATTTCATTTGGGGAACTGGTATAAACTATACGAGCAAGAGCACTTTTTTTTACCATATAAACTCTGTCTATGCTAGGAGAGTTTGTCCGTATGGCTATACTGCTATAGCTATACCAGCAAACACTCCCTAGTGGAGACAAGGTCTTACACTTTGTCACCCCAATTCTAGGTGATTAATATGCATGTGTATAAGGTTTTGTTGTACATAATCCATATTTTTGTGTAACTCCCAGTTCTTTTGTCCATTTAGAAAGCAACAGAGGGTCCTGTGGCACCTTTAAGACTAACAGAAATATTGGGAGCATAAGCTTTCGTGGGTAAGAACCTCACTTCTTCAGATGCAAGTAATGGAAATCTCCAGAGGCAGGTATAAATCAGTATGGAGATAACGAGGTTAGTTCAATCAGGGAGGGTGAGGTGCTCTGCTAGCAGTTGAGGTGTGAACACCAAGGGAGGAGAAACTGCTTCTGTAGTTGGATAGCCATTCACAGTCTTTGTTTAATCCTGATCTGATGGTGTCAAATTTGCAAATGAACTGGAGCTCAGAAGTTTCTCTTTGAAGTCTGGTCCTGAAGTTTTTTTGCTGTAAGATGGCTACCTTTACATCTGCTATTCTGTGGCCAGGGAGGTTGAAGTGTTCTCCTACAGGTTTTTGTATATTGCCATTCCTGATATCTGACTTGTGTCCATTTATCCTCTTACGTAGTGACTGTCCAGTTTGGCCAATGTACATAGCAGAGGGGCATTGCTGGCACATGATGGCATATATAACATTGGTGGACGTGCAGGTGAATGAGCCGGTGATGTTGTAGCTGATCTGGTTAGGTCCTGTGATGGTGTTGCTGGTGTAGATATGTGGGCAGAGTTGGCATCGAGGTTTGTTGCATGGGTTGGTTCCTGAGTTAGAGTTGTTATGGTGCGGTGCATGGTTGCTGGTGAGAATATGCTTAAGGTTGGCGGGTTGTCTGTGGGCGAGGACTGGCCTGCCTCCCAAGGTCTGTGAAAGTGAGGGATCATTGTCCAGGATGGGTTGTAGATCACTGATGATGCGTTGGAGAGGCTTAAGCTGAGAACTGTAGGTGATGGCCAGTGGAGTTCTGTTGGTTTCTTTTTTGGGCCTGTCTTGTTGCAGGAGGCTTCTGGGTACACGTCTGGCTCTGTTGATTTGTTTCTTTATTTCCTTGTGTGGGTATCGTAGTTTTGAGAATGCTTGGTGAAGATCTTGTAGGTGTTGGTCTCTGTCTGAGGGGTTGGAGCAGATGCGATTGTACCTCAGTGCTTGGCTGTAGACGATGGATCGTGTGGTGTGTCCAGGGTGGAAGCTGGAGACATGAAGGTAGGCGTAGCGGTCGGTGGGTTTTCGGTATAGGGTGGTGTTAACATGGCCATCACTTATTTGTACGGTGGTGTCTAGGAAGTGGACCTCCCGTGTAGATTGGTCCAGGCTGAGGTTGATGGTGGGGTGGAAGCTGTTGAAATCATGGTGGAATTCTTCCAGGGTCTCCTTCCCATGGGTCCAGATGATGAAGATGTCATCAATGTAGCGTAGGTAGAGAAGGGGCGTGAGTGGACGAGAGCTGAGGAAGCGTTGTTCCAGGTCAGCCATAAAAATGTTGGCATATTGTGGGGCCATGCGGCTGCCCATAGCGGTGCCACTGGTCTGGAGGTATATATTGTCACCAAATTTGAAATAATTGTGTGTGAGGATAAAGTCACAGAGCTCAGCAATAAGTTGTGCTGTGTCATCATCAGGGATACTGTTCCTGACAGCTTGTATTCCATCTGTGTGTGGGATGTTTGTGTAGAGAGCCTCTACATCCATGGTGGCTAGGATGGTGTTTTCTGGGAGATCACCAATGCATTGTAGTTTTCTCAGGAAATCTGCGGTGTCACGGAGATAGCTGGGAGTGCTGGTGGCGTAGGGTCTGAGTAGGGAGTCCACATATCCAGACAGTCCTTCAGTGAGAGTGCCAATGCCCGAGATGATGGGGCGTCCAGGATTTCCAGGTTTGTGGATCTTGGGTAGTAGATAGAATAACCCCGGGCGGGGCTCTAAGGGTATGTCCATTTAGAGCGATGCCTAAAATAGCAGAATAGAAGATGGCCCCAACCAGAAAAAAATTACGCACATAAGTATTGATTTCAGTGGACCGATTTGGATTTGATGTGATTCTCCAACTGTGGATTAAATTGCCCTCCTATAGAGAGGCAGCAATGGAATCAGTAAGGAGTTAGGAGCCACTAGTTACTGAGTGCTAAACCTGGCTCTGCCACAGTCTCTGTATGTTGCCTGGGGCAAACCGCATTACTATTCTGTTGCTTGAGTTGGGGACAATAATTATATTTGGCTACTTCACAAATGTATTGAGGGTATTAACTGATTTTTATAATTGATTCAAAATTCTAGAAGGAAAATGTATGCATAAGTGGAAGCACATTGCTACTACTGTTGCAACGTGCACTCTTCCAGGTTTGCAGACAGATATACGTTATCACCATAGGTTCACTCACCAAAATTCTATCAAAAGCTGAAGGAGTACCACCTCTTTGAACATGACCCAGGATAGTCACACGAGTGTCAAATCCCAGCTGCTGAACCACAAGCTGCAAAGAATTTCAAAGCATAAATGAGAAATATAAAATACCAGCGTCACTACGGCAGTTATATAGAGTGCACATATTGAGAATATTGTAATATTATACTGTATATAATATAAATGTTTACACGTCAACTATGGTGACACAGCTAAGGAATTTACTTAAGTCTCTTTGCATCTAGATTAGGAAAACTAATCTACAGACTCCTACTGTGAAGGAAGGAAGGTTCAGTTTAATAATGGTAAAGAAGTTGTTTTGGCTACAATGCCTTAATTAGAGAGAGGCATACTGATGTCATTTATTTAGTAATAAATGAGCACTTAGAAAAACAGTCCTTAACCTTATTAAAAAGGTTTAAACATTACAATTAGAAGTCTGAAAAAAATAATCTACTGTAATAGGGTTTCTTTATAACCATATTATAAATATACAATACTAAATATCTTGGAGTAATTGTGCAATTAAAGCCCCAGTGAAAGCATTTAGCCTTATACAGATTTTCTGATTCACTGCCTTTGGCTGATGTCCGTTAACAAAAGGAGGTGTAACAATTTGTTCCAGAAACTTTGGGCTCCACCAAGTTAAAAATGTTGGTTTTTATCCCTCTCAGTAACAGTAAAATTTGTCCAGTTTAATAGCCTGATGTTTTTATTAGGAAAATCATAGAGAATGAAATAATTTTATACTGAAAAAAGTGCACAAAGAGACACAAAAGAAAAACATATGCAGTTATTTACTTCTTCCAGCTACATTTTCTTTTCAGTCCATTTATTCATAAGTAAAGTACAAGTCCAGGATAATTAAAATAGGATCATTCATCAAAATCTCCTCTGTTACAGAATAAGGTTAGGATGTAATCAAACAGAAGTAAGTACTGCATACTTTCCCCTCTCCTACAAGGCCAGCAAGGAGATGTCTAAACACCTCACTCACTCTCCCCAAGAGTTACATTCCTGTTATTTACAGCTTCCTAGACATTTTAACAGACTGAAGTCTGTGTAACAAGCAAGTAGTGTTTTCCTCTGTAAATAACAAGATGAGTAACAACTATTTTGCACACTTTTACTTAAAAACGCTAATCGGTGCAACTAATTTGTAGTTTTTTAAATGGAGTACAATTCTATATTGATAAGTCAAGGACGACTTCATTATTTTAGGTTTCAGAGTAGCAGCCGTGTTAGTCTGTATCCGCAAAAAGAACAGGAGTGGGTTGTAGCCCACGAAAGCTTATGCTCTAATAAATTTGTTAGTCTCTAAGGTGCCACAAGTACTCCTGTTCTTTTTTCATTATTTTAGTGCTCCTGAAAAGTGCCAGACTGACAGCTATGGAGAACAAAGTGCTGTAATCACAGAACAGGTGAAGCACGAGCAGTGTCAGCTCAAGTTTCCCCGGCACCATTCTGTCAATGAATGTGTTTCAAAACTTGTTTCCAAAAAGGACCATTTCCAAGCATGAGAGGGTAATTCCACTCTCAGTGCCCATGTAATCCTTGGCCTTGGGGAGATTTCCCCAAATGCTTCCTTTACTGGTAAATTGTGACGATAAGGGCATCATTAGTCCACCAGGAACTTGACAGACCATCACTTAATTTCCCCAAGGACCATCAGATACCATCATATAATAATTAATGATCTGAGACAAATTTAAGCAGATCTCCTAGAGATCAAGTCTCTAAAAATATCACTTCATTGACTGCCCTCTAATTTAACAAAAAAATAGGTCCCAATCCAAAATTCATTGAAACTAATTGAAAGATTCCCATTTACCTCAATGGGCTCTGGATTAAGTCCGTAAAGCAGAAGCATAAAAATGCAACTGACAAGTACTGTAAAAGGCTGTTTTACCAGAATGCCTGTGGAAATTCTAGTTTTAGCAGTGGAAAGGGAACTACACTAAATTATAGCCACAGCAGAAACTGCATTACAAAGAGGTTCGATACTTACATCCTTAACCTTTTCTGAAGTTATAGATTTGTTGTGAGAATCAATGGCACCTTCTGCCACAATTATGATATTCAGCCTTTTCTTTCGTGCACGGTTCTATGAGAAGAAAAACATTGGATATTGAAAAAAGGCCTGAAACAAGATATGCCATTAAAAAAAGAGTTTTGAAAGCAAACTACTGTACTGTATATTAAACTCCAGTGACTATAATCTTTTCCTTTGGATAATTTACCAAAGATATTTGTAGCTCAACTAATCCAATCGAAAAGGAGAGAAAGACATCTGTATACCGTAGAACCTCAGAGTTACGAACACCTCAGGAATGGAGGTTGTTCGTAACTCTGAACAAAACATTATGGTTGTGCTTTCAAAAGTTTACAACTGAACATTGACTTAATACAGCTTTGAAACTTTCTTATGCAGAAGAAAAATGCTGCTTTTAACCATTTAAATGAAACAACCACAGAAACAGTTTCTTTACCTTGTCAAACTGTTAAACTTTCCCTTTATTTTTTAGTAGTTTACATTTTACACAGTACTGTACTGTATTTGCTTTTTGGTTTTTTGTTCTGCTGCTGCCTGATTGTGTACTTCAGTTCCAAATGAGGTGTGTGGTTGACTGGTCAGTTCGTAACTCTGAGGTTCTACTTTATTTGCCTGGTTATTAACTTAGTGTTGTCAAAATGTGCTGTGTTGGACAGGACATAAATCTCAACACTGCTCCATATCCTGGAGATCTTTCACTCCCGGAGACTCACACAAAAAGAAAACATACACTGGGACACCAAGAGGAATGCATCAGTTTAGATTCTTATTACTACTAATATACTTAATCTGGTATTTTTCATTCTTACTTTTACAAGCCTTGTAGAAGAAGTGGTCTTATTTTCCTTTCAAGATTTCAGAGTTAATCTGCCTCATATACTTCTGATATCAGCAAAGAAACCAGTTAATTGCTGGAAATGTCTTCGCTTTAAAAATGTTCTGCTGGCTAAGCGGGTGATTTCAAAGAGATGGGAATACTATCCTAGTTTTGTAAGTTTTGTAGTGTATGCTTTCCGTATGCTAATGCATTACTACATGTTTGAAAGCACTCACATAATTCCACTTTTATACCAGATTATATTAATGCTCTTTGAAATAATATGCATGTAGAAAAGTTTCCAGAGCAAAATTAAATGTTCTGCATAAGACACCAAGGAGAAAGATGACAAACCAGAAAACAGATCCACTATGGCTATGTTTGCAGGACCTATGGCAGCCCTAGACGGAATCTAACTGTGCTTCAAACAGCTGGAGAATGCAGGAATAGAGGCATTTAGGACCAAATAGGTCTACCACTGAAATCAATAGCAAAAATTTGATTGAATCCTACTGGACAGGATTTGGCCCATATAATTTATGTTGCTAGGCACCTCTTTTCAGATGTGAGCGTCACATGGCATACAGAATGTTCATGATGCAGTTACAGATTACCTCAGAAAGCTTAACACACATCTGATCCTCCCATCCTTCTTCTGGGGGGTATTCCGGAATAAATACCCAATCCGCACCACAAGCTAATGCACTAACAAGAGCTAGATACCTAGTAAGCACACATTAAAAAAACACAAATAAGAAGACAATTAAACTTCAAAACTTAGGTTTTTTTATAATTAAATTTTACTAGACACAAACTTGTGAGAACAGTACATACCCACAGTGTCTTCCCATAACTTCTAGGACAAAGGTCCTCTGATGGCTATAAAATGACAAGAGAGATCAACAACATTATTGCAACTGAAAGACCCAATCCAAATCCCACTGAAGTCAATGGGAGCTGGGATCAGTCCCTTACACCAAGAATAACACAGTAAACCCAGAAGTAAAAGTATAATCACTTGTCTGATGGGGGGAGGGGGGAACTAGTCCTAGAGTGCTCAATATTGTACCCTCTTTAAAACTTTTCACATCCAGATGTTACCCAGATGCAGGCTGTGCTCAAAGGAATATACAGAATGACTGGTGACTACAAGGAGCGACAGGAGAGGGGGAGGGGGCTAAGGTTTCAGAGCAATGCAATACATATTTCTTTCATTATTTTTCATCCACTGTACATGCAAACCAGTTTTTTATTGTAGTGCTGCTCTAAAATATATTGATTTATTTTTGTAAGAGACCAAAACTTTGCATAATAAATAAACAAACAAATAAATAAATAAATCAAGGGTGAAAGAATATTTAATCCATCAATCACACTAGTGTCACTTCAAGGATTGTAACCATTTGGCTTTTAATAATTCCATTGATTACCAGGCTAACTGTAAAACCAGAATGGCCATTGCTTTATTTGTCAAGAGTGAAACTGAATCAAGTATCTATGTTTTTTCAAATGTATTTCTGTAGCACGGAATACCAATGCATAAGTATGAGATACTTAAAAAGAAAGCCAAGCTTTAGTGCACCTGCTCCTCTGGCTAAAGTTTGAATACTTTTGCCTTCTGTATACTCTTGCCTACTTTTCATACCATTGCACATGTCTGACGAAGTGAGAAATATCAGTCAAAGTGACAACATAGCTGAGCTGTAACTATATATCTTTTCTCACCAGTTCAGAAAAGTCTCTTCCAGAGTTCCAGTTTTCTTAGGGTGAAATTCATCCCTGTGCAGAGAATCACCACCAGCCCTCTGTGCTGAAGGGGCATTTAATTAGTGCACAGGACCTTGTGCTGCTCTGTACAGGAGTGAATTTCACTCTTAAAAGTTTTGTGATGCTGAATATAGTAAGGTGATGGACAAATGGAAATTGGATTAACAGATCAATTTTTTGCCTCTGGATATCTGAGTTTACTCTTGCTCAGGTTTGCACTCTCATTGTTTTCCCTTATGGACATTTGTTCATATCTCACAGGCACCCCAGATTTTGGAACAGAGTGTATCCTGTGATCATGAAAGGCCCAGGACTGAAATAAGGTATTGCTGCATTTTAGGATGGAGGTTACCACTGTGCAATCATTGCCCAGATTACACTGTATTCTCCCCAAAGTTATAAGCCTCTTTCTTTCATCATCATCATCCATATTTTAATTAGAAAGTCACAAATTAAAACAGAAAGTATATTTGCACAATTCAATCCAGTTAGCAAAATAAAAGGATTAAATTTACAAACGCAAAACACACATAAAAATGCTCCCTGTCCATGTTTGATCCATCTCTCAAACCATCCTTCCCCCAATTCCCTCCCACAACACACAAACCAATTCAAGAGGTAAGGGGTTAACTTTTGCTCGCAATGTAATTCTGGGTCTATGCAGTCTAAGAACCTTACATCACATTAGTTCATACATATGATGTATTCTATGACAACTTAATCATAAACATGCTTGATTTTACCACTGGGAAAAACATAATATTTTAAAATCTCGTGTACTCTCCCATGCATCCTGTTACCTTTGAGCAGTGGTCATGATGGCATCCACAACTTCAATGATTCTGTGCAAGGCTGAGTCAGTACCAATGGTCATATCTGTGCCACAGAAGTCATTATCTATGGATCCAACCATCCCCACAATGTTGAGGTAAACATATTTCTTCACAGCTTCTTCTTCAATCTTGCCTGCAGAGAAATAGCCGTAAAACCATCTATTAACAATAGCCAGCCACATGAGATGAAGCAAAATCAGATTGTAGCTGCAATGTATCAATTTAGTCCTTTTTTTTTTTTTGGTAAAACTTAAAATTTCTAAAATAAAAAACACATTTCCATAGGGAAAGGATTAGCCAAAGCTAAAAACCGAATAAAACTTCTTGGAGCAAGAGGACAGCTTTTCTTTAAGATCAAGGGTCTTTTGGAACAAACCAAAAGCACTTTATCCCACCGAGTGATTTGTTAGGCCATTTGTTCAGGGAGTTTAGAACTAGTCTTGAGGTTGTCACTCCCTAAACCCAAAAAAACATCATTCAGATTACACCCTCAATGTATGGGACGGAGTGAAGAAGTAGAGGGGGGCAAACTGAATTGTGGATGTGACCGAGCATGTTCCAGTGGACAGGAAATTCTAAAAGAAGAGAAAATATATGGTCATCAGCATGAAATGCTGGGTGAAACCCTTTCTGAGTGCCTGAAAGACTCCAGTACATTGTTTCATGACTGATGAATGAGTGGGAATGGA
Organism: Terrapene triunguis; assembly: GCF_002925995.2. NCBI lineage: Eukaryota > Metazoa > Chordata > Testudines > Emydidae > Terrapene > Terrapene triunguis. Next base: position 21,941,830 of record NW_020664462.1, on the reverse strand, counting down.
GAAGCCACATTCTAAATCTAAGCATGTCTCTCTCAAACTACAATGAAAAAATACTGGGTCAGTCATTTAGATTTCTACATGCAGGAAAGCTACAGAATTTTGCCAAAGACAAACTTCTAATTTGTGCTAGCAAAGAATGTGCTATGAAAGGGTGGTTGTTTTTTTTTAGAGTCTAATATTTTAGGGCCAAAATACAGCTATTCAAAGAGGGCACAAATGTGACATTGCTAATATATTATACAATGCATATTTCATTCAGTTCCTGGGAATCTTTTTGAGAAGTTGCTCAGCGATTATGTGATGTGACAGCCCAATACACTTGGGGCTGAGTCTGAAAACAAGTATGTAGTTTACTCACATGAGTATTCCCAGTGACTTCAGTTGGAAGACTTACATCAGTATATTATTCATGTGTTTAAGACTAAATTCCAATCTCAGATTAATTATTTTTAGAAAAATAGAAGGATAAAGTAGAGGAAGTGAATTAAAGCAATGGGAACTGGAGCCAACACAAGCATAAACTGCAATTTATAGCATCAAGGAGACAACCTCACTGCAACTACGTCCGCTGCACCATTTTGGTGCAACTGAGCAACATACAATAGTTGGGACATTTTCTATTATTATAGAGGAAGGTGGTAGCAATGTCTATATAAAGATTGCCTAGCGCTATCCATTAAAAAGATTTCTTATAAATCTTTTCTTTGAAAAGGTCTCATACCTCTACTGTTTGTAGCAAGCCTGGATATTCGGTAGGGGTTTCCCCTTGGGATACAGCATGCCTTTTTTGTCCCATGAAATTCCATTTAGCTTTGGCCGAGATATTAAGTGTTAAAAATCACCATTACCCTCTCTTACGTGTTCCTCAGGATATGTCTTCACTGCAGAGATAACTCTGGCTCGTACTGGTTGTTGCACCTACCGCCTACCCTATCCACACATGAAAACCTCTCACCCAAACTAATGCAGTGAAGATATAACTGCAGGAAATTTTGGCAGACTGCCAAAAAACTCACTGACCATTCCCCAGCCCAAGCTCATGCTAGCACCAAACCAGCAGCACCATCACACATTGCACCAAGGAGCTGACAGAGCTGTGAAGCGGAGGTGGGGAGGAAAGAGCTGAGCTGAACCAGGCATCTCTGCTTATAAACCATTTGCTCCCCCCTCCCCCTCAATTGGGGAATCACATGGGGCAGCAGCTCTTCCAACTTCCAGGCTGGGGGCAAGGGGAAGAGAGAGAGAGAGAGGCCAACCACCCACAGATCCACCACATGGTACCAGAAGCCAATCATCCCTCTGGGGTAACACATGGGACAGGAGCAACCCTGACTTCTGGGGTGGGGGGGGGAGAGAGAACTCCAGGCCAGACTGGGCTTCCCCCCAACTATCCCATAGATGCAAAACCCCACCCCCTCCTCAGAGAAAACAGCCTTCTCTGGGTGCCAGCCAATGTTGTTAATCTGGTACTTCAATAAGTAGCAGTGCTGGAGGTTCAGGGTTCAGACCCTGCTGTTGATTCATGGTGGAGAGGTGGTTAAAGCTGCACATAATAAAACTTGGCTTTATCTTTTTTTTCATTTAATTAAAACTCTAGAGCATTACACACATAAAGACTACATTAAAAAAAGTTATTTAGGCTGCAAAGTCAAGCACTTAAAACTTAGAAAATGCCAGATTTATGGTTTCCTGTGTGTAACAGGATTGCTGTGTTATTGAGCAACCCTTGTGGCCAGCGATGTCTCTGCAGCTCCCTACCTCTTTTTTTCCTCTCTGCTGGGCCCTTTAAGAACTCACAGAGGCTTTCTCTGGTTAACAGTATCCCTGGCTGGGGCTAGTTTAATACAAGGACCAGTTACCAGCAATTCAGAGCCCCAAACTAAAATCCATTCCAACAACACAAAGAAAACATCCATTCATTCACTCTGCTGTTTTCTCTCATTCTCAGAACTTTTCTTCCATACCAATCTGACCCCTCCCAGCTCTCCTTTGGTGGGTCTCTGACATCCAGTCCCAAATGCAGTTAGAGTTTCTTGCCCCTCAGGAACCTCCTTCTCACTGGGCTTTACCCTCCAAGCTCCCTACTGTCATGGTCCAGCAGTAGCCCTTTTTCTCCCTGCAATGTCCATGAGCATAGCTGCAACTCCCTGGGCTTCCCGACATATTGCAGCCACCTTCTGCTCTTTATAGTGAATTGCCTGATTCCCCCAGGTGTTACTCCTGGGGGAATACTGCACCACTGCACATGCACAGAGTTTATGTCCCTCGCAGATTTCTTTGCTTCCCTGCAGAAAAATGACTTTCTGACAGGAAGCAAAGGGAAGCCACAAGAGCGGTCATACGACCCTCCCCAGCAGTATATTTCGGGCACCCAGGGAAGGCGACAGAGACATAAATCACTGTGGGGCAGGGGGCAGGACTGGGGAAGACCCGGCTGGTGGCTCCTACCCTGCACCAAGCTCAGCTGCACGGCATCTGGGGCTGTGTCAGATCCACCCCCCGATTTCTCCCCCGGCTGTAGGAAGCTCTGCAAACTGCCACCTTTATGCTTCCTGCATCCATGGCTCCTCACCTGCAGGGGGAGGAATCACTGTACAGGGAGCTGCCCCCCCATACACCCAACCCCTGTGCATCCAGACCCCCTCATGCCCAGACCCTCCTGCTGTGCCTCACTCCCCCCGCACCCAGAACCTCTCCTGATAAGCCCCACTCTCCCTGCACCTGGACCACCCCAATGAGCCACCCGCAACGCAGATCCCCACCCCAATGAGCCCCATTCCCCCAGCATCTGGATCCCCCCACTGAGCTTCCCACACCCAGACCCCCCTGCAAAGCTCTATCCCCTCCACAGCCAGACCCCACCCACTGAGCCCCAACCTTCACCTGGACCCCCCCTGCAGAGTCCCATTACTATTGCAATCAGAGCCCCCCAACAAGCCCCTTTACATTCAGATACCCCCGCATCTGGATCCCCCACTGAGCCGCCCACACCCAGATTACTCCACACAGAACCCTCTCAACCCAGACATGGATCCCCCCATACTAAGCCCCTCCACACTTGGATCTTGCCTTGCTGAGCCTGCCTGCCCAGACCTGATGCACCTAGCACAGAGGGGCAGGGCCCTGGGGTGTTTCTGGGGCAGGCCCGGTCCTTGCGCTGTGTCATGGGTTGGGTGCAACCATACCACTGACTCCGTGTCCCGGAAGGGAGCTGCACAGTGATCTCCCACCTCTGTGCAGCCAGTGGCCTGTGCTCCCCAATGCCATGCTGGAGCCTCCACATTTATTTGAAAAATAAAATTTGCAAGAATTTTGCAGAATTTTAAAATACTGTGCATAGAATTTTTATTTTTTTGGTGCAGAGTTTTTAATTTTTTGGCACAGAATGCCCTCAGGAGTAAGGTGTGGCTCAATCTGTAATCAGGGATGGGTTGGACCCACGTTCTCCAGCCCACGGGGCAAGTCACACTGTGACACTATGCAACTTTAATTTGGACCCTTTTGTGTATGCATTATGATAGTCTTTAATTACTTGATCCTGTGCTATTTTTTTTCCACAGGAACTCTGGCTTATTCAGAGCACAGGATGGATGAACAAGGGGACTGAAAAGTTATGTGTACACAATCATAAATCTAGCATTTCCTAATTTTCATGTGGTTGACTTTGCAACCTAAATAACGTTCTTTGAATGTAACTTTTCTGTGTGTAATAACAACATATTTTCTTTCATCAGTTGAAGGAGGACTAAGAGCTCTACATGTTCACAGAGATGCAAACTTACCACTTTGTGCCAGTTCCTCTAGAAGTCCACTCCATTCTTCACGAAAGAGATTAGCACCTGTTAAACTACCATCACCACCAATCACACAAAGGTTAGTGATTCCACGCTGAATCAAGTTGAAAGCTGCCTTCAAACGGCCTTCCCGGGTACGAAATTCTTTGCAGCGTGCGCTACCAATAACTGTCCCTCCCTGGAAAAAGGAAATAAATAATTTATCTTTGTCATATTTTATGTAAATTGCTAATAATTTTTATGTTGATTTGTTAATTAAGGAAAATATTAACAAAAAAATGTATGGGAGTACACTAGAAAATAATAGAGTTACCCAAATCTCTAGGAAAATTACATTCTAAAAACTATGGTACATGCATATCAGGCAATGAGGCAGGAAACAAGCGTGGTAGATAAGAAAACCTTTTATATACTTGAAGACTGTTATCCTGTCTCCCTTCAGTCTTCTCTTCTCCAGACTAAACAAACCCATTTTTTTTCAATCTTTCCTTGCAGGTCATGTTTTCTAGAACCTTAATCATTTTTGTTGCTCTCATCTGGACTTTCTCCAATTCGTCCAGATCTTTCCTGAAATGTGGTGCCCAGAACTGGACACAATACTCCGTCTTATCAGTGCTGAGAGCAGTGAAAGAATTACTTCTCGTGTCTTGCTTACAAGACTCCTGCTAATACATTCCAGAATGATGTTTGCTTTGTTTTACAACAGTGTTACATTGTTGACTCATATTTAGTTTGTGATCCATTATGACCCCCAGATCCTTTTCTGCAGTACTCCCTACTAGGCAGTCCTTTCCCATTTTGTATTTGTGCAATTGATTGTTCCTTCCTAAGAGGAGAATTTTGCATGTGTCCTTATTGAATAACATCCTATGTATTTCAGACCATTTCTCCAGTTTGTCAAGATTTGTCCTTTGCAATGCTTGCAATCTCTCCCAGCATAGTATCATCCACAAACTTTATAAGTGTATTATCCAAATCATTTTGAATAGAACTGGACCCAGGACAGATCCCTGAGGGACCCACTTGATATGCCCTTCCAGTCTGATTGTGAAGCATTAATAACTACTCTCTGAGTATGCTTTTCCAACCTACTGTGTGCCCACCTTACAGTAGGTTCATCTAGGCTATATTTCTCTACCATGTTTATGAGAAGGTATGTGCGTCTGTATCAAAAGCCTTACTAAAGTCGAGTTATATCATATCTATTGCTTCCCCTCAATCCACAAGGCTTGTTACCCTGTCAAATAAGGCTATTAGGTTGGTTTGACATGATTTGTTCTTGACAAATCTGTGTTGTCTGTTACTTATCACTTTATTTTATTCTGGGTGCTTACAAACTGATTGTTTGATAATTTGCTCCATTATCTTTCTGGGTACTGAAGTTAAGATGACTGATCTATAATTCCCTGGGTTGTCCTTATTCCCTTTTTAATAAATAGGTGCTATACGTGCCCTTTCCTAGTCCTCTGGAATCTCTCTCATCCGCCACACTTCCTCAAAGTTAATCGCTAATGGCTCAGAGATCTCTTCAGCTAGTTCCTTAAGTATTCTAGGGCATGTTTCATCAAGCTCTGCGAACTTGAAGACATTCTTAACTTGTTCTTTCCCCATTTTAGCCTCAGATCCTCCCCCATTTATACTGGTATTCACTATGTTAGTCATCCGATCACTGCTAACCTTTTTGGTGAAAACTGAAGCAAAAAATGGCATTTAACACTCAGCCATTTGCTGCATTTTCTGTTATTGTTTTTCCCTCCTCATTGAGTAATGGGCCTACTTTGTCCTTGCTCTTCCTTTTGCTTCTACTGTATATATAAAATGTTTTCTTGCTACCTTTATGTCCCTGGCTAGTTTAATCTCCTGTTTTTGCCTTGGCCTTTCTAATTTTGTCCCTACCTGCTTGTGTTGGTTTTATTTATAGTCATTCTTTGTAATTTGACCTAGTTTCTACTTTTTATATGACTCTTTTTGGAGGATCAGGTCATTAAAGATCTACTGTTAAGCCAGGGTGGTCTCTTACCATACTTCCTCTTTCCTATATATTGGGATAATTTGCTCTTGTACCCTTCATAATGTCTCTTTAAAAAACTGCCAACTCACCAGAATTCTTTTTTCCCTTAGACTTCATTCCCATGGGATTTTACCTACCAATTCTCTGAATTTGCTAGTCTGCCTTCTTGAAATTCCATTATCTTTATTGTGCCATTTTCCCGCTTACTATTCTTTAGAATCATGAACTCTATCATTTAATGGACACTTTTACCCCAGCTGCCTTCCACCTTCAAATTCTAAACCAGTTCCTCCCTGTTCGTCAGAATCAAATCTAGAATAGACTCTCCCCTAGTCACTTTCTCCACCTTCTGTAATAAAATGTGTCTTCAATGCATTCCAAGAACTTATTGGATAATCTGCGCCCTGCTGTATTATTTTCCCAACAGATGTCTGGGTAGTTGAACATCAAGTCCTGTCTTTTGGATGATTTTGTTAGATGTTTAAAATCTGTTTAGAATCTGTCAGCAAGCTTTACAGAAAATATATAATCATCAGTATATCTTTTTTGTCTTTTATACAAGCTTATTGTCCTTGATTATAGTTTTGCTGTATTTCTAATGTAGTCTAGAAAGTAATATTAACATAATGCAGATTTTCTTTTTTCCTAGCAGAAGATTTAGAGATTATTACCTCAGTGTTTCATAATCATTTCCTACGTAGAGTAAAAACAAGAAATCTGAGCCAGGCCCAACCCAAATTTGAGCTTGGAATTTGTACAGTTTGTATTACCATCTGAAACAGTCTGCCTCACCACCGAGCACTTCCTGTTCCAAACCATTTCTTGGCACTGCCCATACATGTTGAAAGTTATAACAAGCTGATAATGGGAAGATGAAAGTGAGGAAGAAGAGAGCTGGGAAACCTGTCTCCATGAATGAGAGTGCAGCACAAACACACACTTGAAATGGTTCTAAAAGTAACCAGTCATGATGGAAACAATGAGTAAATGACTCACATTAGAAACATCAGAAATGATAATAGGCAAGAGTCTGTGTTAAGTGAAAGAAGCATGTGACCCATTTGCTGCTAACAGTGGGTGCCTCTATTCAGAAACAGAATTATGAACCAAGTAGAAAAAAATTACCCATTCCCTCAGAATACTTATTTTTGCAAAATAAAATTAGAATAGTACAGAAAAGAACAGAAAGGCCGGCAAACAACATCCTTCTTTCTTTTATGTGTTATTGAAAATGAGAACTTTTTTATGAAGAAGAAATACTGCAGAGAGGTAACTACAGCACAATCTTGTTTTGCACAATGATCTGGTTAAAGGAGCCTCCACATATAATGGTTTCATTTTTTAGCAATTGTTTTGCATATAAATTTAAAAAATGTAAATGTTTACTTTTATTGGTGAACAGCTTCCATGGCATCACATAAAACACAGCATTTCCCTAATACATTACTAATATGACATTGTTTTAAACTTCTGGGGCACAATTCTGCCACTCCTGATTAATGTGTATGCCTAAACATGCAGTTAGGAGCCTAACTTTGGGCACCCAATTTTGAAAATCTAAGACCTACATTTTCAAAAGGGGTTACTGTTTCTAGGTGCCCGGCATGATATACCACATAGAGGTCTGATTTTTGGAAGGTGCTGTGCATCAATTATCTGAAAATCAGACCCTTTCAACAGGTGTTTGAACTTGGATGCCCAAAAATGGAGCCAGTCAACATCACTGACTACTTTTGAAATTCTTGGCCTTGATCTTCAAGTTTAAAAATTCTGGTTAATGATTTCAAATGAGGGCTTTGCTTTGTTTTCTGTTGTTTACAGTACTTACCACTTGCAAGATGCTTGAAACACTTTCCCATGACACTTCAACAATGTTGTCACCTCCATCAACCATACCTTGGTAACCCTGAGACAAGAAAACGTATTTTAGAAACCTGACATGTCATTCTGCATAGTATTACTACTGGGGTGATGGTCATGTTGTACATTTATATCTAGATCTATCTATATATACATATATTTTAGACAGTAGTACTCTTCCAAGCTCCACCCACAACTTTAGCCCCATTTACCTGAACCACAAAAATTATACACTATTCACAGTAAATTGTGTTGATGTTCACAATATGATGATATGTGCCACTTGGCTCTAATGGGCTTCTTAAGCTCCCCCTTGAGGTACTTGAATGCACCTATGGGCCCTGTTGGCTCATGAGGCTTGGCTTCTTCTTGATTTGAAGGTAAATGATGGTATCTCCCAAAAACCACTACTTGTGGCATTGACATGAGTCATCGCTCTCAATAAACTGTGCAGATCTGTGCTCCTCCCTCTCATTTTTTTACATAAAAGATGAAAAAGTTAATAATACTGACAATTAAATGTTCATCACCAGATTGCTGAGTTAACCCTCCACTAAGATGAATGGTGTGGTTCAAGCCTCTCAGAGCTAGTTTCCAGCCTCTCTGCAGACTCATCTCTGCATCAGTTACATATTTTTTGAAGATTTCTTCACAACCATGACAGCTAGAGACTTACTTATAAAAATTAAAGCTGAGATTCTGAAGAACAGGAAAGTGGCTTCAGAGAAGTGCCAGTATGGGATATGAGTGAAAGCCATTTGCTTCGAAGCCCTAGCTTCAAAATGCAATATTACACCATCAAAGTACAACACAGATAGCTAGTATAAGGGAATGGCAATATATCTGCTGTGCATTAAAGGTTACACGTTCTATTATTTTTGAAGAACCATGAAGTACTGGGGACAGATTAAGGTGAAAGCAAGAGTGTTTATAGTCTCCACAAAAGAAAGAAAAGTGATTCTGACATTTATTGTTTAGAAAGCATCATTTAAATACATTTTAAAGTAATGGGAAAAATCTCTAAACATCTCAGAGCAAAACAGAATCAAAAGGCAACAGGCAAAACTGGATTACAAAGAACAAATGGGGTCAGACGCACTTTATTGCTCTTTTTTACACAATTAATGGTGAAGGAAATGTAGTGGAGGCAATGTACCTGGATTCTGATAAAGCATTTAAAACAGTGCCTCAAAACCTAAATTCAAATTGGCTTGGAAAATCATTGGGTATGGTTAAATGGCAATGTATCAGGATGAGAAGAGGAAAGATGTCTAGGGGGAAGCTGTAGGGCTCAGTAATAATTTGGTTTCACTAATTCACTATATAGCTATTAACCACAGGATACTGACATTTGCAGATTCTAATTTATTGGGAAGTGTTGCAAAACATGGTGAGAGGAATGAAATAAAATGAGATTTAATCTGGAAAAATACAAACGAGTAGATCTGATAGGAAAGAAATTTACAGCTGTTATTCAGCCTTGTGGACATTAAATTAAAAGCGGATGCAGTCCAATATGGTAACAAAATTGGGTAAAGTGGCTTGTAGCTGCATGTGCAGAGTAATCATGCTATGGAGCGAAGAGTTAATGGTCCTTCTTTATAGGACCCTGGCAAGACTGCATCTGTCAGTCTGGGGAATCTGAATACTAAAAAGTTGGGGCTGTAAATTGGCAGAAGTTCAGAGAACAACAGAAATGATTAATTATGATCTGGAGGGATTTAGTAATGAGGAAAGATCAAAAGAGCATAAATATTTTTTGTTTCACTATGTGATTACTCAGGGGAACCTGATAAGCCTACCAATGTTTAAAGGGCGTAAAAGGTTAAGGATGGAGAAAAAAGTACTTAGGGTGATCCAAAGGAGTAATAAGATAAAATCAGTAAGAAGAAATTATATACTGAGTAAAATATTATGAGTATCATCCTGAGTGACCGTGAATTCTCTGAAGTCTCAAAAGGTTTATGGCATAGTCTCAAAAGGGAAGTGGTAGAAGCTTCTTCCCAAAGTAGACTGGAGAAATAAATACATTTTAGGTGCAATCATGCAGTGGGCAATGGAATAGACAGGCTTCAGGAAAGGTCTTTCAGATGCTAATTTCTGTGATTTTTCTATGTTTTACATGCTCTTAGGATTCATCTAAACAAGGTCTCTACAAACTGAAGTATTTGGTAACACATTTCCCTCCAAGGTAAGCAGAATACTGGAAAAATGCACGTGTGTGCACACATGCGCACACACACATGCATCTACACACACACAAAACCAGGTTTTCTTCAGCATGAATTAATTTAGACTTTTAATTTTGATGCTTTCCATCCGAATCTGAGCAAAGTGCATCAAATCTCCTCGTAGCAAGAAATGCTCAATTGCAGTCCAACAGGAGACAAGAAGGTTTCAACAAGTTATTCACCAACCAGAAGAGGTCCCTTAATCAGGAATTTGGTGAAAGCAAAGAACCCAAAATATTCTTGATGTCACAATCAATACAGGACAAAAGGGTCTTTCCCCACTGGTGCTCAAGCTATCTTCCTTCTCGCATAAATTCATATTTTATAAGGCTAGAAGAGACCATTATGCTCATCTAGTGTGAACTCCTCTATAAGACAGGCCATAGAACAGTGGTTCTCAAACTTTTGTACTGGTGACCCCTTTCCCATAGCAAGCCTCTGAGTGCGACCCCCTTATAAATTAAAAACACTTTTAAATATATTTAACACCATTATAAATGCAAGAGGCAAAGCGGGGTTTGAGGTGGAGGCTGAAAGCTCGCGACTCCCCATGTAATAACCTTGTGACCCTCTGAGGGGTCCCGACCCCCAGTTTGAGAACCCCTGCCATAGAACCTCCCTGAACTAATTTCTGTTTGAACTAGAGCAGAGGTTTCAAAACTGTGGGTCGCAAGGACCTAACAGGGCTGCACTGAAGGACCAGGGTGAGGAGGGGGATCTACCCAGCAGGGGAAGCGGGTGGGGCTCTAGGAAGTTGACTATATGTTAACAAATTGTACAGTGGGTACCTGTACTGAGTACTGTAGTACATTACTCCATGAGCAATGGGTTTGCTTGCAAACCAACATACTACTCAACATGAGTAAGGGCTATTCCATATTAACTCCAAGAGTGGACACTCTTATTCTGAAATAAAATTACCTTATTCCACATTAGCTAATCCACTCTGGAAGTGCATTACACTAATTCAGAATAAGGCAGTTTTATTCCAGAATTCGGGTGTCTACACTGGGAGTTAATCAGGAATAATTAATCTGCTTTAAATTCACATCCTATTTTATTCCGGATTAATGTTCATGTCTAGTCAATCCTTAAGGGTGATATAAGTGGGCCCTAAAATTGTTAGGGGGGAGTATTCTCAGCTCCTTGAACCCTTAAATCTCATATTCCTCTACTGCAAATTTAGAGTATATTTTCCGGACTAAAATCAACAATTTAGGAGTTTTCAAATGCCCTTGCTTTTGGGGGATCAAAATTGTGCTCTTATTCATATTCTATAATAACTGCTAATTTTCCTTAAACTCTGGAGTCCATTTTCCTTTGGGTTATTATCAAGCAGCACAAAGAACTTCCAAGAATTGTATAGGGCTCATTAAATTAATATCTGTTTACACATATGGTAAAACATCCCTATAAATAAACATGATGCTATAAAGGAGCTCAATCCTATTCCACAGCCAGTTTGTTCTTACTCAGTTCAAAGCTGTACCCATTACAGCTACATTTTGCCTGAACGTGGGGCTACTTTTTGCCACAACTGCAGAGCTCTTGACACTGCGAAAGAAACGAGTAAAGAGGATGAAACAATTTTATGTGGGGTCAGAGGAAGCATTAATGGGATGGACTGCCTTTGGCTCATCAACTGTAACAAAAAGAACGAGGAGTACTTGTGGCACCTTAGAGACTAACAAATTTATTTGAGCATAACTTTTCGTGGGCTAAAACCCACTTCATCGGATGCATGCAGGGGAAAATGCAGTAGGAAGATATATATACACAGAGGACGTGAAAAAATGGGTGTTACCATACTAACTATAACGAGAGTAATCAGTTAAGGTGGGCTATAATCAGCAGTAGAAAATAACTTTTGTAGTGATAATCAGGATGGCCCATTTCCAACAGTTGACAAGAAGATGTGAGTAACAGTAGGGGGAAAAATAGCATAGGGAAATAGGTTTTACTTTGTGTAATGACCCATCCACTCCCAGTCTTTATTCAAGCCTAATTTAATGGTGTCCAGTTTGCAAATTAATTCCAATACTGCAGTTTCTCGTTGGAGTCTGTTTTTAAAGTTTTTTATTGGAGTATTGAGACTTTGAGGTCTATAATCGAGTGACCAGGGAGGTTGAAGTGTTCTCCGACTGGTTTTCGAATGTTATAATTCTTGACGTCTGATTTGTGTCCATTTATTCTTTTGCGTAGAGACTGTCCAGTAACAAGTCAGGCTGAAAATTTCAAGGCCTTTAATTTCACCAATTGGATCAAAACAGGAATATTTTTAACTCTCAGGTTTTTGGTGGTGTTTTTGTTTTGTTTTGTTTTTTAACCTCCCAGAGCAGCTTCACTCCACCAGAGGGGTAGATCACATCATGGAACAGGCCACCCAAATAACCTGAGAGAACTTGCTTCAATACCAGGATGGATTTGATTTAAATCACTAGTCAGGAAGACTAGATTTAATCATGGATTTCTACATAAAAGTGCATTCTTCTTGGTTGTTATAACCTTAATACATATTCTTCACAACTCAGAGATAGATGTAGGTTTCATTTTTAGAAGGTACACACTATACATTTTTAAAGTGATTTATTTTGAAAACTTTTCAGATTAGTTTTACAGCTATATCAGAAAATGAATGATTGTTTGGTTATTTCATTTACCAAAGGTAACTGAAGCAGATATTTATGAAGTAATTGGGAGGTGAACTATCTCCAATTCAACAGATTAATCATTAATATTTGGAGGATTTTTTTGACATGCTGTATTAGGAGGAGAACATCACCAGACAGAGATTTAAATTGTTTTATTTAACTAAAACAACAATGTTATGTAGATTTTTTTCTTCAACAGCAAACATATAATATTTTAACAAAACAAGCATATGAATTTTTGAATGTAAACAGTCAAGTTTTTCTTTGTCACACTGTTTGCTTTTTACACGCATGTCTGTCTTACCCACAGGCAGGGCCGGCTCTAACTTTTTTGCCGCCCCAGGCAAAAAAGAAGAGCGCCGCCCCGCCGTACCCCCCCGCATGAGCGCCGCTGAAATCCCCGCCCCCCCAGCACCACGCAACCCGAAGCCCCGCCCACCCCAAGCACCACGCCGCCCGAAGCCCCCGCCCCCCCTCCGAGCGCCGCGCCGCCGAATCCAAAAAATAAAAATAAAAAATAAAAAAGCGAGCGCCGCCCTGCCCCAAGGTGCCGCCCCAAGCACGTGCTTGGTCGGCTGGTGCCTGGAGCCGGCCCTGCCCACAGGTGGAGGAACTTCATTAAAATATTCCCAAACTGGGTCTCTTTTACGGCCTACTGTCATTACAGGTTTTCCCTTCTAGTGAGGATGGTATGGTAGATCTCAAATCAATGAAGGCTACACTCAGAAAGACCTCAAGACTCCTGGAATATGCTGCTCAAACAGTTTCACTTTTGTTTCTACTGCCTGTCCCTCCCTTCTCACATTTATCTCCAGACATCTTCTCCTTGTCCGGATCTATTCCTCCCCCACCAATCTTCTATTCATTGAACTTTTTGAAAATTTGCACTTTTAGAGAGAGGTAAGGGATTGACGCTATGTACACAAATTTACAGAGGGACAATAGGATTGAGGTCTGTTATTTCTCACCTCTATATCTTATTTATTCATTTAAAAACATTTTTGCTGTTAACAAGCATGTTATCTCTGGAGACACAAATCCACAGTTTGAGAACTGCAAAACTAAGCATCTCTGATGCTATCTTCTAGGGCTGGTCTACACTGCCGCGCTAGTTCGGCGGCTGGGGATCGAAGTTCCGAGTTCGATTTATCGCGTCTGGTCTGGACGCGATAAATCGAACCAGGAAGTGATCCCCGTCGACTGCGGTACTCCAGCTCAACGAGAGGAGTACCGCGGAGTCGACGGGGAGCCTGCCTGCCGCGTGTGGACCGCGTCTGAACCGCGGTAAGTTCGAAGTAAGGTATGTCAAATTCAGCTACGTTATTCACGTAGCTGAATTTGCATACCTTACTTCGACTTGGGGGGTAAGTGTAGACCAAGCCCTAGACTGAGCACTAAGTCCCATTGGGCAGACAGAAAGATTAACCTAAATAATCTATACAGAAGCCCCTGGAACCCCATAAAATTGGGTCCCTATAATCCATGAACTATTGGAACTCATTTACAAAACTTTTCTTAAACATTACATGACTATAGTCTCATACTATAAAATTAGAATTTATAATCCCTATTCCATGATGAGATATCTTCGAGCTATAATGTATCTTAATTAAAACTATCTTTAGATAGGTTTTTTCCTCAAAAAGTATTTTATCAAAAAAATCTGATTTAAATTTTAAAAAAATCAGATTTTTTTGATTTTTTTTTAAATCATTGATTTTTATCCACCCTATTCAATACAAAACAAACAAACAAACAAAAAACCACTGATCACACTACTCAAACTGGAATCCACACAGGGTATCATCAAGCAATTATAACCCTTACTTGATGAGGAGCATACCCTGGAAGAAATCTTTCCCCAAACCCCTCTCCTAGTCTTCCAAAGACCCCCCCAACATCTCCAAGCTTATCATCAGCAGCAAGCTCCCCAGTGGTCAGAACACACCAACTCAAAGCGGTACCACACACTGCCAGAAAAACAGATGGAAAACTTGCTGACATATCTTTGCTATAATGATCAATACCCCTACACGTGTCTATCATGACATGTGGTGTACCTCATCCAGTGCATCAAATGTCCCAATAACAGCTATATGGGTGAAACTAGACAATCAATATGCTCTCGAATGAACTCACCCAGAAAAATGATAAAAGACAAAAACACCCTATCACCCACAGACAAACATTTTTCACAATGCAAGCTGACCTACCAATCCTGATCCTCAAAGGAAACCTGCACAACACCTTCAAACTACAAGCCAGATAACTTAAATTCATAACTCTGCTAGACACTAACGATCACAGTCTCAACAGAGACATTGGTTTTATGGCTCATTACAACAATTTGTAATCTACTAGCCCTTCTTTGTTCTATGACTGTAGCGATGTTAATTGACAGCTTCATTTTAAGTGGTTTCTTGCAACACTCATTAACCCCGTATGTTTAACAATCTGTCCCACCTTGTATTTAGTTGTGACACTCTGGTTACCTTTTCCGGACCAGAAGAAGAGTTTTGTGAAGCTTGGATAGCTTGTCTCTTCCACCCAAAGAAGTTGGTCCAATAAAAAAATATTACCTGCCCCCACCCTTTGTCTTTCTCTGGGATCAATATGGTTACAACAACACTGCAAACAGCATACTTCTAAGGCATTTGTATGCACCCATGAAAGAAAAATGACTGCATGATTAATCAACACACAATCAAAGAAGAATAAAAATCAACACCCTGGTGACTGCCTACAGCAGAGGTGGGCAAACTACGGCCCGTGGGACCATCCTGTCCGGCCCTTGAGCTTCCGGCCAGGGAGGCTAGCCCCCGGCACCTCCCCTGCTGTTCCCCCTCCCCCGAAGCCATGCGGCTGCACGGGCAGCACTCTGGGGGGTGGAGCGGTGCGCTCCTGCCGAGCAGAGCGACAGCGTCTCTAGCTCCGGCCAGGCGGCGCGGCTGCCAGACATGCTGCTTTGAGCGGCATGTTAAGGGGGCCAGGGCCGGGGGGCTGGATAAGGGGCGGGGGGTTCCGGGGAATCCGTCAGGGGACAGGGAGCAGGGGGCAGTTGGATGGGGCGGAGGTTCGGGGGGAGGGAGGGGAGGACAGTCAGGGGCCGGGGAACAGGGGGGGTGGATAAGCATGGGAGTCCCGGGGGGTCTGTCAGGGGGCAGGGGTGTGGATAGGGATCAGGAGACGGGGATTGGGGGGTTGGATAGGCGTGGGATTCCGGGGGGCCTGTCAGGGGGCGGGGGGGTGGATAGGGGTCGGGGCAGCCAGGGGACAAGGAGAAGGGGGGGTTGGATAGCTCGGGGATTCTGACGGGGGCGGGAAGTGGGAGGGGGAGGATAGGGAATGGGGCCCAGGCTGTCTGGGGAGGCACAGCCTTCCCTACCCGGCCCTCAATGCAGTTTTGCAACCCCAATGTGGCCCTCAGGCCAAAAAGTTTGCCCACCCCTACAGTGTAATGTTGAAAGGGTTGAACTACAAGCTATTTATCTCTCATAGGCATGTCCCCTACTCACAACGAATCATATGCTCCTGTATTCCAGACCTACACAAGTGTAAACAAGATAGAATGTTACTCTCTGTTGGAATCTCTTCTCTGCTACAGTAACTACATTGTACATCAATATTCACCTCACACAACTTCTACAGATTCATGTCTTCAAACCGTAGTAACTAATCTGTGATTATCCCAATTTGCCTTATCCTGGAAGGCATTAAGAAAGCTAAAAATTGCAGAATATCAGCAGTTACACATTTGAGTGTATTAAGTGGTCCACTAAAGTATGACAGAATGCATCCCTGTATTCACACCCTACA
Source organism: Terrapene triunguis (assembly GCF_002925995.2). Taxonomy (NCBI): domain Eukaryota; kingdom Metazoa; phylum Chordata; order Testudines; family Emydidae; genus Terrapene; species Terrapene triunguis. The sequence continues at coordinate 21,925,467 of NW_020664462.1, read as the reverse complement.
CACCATTGTAATAAATTTTGTATAAAATAAGCCTCGTGAGGTATCATTGGAAAACTAATAACTCGCTGGTCAATAATACCATAATGAAATGCGTGTATCAACATTATATGTAAAGTTATGAATTCCCCCTAAATAATGTTAGTAGCACATGTTCAAACCCACGTGATTAGGCAGGACGGGTCAAGCAGGTCTTAAACAAAGGAATGAGCGGTTACCTCAATTTACATATAAGTTGTAAACAGTGTCCTCAGACAGCAAGAGGGGAAGACAGGAGACAAGAAAAATCTGCATTTCAGCAAACAGGAAAATCTTTCACCACCCTCCTTTACTGTTTGAATGAATTTTAATTAGGGGTTGCCCTCAGGAAAATGCATTTCAAAGGGTGACTGAACTATAAAAGTAAGGGGCAAAACCCCTCCAAGTTATCTCTTCCTATCCATCTCTCATTCTTTCATGGAAGAAGGCAAAAGAAACCCACCCATTTGACTTTGGGGTGAGATCCTGACCTGAAGTTTGGTCAGCCCTGTTGCTGGAAGCATATGGTAAGAACTTCACCGTGAACCAAGTCTTGTTTGTTAAGTTTAGGAAGCATTTTATCTTTATTTCTCTTGTAACCATTTCTAACTTTAATGCCTTATACTTGTACTCGCTTAAAACATATCTCATTGAAGTTAAATAAGCTTGTTTTATTCATTAATCAAAACTAATCCAGTGTTGAGTTTAAACTGAATTGTGTAGGTAACTCCATTTAGGGTAGCAAACTGTTGTTTATTGATCCCTTTAGATGGACAATGGACCTAATATACCTGGACTGTCCAGAAGAGGGCTGGACAGTGCAGAATACACGTTTTGGGGGGGAAATTTGGGACTGGGCATGTGTTAGGGTCACCTGCAAGTGGAACCCAAGGCTGCTGGAAGACCGAGAGTAGCTGGTGTTTGCTGGCAAGCTGCTGGGGCCAGGGTTGCTGGACCAGGGCTGTGGCTATACACAGACACTCAAAGAGTGTAACCTGCATACTGTTTGTGAGAAGTCCAGGTTGGGAGCTACAGCAGCAAAGCACTGTGAGGCACCCCAAGCTGCAGGGCAAGGGTGACATAACCCCTCACTGGTCTGGATTGCACCCCGGAATGTCATATAAAGAAGTATTTCTACATTTCTGGTAAATTTAAGAACAGGTTAGCCTTGGAAAGGCATGGAAAATGAATGAATGTGAGCAGTCCTGAGGTAGGAACCCCAGGAGCAGCCAAGACTGAGAAGGCTTGAACTGAACACTTATCTTATTAATTTTGGGGTACATAAAGTCAGGAAGAGGGTGAATTTTTTACTTCCAAGTGTGAGGATGATCCTCCAGAGGCACAGACATGATGTGGGGGGTCTTATGTGCCAGGCCCGTACTGTTATACTCCCTGCAGCAGGGAAAAGAGTGTGCAGCTCAACATTCATACATCACACTGATCCTCAGATGCATTTTGGACCCCTTATGACCACTGTAGCCTGGCTTGAATAAGAGAATCCTTCACACTGCTCTACGACAGGGTAAAGAGAACAGCCATATAGTCCATATACACAGACGCACCAGGGCAGGACAATAACACAGGAGCTTTAAGCCATCTTTGCATGCTGCTTCTTGACTTGCACTCTGTGTATTTTGGCTGCACCCAGGGATCTGTCCCTAAGGCTTCAACCCCACATCTGTCCACTCTCGGCTCCCCCTATCATCATGATGCAGGACCCAGTCCAGTACTTCACTGCCAATCGTCCATTAAGTCATACAATAGGGGTAGCAAACCATGCAGATTGCAGACATATTAATTTCGAACCATGGGAGGGGCAGGGAATGAAGGGTAGAATTAATATTTTCCTACTACAAAAAGAGAATTGGTATGCAAATAAGCAGAGCACTGTGCTCCAGAAATCTTTTGTGCTGTGCTGCCACAACAACCAGCTTCTGAATATTTGGTGTGCTCATTAGCTTGCCAATTCCTAGAATTTCCTTTCAACTCACAGCCAATTTGTATCCCTTCTGACAAGGGGTTAGATTTGGGGGGGGGGAGGGGGCAGGGTAAGAAGTTCTTTGGCTGTCTTTCTTGCAAGCTAAAATTGTGGAAAGCTTTTACCATATTTAGCCTCACAATAACCTTCATCACATTTCATAACATAGTTGAATTAATTTCTGCATTTTAAAACAAAACTTTAAAGTGTCCAATATAACAAAATTTGCTTGATGGTTGTTTTTCAAATAGCTGTTACTATTTTTCTTTCGAGCCCAAACTCATGTCCATTTTAAAACTGCCACAGATTATTGGATTAACCATATGTACACATTATTCTGAAACACATATAAATGTATATGTTGCTTATGTTACTATACAAACTTCAGTGAATGCCTTGTTATGCCAAGTAACTTTTACAGCTTAACATGTCCAGCATTAGGAATAGCTTAAGTTAAAAAACAAAAGCAAAAACAAACAAAAAGCCTCCTTTACAAATGTGTTTTATAGCTCTAGTGGCTGCACTCTGAGTATAAACAGATATGGACAAAAATGAATAAATAATCAAGTTTAAAAATATAAACGGTGTGTTAGGTAAATACAAACTAGCAAACGCTGTATTTTCTAGCACTTCTATAATTAAATTTGGTTTATATGACATATTAAAATCACCTTTCATTAGCAAAATTGCATCCCACATTTTAGCCTAGATAAAATGTTTATTTTGGCTTATAAACTTCTAAAACGTAAGAACAGCCATTCTAGGTAAGACCAATGATCCATCTAGCCCAGTATCCTGTCTTCTGACAGTGGCCAGTGCCAGGTGCTCTGGAGAGAATGACCATAACAGTCATCGAGTCATCCATTACCTGTCATCCACTCCCAGCTTCTGGTACTCAGAGGCTTGGAACAGCCAGTGCATAGGATTGCATACCTGACCATCTTGGCTAATAGCCATTGATGGACCTAATCTCCATGAATTTATCTAGTTTGTTTTTGAACCCTGTTATAGTTTGTGCCTTCACAACATCCCTTACCAATGAGTTCCACGGGTTGTGTGTTGTGTGAGTAAGTACTTTCTTTTGTTTGTTTTAAATCTGCTATCTATTCATTTCATTGGGTGACCCCTGGTTCTTGTATTATGTGAAGGAGTAAATAACAGATGCTTATTTACTTTCTCCATACCAGTCACCATTTTATAGACCTCTATCATATCCCCGCTTAGTCATCTCTTTTCCCAGCTGAAAAGTCCCAGTCTTTTTTAATCTCTCATCATATGGAAGCTGTTCCATACCCATATTCATTTTGTTGTCCTTCTCTGTACCTTTTCCAATTCTAATATATCTGTTTTTGAGATGAAGTGACCAGAACTGCACGCAGTATTCAAGGGATGGGAAAACCATGGATTTATATAGAAGTATTATGACATTGTCTGTCTTTTTATCTATCCCAGTGGTTCTCAACCTGTGATTCATGGACCTCCCTAGGGGGTTCATGGACTATGTCTAAGAGGTCCGTGGAAGACTTAGACTGAAAACTGACTGAACAGAATTCAACTATATATACAGACACTAGATTTCCAAAGGGGTCCACACCTCCATTTGAAAATGTTTAGGGGTCCACAAATGAAAAAAGGTTGAAAACCACTGATCTATCCCTTTCCTAACAGTTTCTAACATTCTGTTTGCTTTTTCAGCTCTTGCAGCACATTCAGTGGATGTTTTCAGAGAACTATCCACAATGACTCCTAGATCTCTTTCTTGAGTGGTAACAGCTAATTTAAACCCCATCATTTTGTATATATAGTTAGGATTATGTTTTCTGATGTGCATTACTTTGCATTTATCAACACTGAATTTCATCTGCTATTTTGTTGCCCAGTCACCCAGTTCTGTGAGTCTGTAACTCTTCGTAGTCTGCTTTGGACTTAACTATCTTAAATAATTTTGTACATCTGCAAATTTTGCTACCTCACTGTTTACCCCGTTTTCCAGATCATTTATGAATAAGTTAAACAACACTGATCCCAGTATAGATCTCTGGGCCACACAACTATTTACCTCTCTCCATTCTGAAAACTGACCATTTTTTCCTACCCTTTGTTTTCTGTCTTTTAACCAGTTATTGATCCATGAAAGGACCTTCCATGTTATCCCATGATTGCTTTACTTTTAAAAACTAAAGGCTTCTAAAGGAGAACTGATATAATTCCAACATACAATACAAATGGGCCACTTGTTTGTTTAAAATGTTTACTGTATTCCAATATTCACATACTTTAAAGGTAAAATATATCTCTTTATTAAATTGAAGTACAATATGGACATTTTCCCTGTAACATTTACATAAATAGTTTTCTCCTTTTGATGTACATGTATATGTCTTTCAAATTTCCATATCCCATGCAGTTTGAATATAACTTCACATACATATACATCAATCACAGACACAATAGTTCTGATGTTTGGAAAGAAGTGGAGAGGACTTCATCTTGTAGCCAGCCTGTCAACTACTCCCCTTAGTTTGTAGAATGGGAAAAATTGTCCAGTGGTTATAGAACCAGCTGCAGACTACTCTTGCCATGTAATCTTTCTGTGCCTCAGTTCCCCATCTGTAAACTAGGAATAATACTACTTTCCTGCCTCACAAGGGTGTTGTCAGAATAAACACCTCAAAAGTTGTAAGGTGCTCATACTATAGTAAGGGAGGGTAGGGGAGGGCTAGATGAATGCCTTACAGAAGGTATTCACGTATAGATAGACAGGTCATTGCTGCGTAATGCAAGGCCTGATCCCATCAACTACCACAGCTAAGTCTTCTCAATATTCCCAACCCCTTGCTGTTGTATGGAGAAAAGGTCTGGAACCAGAAATCAAACTTCTGTTTTAATTAGAATATCATCTCTTGGTCATTACCAGGTAAATTACCTTTCATGGGTAAAAAAGGCTTTTGGTGTGATCAAAAGGAACACCATGTGTAATATTTTGAGTCTTACACCATTAAAGTCCATGTGAAATTTCCACAAGAACAAGGTCCAAACGCATTCAAAAATCAAATACAGAATGAATACAACAGGAAAACTAACCTCATAGATAAAATACACTTTAGCTTCAACATAGATTCCCATACGCACTACCGCACGTACTGCAGCATTCATACCTGGGAAGAGAAAGTGAATTCATTTATTACAAAATTATGCAAGGTCATCTCAATTTTCTAATATTAACTTGAAATACATTTGTCAAAAACAAAATTCAACAACAACAACAACGAAGGAATTAATTGGAAGCTATAATTTGGTTCTAAACAGAAAAAAAAAGCTTTTACTATAACAGAAATGTACATTCTGACAATGCAGCCAGCTCTAGAAGTTGAAGGGGGCAGAGTTATTTGTTTTAGCACCATAATTATATGGACATTAAACAGGGGAACTTGATGAAATTGTCAAAATATTATCAGAATAAACAGTAATTAGAAAGTGATGATTGCTAACTGACAGAAGGCTGGTGATTTGGCACCTTGCAAGAGGGGAAAGTAAGCTGTGCCAGCATTTTTTCCTGGTCCAGCTTACTTTCTTCCAAACCAGCTCAGCTGCACAGATGGTGTGCTGTGGAAGAGCAGAGCCACATGAGAGAGATGGGGTGGGGGGTAGCAAGCCAGTGCCAGCTGCTCTCCCCTTGAGTACACATCTGTGATGTGGATAGCATAGGTAAGGGAGTGCCTTATGGTATCTTACTACCCTGTGCGGGCATGTCCTGCAGCTCACAATGGAGCCCTTAGTACTTTTTTCATAGAAGCTGACAAATTGAAACACTTGGCTGAATGATGTCATACTTGTTTTTATCAGTATTAATACTTCAATTTATTAAGCAGCAAATATGTTTCACAGAACCATTTTATAGCAAACGCAATGGGTGTCAATCCAAAGAGTCAAAAATTATGTGGTGTCTATTGTAATGGCTCTCTCCATCTACCATGGGGAATATTACTAATGATAAAAGACATGGAGAATTACCAACAGACTCCAGGCACAAGAAACAAATACAGAGCTACAAGAGAGGGGCAAGGAAGCTAAGAGACTTCTCGAACAGCTGATCAGCACTCTCGTTGGACTTCTAGATATGCCACAGCATAAAATATAGTATAGTATCTACAGTCCCCCAGATCAATAGGATTCATTAGTTACTGGAAATAGCTCAGAAATAGATCAGCTCTGCTGATGACATAGGTGCAAAATAATCCCTGATTTGAAACACATAAGGTGATTAAACCACACAAGAGAGTTGAACTGAATCTCCATACCCACAAACAAAGTCATGCATATGGCCTGTCCTCAGGGAGCCTAGATACTATCACTTCCAGGGAAGTATTTAAAGTCCCACTGAACTAACCTCTTTGTGAATGCTGAAATTGATTAGTGTGAAGGTCTCAGTGACCCTGAGGTTACCTCAAGTGCCTATTACTTAGGAACACAAGACAAATAAAGTCATTGTTATTAAACGGAAGTCTTTCATTGTGCAAGAACTGAACATTAAGGCTATGTCTACACCAGAGACCTGTACCAATGCAGCTGTGCTGCTATAAGATCTCTAGTGTAGCCACTCTATGTTGATGGGAGAGTGCTCCCCTGTTGATATTAAACCGCCCCCAGCGAACGGCAGTAACTATGTCGGTGGGAGAAGCTATACTACTATTTTTAGCATGCCAGTTTGATGAAAGCCAGTGCAAGTATGACTACATGGGCTGGGAATCGCACCCCCAGCTCCAAGTGTAGACATACCCAGTGAGGAAAACAAGTCTATCAGCTAGGGAGAGCAAGGTAGTAGCAAATATCCATTCAAAGAGGCAATTCTCCTTCCAGAAACCACACACACTTTGAGTCAGGTTTTTTTAAGCCAATGCAGCTACATCAATTTCCACTGGCTGAAGATCTGGCCTTTCATGTATCGACTAAGGCCAGGGAGGGTGCAGTAATCGCTGTAGAGTGTGGCACAGGGCACTCTTCACCTCCAAAATCTGTCCGTGTTCTCTATGGCATTTGTGGTCTCTGCCAACCCAAGAGCAAGAAGAGATGCAAGTGTTGCTTAGCATACTAATATTTTTATGCAGAATACTGTTTCTCTAAACCAAGTCTCTATAGATACTGATGGTTAATTACATCCCTATAGTGATGAGCAGGGTAAAGGCCATGCTTTTTTTTAGAACTATCGGCTGCTTTTGGTACCATTGATTTGTCTATAGGGTCTTACGGACATGTTCAGAATGGCCATTCATTGAGTTTTCTCCTTCCCCACTTTCATCCTTCCGGAAAGCTCTCACCTGCTGCATCCTTCAGGATTCCACCTTATCACCTTTCCTGTTCAGCATGTATGAGGTGACTGCAAGATGTTTTGCGGATATAATAAATACTGACCAACACAAAGTTCTGTGTCTGTCTTCCACTGACTAACAGTCTCATTAGCCCAAATGTGCGATTGACTGGAAGGCTGAGATTCAGAATGGATGTGACTTGCACCAGCTAAAACAGAAGAGATTCTTGTGGGCATGAAGAAGCATTTAATGGACTGGGCAAAGGCATTAGCTGCATCATCTGCTGATGATGTATGTCTGCATTTTGTCAATGTTTTCTAAATTAAGATCCTAATGGATCCGTCACTGATCCTGGTTTTTCAGGTTACAGCTGCAGCACATATTTATTTTAATCATCTGTGGCTTGTGAGAAGTCTGATCACTCCCTTCTAATGCAGAATTCTTCCCTGCCAGTAACACCTTTGCACCTCCAGACTACACTATGGTAATAACCCATACTTAGGCCTAACCTCAAAGACCACCTTGAAGCTTCAGCTAGAGCAAAATATAACTGTCTTCTGCTCAACCAGAGCAGACCTGTGAACACAACACTCGTGTTCAGGTCTTTGTACTGTTTCTCTGTCCCACTCCTGGGATCAATTCAAGGTGCTGGTGATAATCTTTAAAAACCCTGAAATGTCAAGGACACATTAACTGCATCACATCATTTAAGGCCAGGGAGGGAAGCACTTTCTTATCAGCTATCTAGGGCTGAACCTGCCAGTGACTTCGATTGTCAACTCTTTGGAGGAGGGACCATCTTTTTGTTCTGTCTTTGTACAACACCTAGCTCAACAGTGGCATGATCCATGACTAGGGCCTCTAGTCATTATGGGAATACAAATAATAATGGTAAGGTGACTTCTCATCTTCTTTACAGCGGAGGGCAACAAAAATGATTAGGGGGCTGGACCACATGACTTATGAGCAGAGGCTGAGGGAACTGGGATTGTTTAGTCTGCAGAAGAGAAGAATGAGGGGGGATTTGATAGCTGCTTTCGACTACCTGAAAGGGGGTTCAAAAGAGGATGGATCTAGACTGTTCTCAGTGGTACCAGATGACAAAACAAGGAATAATGGTCTCAAGTTGCAGTGAGGGAGGTTTAGGTTGGATATTAGGAAAAACTTTTTCACTAGGAGGGTGGTGAAGCACTGGAATGGGTTATCTAGGGAGGTGGTGGAATCTCCTTCCTTAGAGGTTTTTAAGGTCAGGCTTGACAAAGCCCTGGCTGGGATGATTTAGTTGGGAATTGGTCCTGCTTTGAGCAGGGGGTTGGACTAGATGACCTCTTGAGGTCCCTTCCAACCCTGATATTCTATGATTCTATGATTCCCTCATTGTTGGTGATCGAACAGAATCCAAGTGTGGTCATTGTTAGGATATGTTATTAGAAACTTGTTTAACCTTTGTCTGAATTGTTTTTTGTTTTTTTTTTCAAATTTCTGACTTGGTGCCAGTGTATATGTTAACATTTCAGGAGATGGCAGCAGTGATTCATTATTAGTACCCATTGCTGGCTGCTCGATGCAAGTAAGCACCTAATAGCTTTGGTGAAAGGCAACTTATAAATCAATAAAAAATAAATTAAGCATAAAATACTGATTTCTCTGACCCTTTAGATTTGGCAGCTATAGCCGTCTCTACCCAATGATTTGCTAAGAGGCTCCTAAATCCCATTGAATCAGGTATCCTTATATTACATAGGATTTTTTTCCCCTTGGACTATTAACCTTTATAACTGTTTCTTCATTAAAAGTGTGAGGGAAAGGAAAATGTTTTTGAACACAATATTTTGCTCATCTTTTTAATAAGTAGAGGGTCTCTACTGATGCAGTACATTTTAGTTACTGTATGGTTTCTTACATGTGTGTTTTAGCCCTATTTGCTACGTAAGACACTTACTTTTTTTTTTTTTTTTCAGTTCAAACATATTTTTTTCTTATCTGTTTATATGATTTTACATGTATTCATTTTGAGCGGTTTCACTAATGTTGAGGAACTCAACTCCACCAAAAAAATCAAAGTTACAATAGAAGTACCATTTCAGAAGACAGGTAACAAATTCACTAAAAAAGTTACATGACTAAAAGGCTCAGAAAATATCATTTGCTTTAGTACTAAACTTTTCCTAATGTTAAATAAATGTTATTAATTTCCTGCTCAGTTTAAGCAGCATTATTCTGCTGGTTCTATACTTATTAATTTTAAACGAACTTCTCTTTTCTGTTTGCATTTTAAGAACTTACTGGTGCTTTCAGTTTATTGAGAATTTTACTTTTGAAACAGGATGCCTATGCAAAGCTAAAAATGTACATGAAAATCCAGGGTTGTTTCCACACATTTACATTTTCCATGTCTATTTGATAAAGATGGGAAGGTTTCTAGTCCAGGAATATCAGCTTTGGTTAATATAAACAATAAGGCATTCACACAACCTGGTTTTCCAGTCACCAGTGAGAATTTCAGAACTTTTACCAAGCACTTAGATTGATCATTATTTGTAAAGTAATAATTCCAGTTCAGTGCCTCAGAAAATTTATAGTGCAATTGTCCCACAGAGTACTCTATGCATACAGTTTTCTTGAATAGATGTGTATCCATCTAATCACTTAAATTACTTCTACACAACATTTTAGGAAGATGACCCCAAACTCATGTGTGTTTTCCTATTGATACAATTACTGTACGTAAGTCTCAAAGTATGAAAGCCATGTCGGAGGAAGTGGCTCAAAAGGCTGATATGTGAGTAACACTTAGGCTAGAGATTCCCAACATAGCAGTTGTAACCAGGTTTCAAGAGGCTACAATTACTCACTCCCTTCTGTCTAAAGCTACGCCTACAATATGAGGTAGGGCTGTGATTCTCCTATTCTTGTACACATACTCACGCTAGCTCACATTGAATAGAGTGTAGCCATAGTAGCATGGGTAGCAGCAGTGGAGGCATGGTTGAGCCATGCCAAGTACATATCCATAAGCTTCAGGCAAGTTGTATGTGGCACAGCTAAACTATGCCACTGCTACTGCTACTCATGCTACAGCAGTTACGCTGCTACTTATACTCCGAATAGCTTGATGACAGGTCACGTGAGTCACATCTTTAGCTCATACTGTATATGTAGCCTAAATAGGAGGTGGACGGATCCCAAAACTTGTGTCTATTGCAACATGGGTTGTCAGTCTGGAAAAGAAGAGAACCCTTGCCTCAGGCCATTCTGTATACCCTCACGGAAAGTTTATAACTTGGCTATTTAATATACACGTGTTACCACAGCTTGACACTGTGTGACTATTTTGCACTCCATCGCTCACAATTTTTAAATCAAGACTGAATGTTTTTTCTAACAGATCTGCTCTAGGAATTATTTTGAACAAGTTCTGCGGCCCGTGTTATACAGGTCAGACTAGATGATCACAATGGTCCCTTCAGGCTTGGAACGTGTTTGCCTCTATGCACAGACAGCAATATTTTCAGACTTGGGTGCTTAAAGGCACGCACCTAGCCAATTTTCAGAAGTGCTGAGTACTCAGAACTCACACTGAAGAATCTGTTGCAGTTCAGTACTGAATAATCTAGTAATGTCACAACAAACCTAAATTTGGCTTTAAATACCTACAATTGGGTACTTACATCTGAATATTTTGACCAGAGTGCATTCAAATATATAAAGGTATCTACAGAGGACAGCATGAGGTCTCTTCTAAAGCACAACTTGACTAATAAAACACTGGTAAACAATGTTTTATTTCATTATCTTTGGCTTCTTACAACCAGCATTTCCATTAGAGTGGCTATGAAATGTTATTATATTACTACTGGAAAATGGATGTACTCAGTAGTCATGAGACTTGGTCCTCATTACTCAGTACAGCATTGATACACACAGAGGATTTGAACAGTGGTTTAGAGACTAAACTGTGGCTAAAATAGCCATTTAAAATATGGCAACATAATCTAAAATCCTTCTGAATTACCATTTTCTTTTTCATCAGACCTTTGATAGGTGCTAAGATTTATTTGGCACTTTTTGGCCCAACTGAAGATTGAATAACCTGGCTGGAGGGCATTAGATGATGGCTGAAACAAATGCATCAAGGAGAAGCTAGTATCCTATATCTGGATATTGTCTGTTCAATTATGTTTGCAAAACAAGAACAATTCTCACACCAAGGTTACACAGAATATTACAAAAACAACAAGGAGTACTTGTGGCACATTAGAGACAGTCACTATAAAAACTAATTTCCCCATGCTAATTTCCCCCTACTGTTACTCATGCCTTCTTGTCAACTGTTTGAAATGAGCCACCCTGATTATCACTACAAAAGTGATTTTTCATCCTCTTCATAATAGCCCACTTTAACTGAATTGTCTCATTAGCACTTGGTAAGGCAACTCCCATCTTCCTACTGTATTTTCCACTTCATGCACCTGATGAAGTGAGTTTTAGCCCACGAAAGCTTATGCCCAAATAAATTTATTAGTCTCTAAGGTGCCACAAGTACTCCTCATTGTTTTTGCTGATATAGACTAACACGGCTACCACTCTAGAATATTACAGAAGTTCTTAACTTGCCAAAAGCTGAAAATACAGAATTAAGAGATATTCATCCTTTGTGTCTACACACTGTTCCATTGTGCCCACATACCACATGAGCTGTTACAGCACAGCAGCATGAAGTAGGTTAAAACATTATCTCATACTTAACTCTGGCAGACCCTTTATCATTGAACAATTTAAAAGAAAGAGAAACTTAAAATATGCAACAAAAATCTGTACTGTGTCCCCGACTCAAGAAAGAACTTCAGCACTTGCTTAACTTTAAACAAGTGCCATTGACTTCAGTGGGTCTTAAGTGGCTTAAGTGCTGCACTGAATCAGAATGCTTGCCTGAATCCAGTCCTTAGTTTTTAATACAACGTAATACACTACAGCTGAGGACATGTCTATACTACCACTTATGTCAGCAAAACGTATGTCGCTCAGAGGTGTGAATGTTCCTCCACCAGCATAAGTGGTAGTGTGTACAGTGCTATGTTGGTGGGAGAGCTTCTTCCGCCTATATAGTTACTGCCGCTCATTGGAGGTGGTTTAATTATGCCAACAGGAGAGCAGCTACATGAGAGATCTTACAGTGGCACAGCTGTGTCATTGTAAGCTCTCTTGTGTAGACATACCCTAAGAAAGGGAGAAATTAATACACACACTGAGGAGGAAGAATAGACATTAAGCTAAGCAGACAGAAAACCCTGAATAATGGACAAGGAACAGACTGCACTTGAAAATGCAAATGAAGAACGAAAAGAATACATCAAAATGAAGAAATAAGGGGGAAAAAGGTTAGTCGAGAGAGATGATAATCAGAAAACAAAGAGAAAAACTTATGAGAAAGCCAAAAAACAGTGTGAAGAATAACTACCATGACACTAGCTTTATTTGTGTTTATTTTTGCTTTACACTTTATTTTCAATTATACAACAAATTACATTAATAATCACATAATATAGTAATATAACTTTATAACATTTCTGAATATCTGCCAAACTGCAGAAGGGAAATATTTAGAAAGAAGATTTCCTAAACACAAAAGCACTGCTATAACACAGAATTATTACCAAATTATTTATACATCCATAGATCCCAAGGACCTTTGCAATCTTCAAGTCCGACCTTCTACATAACACAGGCCATAGAACTTCCTCAAAATAATTCCTAGAGCAGATCTTTTAGAAAAACATCCAATCCTGATTTAAAAAATCATCAGTGATGAAGAATCCACAATGACCCTTGATAAGTTGTTCCAGTGGTTAATTACTCTCACTGTTAAAAATATACACATTATTTCCAATCTGAATTTGTCCAGCTTCAACTTCCAGCCATTGAAGGTTGTTATACTTTTCTCTGCTAGACTGAAGAGCCAATTCTTAAATATTTGTTCCCTATTCAGGTACTTATAGATTGAAATAAAGTCACCCCATAACTGTCTCTTTCTTAAACTAAATAGACTGAGCTCGAGTCTTTCACTATAAAGCAGTTTTTTTAATCCTTTAATCATTCTCATGGCTCTTCCCTGAACCCTCTCCAACAAGATACTTCTATTGTATAAATGCATATGCTAGCATGTCTTCTATACTGCATATGTTTAGAGAACTAATTATATATATATACACACATAATTAGTTCTCTAAACATATGCAGTTCTCTAAACATATATATACTTATATATACACACAGAATAGCATCCTGGGCATTTTAGGCTTGTTTCCATTCAAAATGCCTTCTCTGCCTCTTCCCCAAAAAAAAAAAAAAATTAGTACCAATCACTTAGGAATTAATTTGTGACACAAGGCACTTTTTTAATTTTAGAAGTAACGTCTCCAAAACACCAGATATGGTGACTACTGAACAAGTCTATACAAATTACCATTAACTATAGAATGTTCATTTCCCATCTGTAAAATGTATGTTGAAACATGACATGTCAACTTTTTTAGCAAATAAATTATTCTTCAAATTTTATTTACAAAATTTAAAACAAATCCATGGAGCTGTCTTCAAATAATGTATATACATAACACACATAGCAACCATTATGCAATATACATATAAATTCTACAATTTTGGGGACAGAAAGGGGTTTTTTTTCTTTGTGGGTGGGACATGTAATGGACTGGGACAATATAAGACTCTAAACCAGTAGGTGATGAAACTGCTGCACAGGTCTGCCTACTACAGAGCCAAGATCTGCGCTCTGGACTGTGTAACCCAGAAGGCTATGACTATTTCATTAGTGCCCAAAAGTGTTTTGCCATGCAAATAAAAAAACATGACATAGCTCTTAACTTGAAGAGCTCAAAACCAAAGAGTAAGAGTAACAAGCAAATGAAGGGATGGGGTGAGGAAGAGCTGAGGCAAGTAAATAAGTTTATACGACTGTCATTTAGATTTTTGCTCATTATGAGGGCTCCATAAATTTATGTTTTAAAATACATAGAACAACTCACTTCCTGTGTGTGACAGAGAATAAGGGGAGGATGACATTCTATTGAAAGAAGATCCACACCTCAGGAGCCAATGGCTGGCGTATAAATTCACCCACTAGTGTCAGCATTAACACGTCCAGGCCCAACACAGCAGGACCAACAACCCAATGCACCTGCACATGCAATTCACAATCTCAGGCCCCTCACTCAGATTATCTTCCACAGCATTCAAGCCTTGAAGTTACCTGAACATTCCGTTTTCTGGTTAAGAACACCCGTCCAGATTCTCAGCCATTCCCTGGCCACTTTGTCACCACCAATCTGTCAGCCCCAGACGGTACAGAATTCCCTCTATATAAGGGATCCTGGGCCACTGTAATTGCTGCTCCTCTACCACCCTCATCATGGTTCCAACATCGGCAATTTGCCTAGGGGACACTCTTCATCCCTTAGTCATCTGTGACTGCCAGAATGGCCTTGGAGGTCATTGACAGCTGACATACAGTAGCCCTGAGGCTGTTCTACATTGTGCTAAGGACCAACCCATGACAGGGCAAACCCCAGGATCTGAGGGCATAAGAGCTGCTTAAAGACTCCCTTCTCATGTCCCTTCCTCCAAAACTGCACCAACCGCACTTGGATGCAGTCCAGACTCTGGCACATCATGCTGATAGATCCTTGAGAATCAGCTGTCAATGTTCAGTCACAATATACATCAAGAGACAGAATACCAGATACTGGATTTGTTTCTCCATTTAACAGCTGGGTGGCCAAAATTGTAGTGCTGACACAGCAAGTATAGACTACACTTTACAAGCACAAATTATTTGTAACACTTTCACTTACACTAAATCCCCAATACACTGCTTAAATCCACCACACAAAATGGTGGAAAGTAGGTGTACACTGTAAATACAGTGATTAACTCCTGATTGTTTCAAGGGAGCTGCTATAGTATGTGCTGTGAATGTGTATTAATACAGATTTAAACCTCTTGGATCCATAATACTATATACACATTAAAAAAAACCTTAAGGAGATTAACAATTGTAAATTTGAAGATGCCACATTTTGAACAGTAATATCCACTTTAAGTAGAAAAGACATGTAATTTTTCATTTTAAAAAAGGCCACTTTTAAATGATTAAAAAGTAAAAAAACACCCCAAGTAGTAAACTCTTGGGCTGAGATTTTATATGTCAAGCATCTGCCTGGAACAGTGTAGGCATGTGCCCGCTGCTTCAGTGAAAATACAGGTTAACAGTGGGGAAAAGCTTAGAAGCCATCATATAGTGCAGCACTAACAGGTAGAAACAGATTTCTGTTGTAAATATTCAAGAAGTTAAAGCAAATGGGGGATGGAAAAATCAGTTAAAGACTAGAAAACCCTCCCAATTTAAAACAGGATTACTTTGTACAACATAGTTCTTCCAAAACTGCTAATCTGCTTGTTTCTATATAAACTCTCTCACCTACAGACCTCAATATTCTCTCTAAATTACTCTAGCCCCATGCAGTACAAATGACCTTGAAAGGTCATGACTCAGAGTCCTCCCGTATTCTGTTCCCCTGCCAGGATGTGATGCAGAATGGAGGTCATACTTCAGTATTCTTACTGTTCCCAAATCCCAACCCAGTTATGTAAATGACTCCTTGATGCCACTCAGACAGAGACACTCGAGCCCTAAGGTTGGGTTTAGTCTCTCTTCTCATGAAAGAAATGAAACGATGTTGCCTACAAAACATCCTGGAGGACATCCAGTGTACTCTGCTCATAGTCTTTGCAAAACAGTCACGGCGCTTGGGCAGCGCTCCCCAAACGCCCCCCCCCCCTTTTTTTTTTGTTGCTACACTTTGCAGATAATCAAATCAAGGGCCGATCGATTTACTTTGGGACGATGTTTAAATGTTGCACTATAGCGCCCGGGGGGCGACAGCGATGTAATACTTTTTTTTTTAAACAAAAGGAGATAGAGCCGCTGCTCCAGCGTTATGTAATCCGCAGCCATCCGGAAGCGAGTGGCAGGGCTCAGCCTGGACTTGCTGCTATGCTGCTCCGGGCAATGCCCTGTCACTGCTTCAAAGGAAAATGGCGATGTAAGGGCTCAGGTGCCCGGATCCCGAGCTCTCCTGGAATGATTTCAGCACAACTGGTAACACCGTCATGGGGCGGGCGACTGCAAGAGGAGCCAAGCCAGCCGCCGATTGTCAAAGGAAGCAGCTTGCTTGCCTCGTCCTCTGCGGTGGCAGATCCCTTCCGCCCCCATATTGGGGAGGAGGTTACCTAATCCTAGGTAAAGCCCCAGGGCACCCCGTTACTCCAGGGGGAGGGAGGATGGATGCTTCTTCAGCAGAGACATGACGCACAGAAGAATCCGCAACGCCTGGCAGCGGATCACGTACACACTGGAGGCGGGGACTGGGCGAGGAGAGACTGGTCCATGCAAACTAGCATTCTCGTGCGCACTAG
This sequence comes from Terrapene triunguis, assembly GCF_002925995.2. Classification (NCBI taxonomy): domain Eukaryota; kingdom Metazoa; phylum Chordata; order Testudines; family Emydidae; genus Terrapene; species Terrapene triunguis. The sequence continues at coordinate 21,908,670 of NW_020664462.1, read as the reverse complement.
GAAAAGGAGGGGGGCAGAGACTGGAGGGGGAGACAGGACAGGTCCCCCGCACCCCAAACATACACCTATCAAGGGGAAGGGGAGTGAGGCTTTCTCCTTACACATTCATTGAGGGAAGTGGGGGGAAACTAGTCCCCGCTCCTCCAAACCCTTACGCACCCAGACGGGTCTCTCTTCTCACAAGTCCATCCACCCACAAGCGCATTTGCAGGAGCCATACTCCTCTCTTCACCCCCACGCACGTGAAAGACTGGCGGGGAGGCCCGGTCCCCATCCCCAATGCAAAGGACAACACAGATTGTCCCCTGCCTCGCGCCCCACGCTGCTGAAATACTCCCGAGCTGCAGCGAAACTGGCAGCTACTGGATTAAACTTCTTCCCAACGCACTCCCGGAGCTGCGGGAAAACTAACGTCACCGCCGAGGAGGCGGCTACGGGGAATGATGGCAGCGTTGCACATTAACAAGATAATTCTCCTTCTGGCTAAGGGCATCGAGAGCCTTTGTTGTTTAATACTGCCCCGCTTACCCATCTAGAATCTGCGCCTTGAGCAACCCAAGATAGAATTGTTAATAACAGACGCAAATTAATTCGGGGACAAGGGGGAGGGGGGCTGAGAAGGGATCTCTCCTGACCAGGTTAGTAAATTTCAATCAATTCTCTTGTTCCCTGGTCGCCCTTTGATTCAAGTTCTGTAGGTCTTTGGTCTCTAAGCCCCAACATTAAACCCCTGCTACTCTTGCTTTGGAAGGATTCCGTGTAGGTTTAGCGATCGAAGGGGGCTGAGGATGTCTGCAATTTATTAATCTTGCGCCGGTGTGAGCTACCTAAACCGTTGTCACGAATGCGAAACTACTCCTGGTGAGTCGTGCCAAAGAACGAAGTGAAAGGCGGATGGGGTGAGGGCTGGCACTGCCCCAGCGGCAGACAGCTCCCCTGCTCCCATGTGCAGTGCAGCAAGTCTCCTACCACCACTTCCCCCCCCCCGCCCCCCCCCACACACACACACACATTTGGTGGGGCACTAACTAGCCCTTTCTCCATCCTCCCCGCTCCCTGCCATCCCCTGAAAGGGGAAGACGTCTGGGGATAAAGTTACTGGAGCTTTCGGTTCCCTGCCCTCCAGAAGGCAGGCTCAGAAGAAGTCACACGTTTGAAAATGTGATGAGGAAGGGAGGGAGGATGAATGGAGGCTGCTTGTTGCCGCCCTGCCTATCTGGGCACGTTTGCAGCCCAGGCACGGGGGTGAGGCAAAAGGAAGAATTTTTTTTTTTACGTTGATCTCAAATCAGTCCAAGATCAGTGGAACTGCAGGGAAACAGGCACTCTCCGCCGGCCCTCCCTGCCAGCAAACCAGCCCCCTTTAGCCCATGTCCAGTGCCCCTATCTGCCCCCTACCTCAATGCCCGCCGTGCCCCGACCCAACGTGTTCCTGCTCCTGCCCTAGTGTGCATGCTGCCTGCCCAGCCACTAGATACCCACTGCCCCCCAGTGTCCATGCCCCTCCCGCCCATGCCCACATGAGCATCCTGCCCGTCTCCAAACTACCCCTGCCCGCTGCACCCCTCATCCGTATTGCCCCCTACCTTCCCCCCAAAATATACCCGTATGACATGCACTTCCCCCCCCCACACACACACACATATCCATGCTGCCCAATACATCCAACAGCCATCCCATAGTCCCCTCCCTCCCCCGCTGCCCCACAGCTGCATCACCTTGCGCATCCCCGCCGCTGGTCAGCACCCCGATGGCTTTCCCTGCGCCCGAGAGATTCTCGAAGAACTTCTTATCCGCCGGCTGGTCCGCCATGGTGCTGGGAGGGGAGGGAGCGAGCTGCCGGCCGGCTGCGCGGCTCCCCTGCCCGGCTGGGGGATGGAGGGAGCGAGCGAGGTCCCTGGGCGGCGCCGGAGGGAGTCCCTGGGGACGGAACCCGGAACAGAAACGCTACGGCATAAAATACGTGGGGAAAAAGCACGAGAAGCGCCGCCTTCACATCCCACCCCAGCCGCCGCCGCTGCTACTGCTCCGGCTCCAGCGTCCTCCGCTCCGGCCTTCCCGTGCCTCTCCCCACCCCGTGCAGCTCTGCCCAGAGCAACCCAGCCGGCCCCTCTCTCCGCCGCGCTGGTGCGGCTCCACCCTCTGAAGGGCAGGGCGAGAAGCCAATGAGAGCAAGTGCGCCGCCCAAGGCGCTCGGCAGCCTGCAGCGGGCGGGGGAGCGGGCTGGGGTGCCGCAGCCTGGGTAAGGGGCGAGGACGGCGGCAGGTGGGGATGGCGCAGGGGCGGGAGGCAGTGATGGAAGAGGCCCGCAGGTGGGGAAGGTGGGAGAGGCTGGAATGGGTGGGAAAGAGGGGGAGGAGTGCACAGGCGGCCCCCTCCTTTCCTTTCCCCTGTCAATGTGCTAAAGCAAGAGGGAGCGGCTGGTTTCCTGGCAGAGTCGCAGGAGGAGGGAACTGCACGGTGAGGTTCCTCCCCCCAGCTCCCCCTGCTGGAGGCCGGTCCTGAGCGGCACTCAGGTCTCTGCCTGCAGGTGCTGGGAGGAAAGTAGACTGGGCCTGTCTGGGGACCCTGGGGTAGCTGTTCCTTGTCGTTGCCCTGCATGGTCTGGCAGTAAAAGGATGGGCAGTACAGGGGTGCAGGAACAATTTGTATAGTGGGGGTTCTGAGAGCCGTTGAACCAAACTGTAAACCCTGGATATGATGGAAACCACTTCAAGCCAGGGGGTGTGGCAGCACCCCTAGTTCCAGCACCCAGGGGCAGTACCCCTGAAAGCAGGCTAGCACATAATACCATCATCTCTCTTCGACCTAACTCTGTCCTGCTCTGGTTATACTAGGCACCCAGGCCATTCCCTGCAACCCTAAAAGCTGCTGGTCTCTATAAGCAAGCAATCATTGTCTGTTGTTCCATTAGAGAGTGAAGGGAAATCTCCCTTTTTAGAGGTTCCAGTTTTGTCTTTTGTTTTGTTTGGTTGTTTTTTTTGTTCAAACTCTCTCTGAAAATGTTTTGCGCTAATTATTAAGGCACTGTCATTGTCTAGAAGATGTTATTCCACTGAGAAAAAGCATTGTAAAGATCTATTGGAGTATAATTGATTGGTATTATAGTAGCCCCTAGAGGCCCCAACTGAGATCAGGGTCCCATTGTGCTCGGTGCTGCACACACACAGCAAGAGGCAGTTCTTGCCCTGAAGAGTGTACTATTTAAACAGACAAAGGGTGAGTCAAAGGAAGTTTTGTCACAGTTATGGAGATGGGGAACTGAAAAATATCTATTTAGAGCACCCTCTCTTTTCCCCTTTCTGTTGTTAGGTCAGGAGAATGAGAGTTAAAAAAACCTCTTTTGGTAATATCCACATTGGATATTTGGGCTATGATTTTGTCATTTGTTTTCATTCTCTTGTGAATAGATACTTTCTGGATGCATATGTATTGAATAATTGATCCATAATTCTTTTTAAAAAATAATTATCACAATACCCCTATGGAGCAGAGTAGTATAATTATCCTGATCACAGAGACAGATTAAGGCCCAGACCCTGCTTTTATGCACATGAATTGTCCCGTATTCAACTGGACAGTTTATGTGTGTGAAGCTCAGCCTCTGTGAGAATGTTTGCAGGATGAGGGCCTGAGTGACTCGACAAAATTATACAGCAAATCAGAAACAGAATTCAAATGCTAACTCTCAATCCTATGCTTTAATCACTATTAGAATTATTGTTTTTATTCAACATTTATACACATCCTAAATTTGGTGCTTTATAAACAGGCCCTGATCCTACAGACTTTTACATATATGAGTAGCTATACTCAAGTAGGTAGTCCAAATGAGTTCAGTGAAACTATTCACATGAGTAGAATTACTCACGTACACTGGTGTTTGTAAGTATTCTAATCCTACAAATACTGATGCACATTAACTAGGAAACGCGTGCAAAATGAATCGTGTGTGAAAGTGAATACACTTCTCTGCACCAAAGAGCTAACAGGCCCAGTTCCACAAACCCTTACCTATGTAAGTAGTTACACAATAATTAATTCAGTTTAAAAATATTTGGATTGAGGGCCTTGGAGTTAAGTAATTCAAAGGCTTACAATCCAAATATGTTGTGTATATTGTCTTAATGGGCCTGATCCAACACCCAGTATCCTCAGCTGGTATAAACAGTCATAGTTCCATTGAAGTCAGCGGCATTATGACAATTTATACCAGCTGGGGAGCTTCCCCTATGAATTTTTCCACTGACTCCAGTGCCTTTGGATTAGGCTCCTAGTGTTTGTTTTGTATGTGTTTCTTGTTTTATTTAGGGCATTTTTAGGCAAGTCCTGCAAACTATGAGGCTGAAAATTAGATTTCTGTCTACCTTCATCATAAATCCTGTATACACTTGGTAATCAGAGCTTGTTGTTTCCCAGAAAGCAGTGGTTTTTCAGATTGTCCTGTAAGGTACATAATAAAATTTATCTCCTAACAGGTGGTAGGATTTTTTTGTCTTCTCTTAAATTCAGAAACAGCTGCTTTATTATTTGTTATTGTTATTCTTTGTCTTTAACTTTTCATTAGGGAAGCATTTTACTTTGTTATTACCATCAGGACATTAAAACAAAGTTGACAGTAGTGATAATAAGTAAATTAAGGATGGGGCACTGTTTGTACCCGAGGCTGCCTTGACACGCTTTTAGACTTTCAAGAAACTCAGTCACCAGTAATCTCTCTTTATTCCTGACATAATATTGAAGACGGCTTCAGATGGCTATCTTGTTTAACTTTAAGGGATATTATCTCAGTGGATCTGGATACACATGCATAATACATAGTAATATTCATACGTTCACACTGAGAAAAGAGACCCTTTTTGTGATCTGTAAGCTCATAACTGTAAAGGGATTCTGTGAAGCAAAAAAGGAACGCTCTTACATGGCTCTTAAACCAACTAATTCACTAGGTCTTACAATTGTTCCTCATCAAAGTATTTGCAGTACTTAAAGATTCTAACCTGATCCTTACTGTAATAGAAAATGTTTTGTATCCTGGCCAATCCTCAGTTTACTGTACAACTCACACTTAAACACGCTGCCCTCCAACTACAGGAACAGTAGTTCATTATTATGTGTATCGTGCCATAGATATCCACAGTACTTTACAATATGAAGTTCTCTACCAAAACAAAGTTTCCGCTATGGAAAGAAAAAGCCACTGAAGTACAGTGCAATAAAAATCAAACCAGGACAAGCAGAGAGTGGTGTATGAGATGGACTGAATCATAGAAGAGAGGAGTTTAAAAAAATTAGGAGAGGGTAGTTACGAGGCTGTTCAGGTGTATGGATCAGCGTGAAAGAGGGCATGAGCAAAGGCAAGAAAAGGAGCAATCTGGATATAATTGCAAGGCAGCTGGTGAAACAAGACTACCATTGGAGATCTTCTTATCTATCTCCATTAACAAAGAAACAAAAAAAAAACCCCACTATTGGTGATTCACTCCTCTGTGTCAGCAACTCTTGTCAGGCCTGACATACTCACTACACCTAAAACACTGTTGTAAGGATATATACCCAAAAGATGGCATGTAATATATAAATGGAAAACTAGTAACTCACTGACTATTAATATGCATGTGTGATGTATGTACAGGGTGTGTACCAAGAGTTATAAATGTGCTAGAATTATGTTATTAAAATGTGTTTTGCAGGTGCTGCATAAGCACAGTCTGCCTTGGACAGAAGAATGTGTATTTTCTTGTCTGACCAGCCTTGTCAGCAGGCAGAGACAATGAAGGTACATTTACATAAAAGGTAAATAACGACATCAAACTAGGAAGTGGGGGAGATAGCCTCTTAACTAAAAAGACAGAGGGCCTGAACCTCAAATGATAAGCAATTGAATCAGCTGATTGTATGCAATATTACTGTATTATAAAAGTGTATTGAGTAAGGTCTTTTAGGAAAGTCTGGGACACCCTGGTGACTAATATCATTGAGAAATGTATGCGTTAACACCGTGATGAATTGTGGATACTCACAGATACTATGCTTTAATGTCTGAGATCAAGCAAAGGGAGAAACACGTTTTCTCCCAGATAGGAGGGAAGGCAGCTATCTACCAGTCTCCAATGTAAATTAACCAGTGTGGAATCAAAACAATGGAAACTCTATTTACATACAAATCAGCATGAGGATGGAGACTGCACCCCCAGGAAGACTTCCTGCATCTTGAAGCAGGGTTGATGAACTTGGGAAATACAGCATGGCATCTACACCCCAGCAGGAGAGAGAAGCTCTGTGTCTGGGCTTACCTTTCAAAGAACATATTTTAAAGGTTTATTGGACTATAAAAAGAAAGGGGAGAGAACCCCATAGTTGTCCATCACTTGGGAGATTCAAGGGGCTGTAGCTCTTGAAATTACAGAATGTTGGGTCCTTCAGCCAAGGGACTGAAGTCTCTGAGAATAGTTTAGGCAAGAAACTTGCTTAGGCAAAGAATGTAATTTGCTGAAATTAAGTTTTAATTTTAGAAGCATATTTTCACTTTTGTTTACTTGTAACCCTTTCTATCTTTATTCCTTATACTTGGTATCACTTAAACCTATGCCTTTTTGTTTAATAAACTTGTTCTACTTTTTCTATAAACCGGTCAGTGCTGTGACTGAAATAAATCTGTTTGTCAAACCCCAGTTAAACTAATGAGCTGCAGCGAGTTATCTTAAGTTCCTATACACAAATGCAAGAAGCCTGGGAAACAAGCAGGGAGAACTGGAAGTCCTGGCACAGTCAAGGAATTATGATGTGATTGGAATAACAGAGACTTGGTGGGATAACTCTCATGACTGGAGTACTGTCATGGATGGATATAAACTGTTCAGGAAGGACAGACATGGCAGAAAAGGTGGAGGAGTTGCATTGTATGTAAGAGAGCAGTATGACTGCTCAGAGCTCCAGTATGAAACTGCAGAAAAACCTGAGAGTCTGTGTGTGACAGTGTACCCCATAAGGCTTTATGGGGAGGGGGTGCTTATAAATGTATGTATGACATAACTGGAATATGTTTTGTGCTGCCTGTGCCAGGTAACATATCTCCGTAAAGGTTATGGTCTACTATATTTATTCATCCTATTTGTACATATATATATCATTTTCTACTTGAGGTTAAGAATATGGGCTGTATGCTTGCTTGGTTTCTAAGTAAGCTTTGGGAGGCATTTGGTCAGCTTCTTTAGGAAGGAATTCGCCAGGTTAAGTACCTGATCAGGGAACAATGCATCTTGGAATGCTCCAATCCACATAAGAAGTCTTCCTGGAGACATGCAAGATTCCATGTGGGCAATGGCTTCAGCCTGTAAAGACTGAGTCATGCAGGGACATGTGACTTGCCCAGGTGACTCCAGAACTCCATCTTGGAGCTGGACTTTGCATAGGAGGGAGGAGGGGGGTCTCCTCCCACAAGAGAGAGTCTATTTAACCCTGGGGGAGACCCCTCCATTTTGTCTTCAGCTGGCTAAAGAAGGAGCCTCTCCACCCCCCCAGGATGCTTGAAGGCAGCTGAAACAAAAGACAGTAACTACAGGGGGTGTGAGTGATTGCTGGACCCAGGCTAAAGGGAGATTAGCCTGTAAAAGGGAGCATTCTGGAACTGGTGAGGAACTTATCGGTATTTAGTTTGATCAGGCATAGATTTGCGCATTTTATTTTATTTTGCTTGTGACTTACTTTGTTCTGTCTGTTACTACTTTGAACCACTTAAATCCTACTGTCTGTATTTAATAAAATCACTTTTTATTTAGCAATTTACTCAGAGTATGTATTAATACCTGGGGGAGCAAACAGCTGTGCATATCTCTCTATCAGTGTTATAGAGGGCGAACAATTTATGAGTTTGCCCTGCATAAGCTTTATGCAGGGTAAAACGGATTTATCTGGGTTTAGACCCCATTGGGAGTTGAGCATCTGAGTGCTAAAGACAAGCACACTCCTGTGAGCTGTTTGTGGGTAAACTTGTAGCTTTGGGACAACTGATTCAGACCCTGGGTCTGTGTTGAAGTGGACTGGAGTGTCTAATTCAGCAAGACGGGGTGCTGGAGTCCTGAGCTGGCAGGGAAAACAGAAGCAGGGGTAGTCTTGGCACATCGGGTGGCAGCTCCCAAGGGGGTTTCTGTGATCCAACCCGTCACACTGTGGATTAAGTTTAGAAGTGTGAGCAACAAGGGTGATGTCATAGTGGAAGTCTGCTATAGACCACCAGACCAGGGGGATGAGGTGGACGAGGCTTTCTTCAGGCAACTAACAGAAGTTACTAGATCACAGGCCCTGGTTCTCATGGGGGACTTCAATCATCCCGATATCTGCTGGGAGAGCAATACAGCAGTTCACAGACAATCCAGGAAGTTTTTGGAAAGTGTAGGGAACAATTTCTTGGTGCAAGTGCTGGAGGAACCAACTTGACCTGCTGCTCACAAACAGGGAAGAATTAGTAGGGGAAGCAAAAGTGGATGGGAACCTGGGAGGCCGTGACCATGAGATGGTCAAGTTCAGGATCCTGACACAAGAAGAAAGGAGAGCAGCAGAATACGGACCCTGGACTTCAGAAAAGCAGACTTTGACTCCCTCAGGGAACAGATGGGCAGGATCCCCTGGGAGAATAACATGAAGGGCAAAGGAGTCCAAGAGAGCTGGCTGTATTTTAAAGAATCCTTATTGAGGTTGCAGGAACAAACCATCCCGATGTGTAGAAAGAATAGTAAATATGGCAGGTGACCACCTTGGCTTAACAGTGAAATCCTTGCTGATCTTAAACACAAAAAAGAAGCTTACAAGAAGTGGAAGCTTGGACAAATGACCAGGGAGGAGAATAAAAATATTGCTCAGACATGCAAGAGTGAAATCAGGAAGGCCAAATCACAGTTGGAGTTGCAGCTAGCAAGGGATGTTAAGAGTAACAAGAAGGGTTTCTACAAATATGTTAGCAACAAGAAGGTCAGGGAAAGTGTGGGCCCCTTACTGAATGAGGGAGGCAACCTAGTGAAAGAGGATGTGGAAAAAGCTAATGTACTCAATGCTTTTTTTGCCTCTGTCTTCACGAACAAGGTCAGCTCCCAGACTACTGCACTGGGCAGCACAGTATGGGGAGGAGGTGACCAGCCCTCTGTGGAGAAGGAAGTGGTTCAGGACTATTTAGAAAAGCTGGACGAGCACAAGTCCATGGGACCAGGCACACTGCATCCAAGGGTGCTAAAGGAGTTGGCTAATGTGATTGCAGAGTCATTGGCCATTATCTTTGAAAACTCATGGCGATCAGGGGAGGTCCCGGATGACGGGAAAAAGGCTAATGTAGTGCCCATCTTTAAAAAAGCGAAGAAGGAGGATCCGGGGAACTACAGGCCAGTCAGCCTCACCTCAGTCCCTGGAAAAATCATGGAGCAGGTCCTCAAGGAATCAATTTTGAAGCACTTTGAGGAGAGAAAAGTGATCAGGAACAGTCAGCATGGATTCACCAAGGGCAAGTCATGCCTGACTAACCTAATTGCCTTTTATGATGAGATAACTGGCTCTGTGGATGAGGGGAAAGCAGTGGACGTGTTATTGGTTGACTTTAGCAAAGCTTTTGATAAGGTCTCCCACAGTATTCTTGCCAGCAAGTTAAAGAAGTATGGGCTGGATGAATGGACTATATGGTGGATAGAAAGCTGGCTAGATCGTCGGGCTCAACGGGTAGTGATCAATGGCTTCATGTCTAGTTGGCAGCCGGTATCAAGCGGAGTGTCCCAAGGGTCGGTCCTGGGGCTGGTTTTGTTCAATATCTTCATTAATGATCTGGAGGATGGCATGGATTGCACTCTCAGCAAGTTTGCAGATGACACTAAACTGGGAGGAGTGGTAGATTCGTTGGAGGGTAGGGATAGGATACAGAGAGACCTAGACAAATTAGAGGATTGGCCCAAAAGAAATCTGATGAGGTTCAACAAGGACAAGTGCAGAGTCCTGCACTTAGGATGGAAGAATCTCATGCACTGCTACAGACTAGGGACCGAGTGACTAGGCAGCAGTTCTGCAGAAACGGACCTGGGGGTTACTGTGGACGGGAAGCTGGATATGAGTCAACAGTGTGCCCTTGTTGCCAAGAAGGCTAACGGCATTTTGGGCTGTATAAGTAGGAGCATTGCTAGCAGATTGAGGGACGTGATCATTCCCCTCTATTCGGCATTGGTGAGGCCTCATCTGGAGTAGTGTGTCCAGTTTTCGGCCCCCACTACAAGAAGGATGTGGAAAAATTGGAAAGAGTCCAGCGGAGGGCAACAAAAATGATTAGGGGGCTGGAGCACATGATTTATGAGGAGAGGCTGAGGGAACTGGGATTATTTAGTCTGCAGAAGAGAAGAATGAGGGGGGATTTGATAGCTGCTTTCAGCTACCTGAAAGGGGGTTCCAAAGAGGATGGATCTAGACTGTTCTCAGTGGTACCAGATGACAGAACAAGGAGTAATGGTCTCAAGTTGCAGTGGGGGAGGTTTAGGTTGAATATTAGGAAAAAACTTTTTCACTAGGAGTGTGGTGAAGCACTGGAATGGGTTACCTAGGGAGGTGGTAGAATCTCCTTCCTTAGAGGTTTTTAAGGCCCGGCTTGAAAAAGCCCTAGCTGGGATGATTTATTTGGGGATTGGTCCTGGTTTGAGCCAGGCGGTTGGACTAGATGACCTCCTGAGGTCCCTTCCAACTCTGATATTCTATGATTTAAAGGAGCAATAAACTTAACTTCTGTGAGTGTTCCAGGAAAGGGTTGGATACTACAGAGACAGACAGTTTGGGGGACGTTTGGAACTGGGGGTGTTGGGATCACTCCGCAAAAAGTAACTGGGTGGTGGAAGTCAGGGTGTGACCTGCATGCTTGTAAGGCTGGCTGTTGGTGTCAGGACCATGAGCCACAGCAACATACCATTTAAGGCACACAGAGTTGCAGGGCAGGTGGTGACACAGGCCCTCACTGGTCTGGGTTGCACCCCAAAACATGACACACTACCAACTGTGCTCATGCCTCATCTATCCTAAAGCATGTTGCATTACTCTCACTCCATCCTTTCCCTCTTTGTTTCACCCACCTATTAAATCTTGTCATAAGCTAACATCGTCACCTCTTTGGAGCAGGGACTATTTTGCTGTAGGTCACCTAACACAATGGCACCTCTATTTTCTCGGGCCTCCTCGGCACAACCTTAATACAAATATGTAATATGGATAGAAGCTTGTGCAGGGTCTAGGAGTGTTGCTGGGTGTATAAGATAAGGATGAGGGATTTGCTGTAGGAGATGAAATGCAGGCAAAGCCCGAAGAATGGCATGCTGTGAAGATGAGTAGAGGCTTGATTTTTATGTGGAAAAAGATGGGAAGTTGATACCGAGACTGGAGTAAGGCAGACCTGTGATCAGAATAGTGAAGAGCTTTTTACTAATTACCCGAACAATATTTCCTAATGTATTTGTTCTCATTATTAAGAGCAGACCATCAATGAATACAGCCTTGAACAGAAATTTTCCTGCCACCCCCAACAGAGGCATACATAACCAAACAGGCAAAAGAAGAGAGAGTTTTATTTTAAATAATCAAACTATTAGTCTACATTCTTCCCCCATATTCATATCAGACATAGAGAAGTCATTTTTCCCTATTAAGATTTAATTAATTTCCAATGGCAATGACATTCCTGTCTTTAACAAATAGAAGCAGAACTGGCATCATCACTCAGTGTATCCAGTATGTCATTGGGCCAGTATATCCTCATTTTAAAGATGGGTGACAACAGTACTTAATAGCATAACAAGGTTAAAATACTTGCCCGGTCAGCAGCATGGTGGTCAGACTGGATAAATGCCTGCTATAAAGAGATGAGAAAGTACATTATTTTCAGCTAGAGAAGATGATGTAAAAAGGTCACCCTGGCTCATTCCCCACAAAAGGAAAATCAGATACTGAACATCCTTCTCGAATCCTGATTGTAGCAATAATGAATTTATTCCCATGAAGTTACTATTTGTTTCTTCATACTCATTATTTGGGGATTTATCCAATTCTTCTCTATGGACTCAACCCAATTCCCATTAAGGTCAATGGAAAGACTTTAACGTGAGTTGAATCAGGTTTTATATGACACCAAAACCACAATAATTTGTTTAATGAACTTAATCTTTAAGTTTACTTGACTTCTATTATTTTACATAAAAAGAAGAAAACACTGGATGGGGCAATATTTGTTCTATGGATTATTCCTCCCTCCCCCTCACCTAAAGCTTTTTTTTTTCCTTCAAAAAGTTTGAACTTAAGCCAAAATAAGGAATTGGTAAATGAATTCCCAGCCACCGTAGGCTTAGCAGGAAAACTGTGTAATTTTAGAAGCAGGAAGATTGTTTCAGCTCTTACCCGGTTCACACCCTGACACAGTACTTATCTAGCATAAAGAAATCTATAAATAGTTAAATGAAAAAAACTATTAATGCTGCTTGTATGATTGAGAGCTATGTCAACTTACTATTGCAGAGGAGTATCTGTCTTATCTTAAAAGACTTACCAGTGTTCTTAACTGTGGTGATCTGGCTCATTATATGGTGCTTTCTCCTTTCCGCTGTTTTGAGGGGCTAAATTGCATTGAGACATTTACAAATACAAGACATGTTTTCCTAACATTGTTTTTCATGTGAACAACTGCTATATCATTACAGGGATGTGATATGAGCATGAATGGGGGGATAGGTGGTCCATGCAAACTTAAATGGGAAGATCAGGGATCCCTGAGACTCTCTCTGCATTTAGAGAATTGTTCACATTATGAAAGCGTTTGAGAATCCATGGCTTATACTTCTTTTAATTTTGACATTCTCATATGCACACTTTCATGTGTGTATATTTGGATACCTGTATTCAATACTGTCAAATCAGTGAGAAAAACATGCAGCATGCACACAATATGTTAATTTCATTTGTTTATTTGTCAGCTTTTGTTAAACTTAACAAATCACATTTCTAAGCACAGGGCACACATCTCATTAAGGAAAACATACCTGAGTCATTTGACTATTTTGGGGACAACCACTCACAAAACAAACAAAACACAGGAGGGAATAAACTTTTTTTTAAATAGAAAAGTACAGTCTTGTCGAGCTTATATCGCTCAGTAGTAGCTAAATGTCTCCCCCTCCGCCCCCCAACAAATTCATAACTAGGCTGAGAACCGCCAAGAGAAATCCCAGACCAAGGAGTATTTTTTTGCAGAAAGAGATAAGCCGCTGAATACACAGGGCTTATAAAGAGCCATCCCAGTCGTACATTTATCACCAATTGCACCAAGTTACATAGAGGTTTTAGAACAGATAAGGCTGCCCAAGCTAGTTTACAAGAGGAAATGTCGCATTTATCATATAGTTAATGAATGACACTAATTAGTTTGAGTACACTAGGGGTGGAGTACACAAGGAGCCTTTATTTCCTCTTCCAGTGAACTTCCATAGTGAGCCATTAGCTGGTGTTAACAGGTCAACTCCCACTGCTGGAATCAGTAGCAGCCGCAAGACATGTGTGTCTGGGTGGGACATGGGCAGGGCTTTACATCCACAGCCTGCCCTAAAAGGAGTGCCGGGCAGCCTACACCTATTACACAGGTTCTGCAAGGTGTACTTCCTCATATACATTATACCTTTCAGTGTCCTGCTGGAGTGCTGCATTTCCTCCCACTTCCCAGCACAACTCAGTCTCTCAAGAGACATAAGTGAGTCTTAGATCTCCAAGAGAACTTTGACCCCTCATGTGACCTACTAATATGTGGCCATATTAGGAGGCTTTTACCTTGGGACACCATAGAGTTTGGGTGACCAATGCCTGTGAGAGCAGTATAAACTGCAAGTATATCTGATTCATGCTCGTGGAACAGATAATGGATGTATCGTGTGCTCATTGAAATAAACATGTTGTGAACCAGTGGAGTAATTTTGCCTACAAAACTAGGGAGAGAAGACAAATCTCTTCCCCTGCAATATCATGCAATATCTCCATGACGTTCCCAGCAATATAAGTTCCTTCTGCACAAGCCCCACATATTCCCCCATCTTCATCCCTCTTCTCTCTGCTTCTTTTAGATCCAGCTCCCATTCTCCATCCCCCCGTTTCTTCAACCCTCTTGTCTGCCTCTTCTTTTAGATCTCCATCATCTCTGCCTCTCCCTCTCCAAATTGCCTAAGTCTCAGCATCTCCCTCTACATCATCTCCCCATAGTACCTAATTCCCCCTCCTCTGGATTCTGTATCTGTATCCTGGTCCCCATCCCTAAGGTCTCCTTTTGTATTTACTCCAGCTCTCAAAGATGCCTCTCAACACAATATTTCTTCCTGTCTGTGATCTTCCTTCCCCAAAGGTCCCTCTTTACCTGTGTCTCTGCCTGAATTTATGAGCCCCCTCTCATCTCCTCCTATAACTTTCCCATCCCTAGTATCCTCAAAACCCAAGCTGACCACTATGCCTGCCTCCCCAAGATTCCCCTCTCTTCTACCACATTCCTTCCCTCTAGCCCTCAATGTCCCCCAAGGGTCCTTCCTCCTGTTCTTCTCCCCTACCTAGACCCTTTTCTCTCTCACACACATCTCCTCCGCTGTTTTACTCAAGTCTCCCTTTACTGTCCATTCACACCAAAAAATGCCTCCCCTAAGGTTCTTATTCCCCCTACCTTTCTCTGAAGGGAGTGGGGTTGGGTGGGAAGCAGGTAGCTGGAACTTCTACCCAGGTTGCTCAGTTCTCCCATCCAAAGTGGTGGTGAAGGGAGTCGAACAGTAGCATCCTGCCTGACTAGCATGGGGGTAGAGTACCCCTATTGCATGGGCAGCACGTATAAGCAGAGGGGAGGCTAAGCCTCCCTAAAAAAGGCTGGCCATGCAGGGGGGAAATGACGTAGATGTGGTGAGGGTCACCCTTCCGGAGGTGTGTCAGTCAGCTGCCGCCTTTGGCAGAGAGGAGTGAGTGGCAGGCGTGGGGACCTCGGGGGAGGTGGCAGAGAGGAGCAAGTGGTGGCTGGGGAGATCTCAGGGGACAGGTTGGAGAGGAGCAAGCAGCCAGAGGTGGGCCTTGGGGAGGGTGCGGAGAGGATCAAGTGGTGGGGGGGTACCCTCACAAAACTGAAGGACAGCGTCAGAGAGATCCAAAGACTGGCCAATGGCATTTTCAAGCGATAAAATAGCAAGTAACGTCAGTCTCTCATCAGCCATGGTTGATCAAAAATATGTTTTAATGAGCCTGAGGTTTGAAAAGCTGCACTTACCACTCACGACTGTGACCGGCAGCATGAGCAGAATCCTCAAAGCTATCCACACATTAGGAATACCCTTCAGCTCTGCATCATGAATGAATTGGAGAACTTGGCATGGAAAGTGCATCCCGTGTTGCAAAATGTGACTTATGTTGTCCAATTTATCATTGACGTCCAAACATTCTCCATGTGTCAGCATCCAGTGAAGGTCCGTACAATTGTTCAAGAGTGTTTTCCCGTCCAACGGCAGCTTACTAAGGTCATACAACCTCCCCTCCAGGACTTTTTGTGGTGCTTCATTTGTCCAAACCTTTCTTTGGTGGACACTCAAGCAGGGTCAACAAGTGAGCAAAAAAGGTCCCTCTTGAATTTTTCTTCCAAGCTTCCTATCACCTCATCTCTGCCCTCATAACCAAACTGTCTTTTCTTCCAATGAATATGAGTTTCCTTGAAGACAGGCTCAACTCCTGCGTTTTCTTCCATTTCTTTGGTAGCAGTGATGGCATCTTCAAATCAGTTGTCTCTGTAGGCCACAACGAAATCAAGGCAGCTTCTCATTAAAGTAGTAGCAGTCATGATGTCCATTGACTGAGTTTGTAATGCCTTCCTTACAACGTTTCCTTGGGAAAAGATATCATGCCAAACCACAAATGAGACCAGAAATTTGAAGTCAGTGATCTGGTTTGCCAAGCTTTGTGTCTCGTGTCGGATTCTGGCCTTGGCTTTACTCGACTGCGCCAGTTCCATCAGGGCTTCGTAAACCTCAGTCACTTGGTACCTCACTGGCCTTGCACTGTCAACGTGGCTTTCCCAGAAAGTGTCACTTAGCGGCTTCATAGTCAGATTTGTCACGTTGTCTGTGAGAATCATCCACCTGATAGTTGAGGCTGAAAACAGGATGTATGTCCTTTGCAGTACTTCGGAGAAAGTTAATGAATCTAAAGAAGATTCTGCTGCATCTGACACAACCAGGCTGAGGAAATGGCAACCACAAGGCACCAAGAAATCTCTTGGATTCAGCGCAAGGATCCTTGCCTGGATGCCACTGTTTCTTTCCTTCATGTTCACACTGTTGTCATAGCCTTGGTCGTGGCAGTCCTGAAGCTTTATTTTATTCTCATTCAAAACGTTCATAAACAGTTCTGTTAGGTCTTTTCCAGTAGAGTCGTCCATAGACCAGAAACGGGATAAAGTGTTCCTTTACTTGGATACAGTCATCCTCGTTGTTAACAAATCTTACTGTAAATGACATCTTTTCACTGTGACTAACGTCAAGAGTACAATTCATTATTATGGTGTAGTACTTCAGTTTGCCGAGCTGCCTCAATATGTTATCAAGCATCTTCCTTGCCATAAGGTCAATCAATTCATTTTGAATTGTTTTGCTGCAGTAATTGTCCATAGCTTCTTTACGAACTACTTGACGTAGGTCCTCACGCATGACATCATTAAATATGTCCTTTATTAGTCACTACTTACACTCTTCAAGTCTTAAAACACAAGTGAACTTTCACAATTACACAATAAAACAAGGTTCACAATATCGCAACTGGGCTCTCACATCACTTTGTTCTTATATCTCACTGGCTAACTGGCAACACCCCATCTCTTATATATCCATGAGGACCTGGCTGAAAATATTCTAGGAGGTTCAAGGAAAATGTAGTTCTCAAAAAGTCTGGAAGGTTCCAAGAGATTCTACAAAGGTCCAGAACATTCTAGGAGGTTAGTGAAAAATGAATCCACATATGGAATTCCTGAAACATTTTACTTCAAACATTTTATTTTCCCTTTTGTTGCTAGCAAGAAAAACAGCACCCTGATCCCGGCGTTCCCCGAGCCCAGCACCCCAGGCACTCACCTGGGTCACCTGCCCCTAAATCCGGCCCTGATTAAAATCCTTTTAGCAACTGTAGACTCAATTTTCTCTTGCTAATACAAGCTTTTATCATTACCTACAAATCTGGCATTGGTCATTTCCATCCATAGAGATCTGAACAATGTACCCTTAACTAATGGGATCATATTCCTTAAGCTAAAAGTACCTGATGCAGGTGAAGTTATTACTTAGACTTAGAATACAATTATAGATGTAATGGCTTTTAAAAAGATGGAACTACAAGAAATATACAAAGAACATATCTAGGAACTTCTCTGGTATTGGGAGAAAGGGAGAATTCTTGAACATTATCATAACAACATAACAAATAGAAACTTTAGAGTACAACTTCTTGATTTGTGATCTTTATTGGACTCTCCAAAAATCTGAAACAAACATCAGAGTTAAACAAATGCTTAAAGTGTAATGAAGAAAATGCTGACTTAATACACATGATATGAAGTTGTGGGAAAATCTGTGAATGAATGGTTGACACATTATAAAAATTCTCCACTGGATCCCCCTGAATATGGATCTTACATCTTTTCACAAACAAATTCTGTGCATTCTTTTTTTCTTCGGCAATTTTAAGTATCATATGGCAATAAAAACTCAAAGATGTTTGAATGGTCAACTAACAGATTTTAGAAGTTTCACAGTGTGCCATCAGTGAAGAACTGTTTGTAGACTGAAGAAACAGTAAGACATTAAAAACATGGAATCCTTGGCTAGATATAATGGTATAAAATACATTATTCCTTTACTTGTATTCCCCATGGCCCTAATCCATTGAAGGATTTTATCACTATAATCCTTATACATGTGGGGGCATAAGAGTGTACCATTATCTACCCTTAAATATTATTTAACATTTATATTGTGGTAGCACACTGCAAACATTTAAGCATGTATTTATTTTTACTTGTATGGATCACCCCATTTTATTCATGAAAATATTGAATGCAGTTAAGCAAATATATAAATAATTGCAGGATCTGTCTCTCTGCTTGTAAAATGGAAGACCTGCAATATATGGCATGAGTTTCTGATACGCCTTCTATACTCACTTCATTAAAGAAATGATTTAAATGTTTTAAAAAGTATACAGAACATGTTTGATGGCTATGTTAATGCTATATGTTAAATAGAAAACTCCTCAACTCACAGGAGTACATTATTCAGGGTAATTTCCTGCTTTGCTGGATTGTAGCGGGATTCAGTTTCCCAAGTAATTCTACATGGGTCTGAACAGAAGGAAAACAAATGACCAATGTTGGGAAAAAACTAATTACTGAGCACAATGTTCAGAATTAACAAATGTGAAGTCTTTGTAGTCTGCAAATAATTTATGAAGGAGCACTAAGAGCAAAAGAGAGTTGTCCTTTTACATGATGCATGAATCTAGGAAAGGACTATTTGGCAGTAAAATAACTGAGTGGGTGTTAAACAGAGTTGGTGTTTGTGTTTTAGCAACCAGCGAGAGAGAGAGACTACAAGACTATTTAAAAAAATCAATTGATTATTAGTATATATAATGGATTAGTATATATAATGTTCATGTTATGTATTATTCAAAACAGTGACAACGGGGCAATAATAGTAAGAGATTCCTCAAAAAATAGTTCCTAAGATTGTAGTATGTCATGGGTAATAGACAGAAACAAGGATTCTTCCCCCGAGAAAAGTGCAAATCTTTTATTGTTGTCCCAGAGCAAGTTAGTATTTGTTTTATGTCCTTTTTAACAAATCTTGTTCTTCTCCCTGGGCTATCCCAGCTATTTTTCTTTCCCCCTCCTTTCTTCCCTAGCTCCTTCACTTCTGCCACTTCCATCCAACTTCTGTCTCTCTTCTCCACCTTCTTCCTCTTCCTCAGCTTCCTAGCACTGAGGTAATATTCCTTAGCCATTCCTTCCTGAATGTCAGGGAGAAGTTCACTGTTTTTCACTTTACTGATATCGTTGTGAGCAGGAAAGTTGAAAGTGGAAGCCAGAAATGTTTTGTAAATGGGCATCAGCCTGCTTCCCTTGCTTATTTGGCTGCCGCAAGGGTCAGTGCTATAGGACCATAAGCATCAGAGTGTAACTGGTGTCAGAAAGTCAAGGAGGGCTTTCAGTTCTGGCACTGAGCACTGAAGTTTAATGGCCAATACAGTTGTTCATCATTTGCAAGAAACCAGGTTGGATACCGACATGGATGACATAGTCTATTTCACTCTTGTTGAGGGAAGCAGTACAAAATGTATTTTGACACATGATTCTTAAGAAAACAAACAAAGAAACAAAGAAAACTCCACAGTGGGTCTATGTGCAAGTAAAGATATTCAAACCTAAGCTTAATCAATTTTTTAAAAAGTGATTTCTGATGGTGAAGTTTGTACTCATATACAGTTGATCATGTTTTGCATCTGTCTTATCCAAGGTCTTTCCATAAAAATAGTCCAGACTCCCAAATTAAGCTAACTCTGAGAAGTATAAATAAAATAAGATGGCCAAATGCCAAAAGGCCTACATTAAGAAAATATTTTGGCAGACACAATTGAAAAGTGAAGTAAAAGTAACTTCCTGACAGTGGAATCATGTCAAAAAAGAATTATCAACTGTCTATAAATAATAGTTGTACTTATGTGTGTGAGGGCAATGGCATATTTTTCAAGATATTTGGCAAATACATCTTCATGGGATACAGTATGTGAGAGTAGATTCATTCAGGATTGGTTTCCTCACACTTTTGTTCTTAATGTTTACTTTTAATTAGGGCTGTCAAGCGATTAAAAAAATTAATTGTGATTAATCATGTGATTTAAAAATTGTGATTAATCATGCAATTAATCGTGCTGTTTAATAATAGAATACCATTTATTTAAATATTTTTGGATGTTTTCTACATTTTCAAATATATTGATTTCAGTTACAACACAGAATACAAAGTGTACAGTGCTTACTTTATATTTATTTTTTATTACAAATATTTGCTCTGTAAAAAACAAAAGAAATAGTATTTTTCAAGTACCATTTCAGAGGACATGCATTCACGCTGATGACGGGTTCTGCTCAACAACGATCCAAGGTAGGATGGACCAGCGCATGTTCATTTTCATAATCTGAGTCAGATGCCACCAGCAGAAGGTTGATTTTTTTTTCTTTTTTGGGGGGGGGGGGTGGTTCAGGTTCTGTGGCTTCCGCATCAGAGTTTTGCTCTTTTAAGACTTCTGAAATCATGCTCCACATTTCGTCCCTCAGATTTTGGAAGGCATTTCAGATTCTTAAACCTTGGGTCAAGTGCTGTAGCTATCTTTAGAAATCTCACATTGGTATCTTCTTTGCGTTTTGTCAAATCTGCAGTGACAGTGTTCTTGAAATGAACAACATGTGCTGGGTCATCATCTGAGACTGCTATAACATGTAATATATGGCAAAATGTGGGTAACACAGAGCAGGAGACATACAATTCTCCCCCAAGGAGTTCAGTCACAAATTTAATTAATGCATGAATTTGTTAACGAGCATCATCAGCATGGAAGCATGTCCTCTGAAATGGTGTTTGAAGCATGAAGGGGCATATGAATGTTTAGCATATCTGGCACGTAAATACCTTGCAATGCCTGCTACAAAAGTGCCATGTGAATGCCTGTTCTCACTTTCAGGTGACACTGTAAACAAGAGGCGGGCAGCATTATCTCCCGTAAATGTAAACAAATTTGTTTGTCTGAGTGATTGGCTAAACAAGAAGTAGGACTGAGTGGAATTGTAGGCTCTAAAGTTTTGCATTGTTTTGTTTTTGAGTGCAGTTATGTAACAAAAAAAATTCTATATTTGTAAGTTGCACTTTCACGATAAAGAGATCGCACTACAGTACTTGTATGAGGTAAATTGAAATATACCATTTCCTTTGTTTATCACTTTTAAAGTGCAAATACTTGGAATAAAAAATAATAATATAAAGTGAGCACTGTACACTTTGTATTCTGTCTTGTACTTGAAATCAATATATTTGAAAATGTAGAAAAACATCTAAAAATATTTTATAAATTTCAATTGGTATTCTATTGTTTAGCAGTGCAATTAAATCTGTGATTAAGCGTGATTTTTTTAATTGAAATTAATTTTTTGAGTTAATCACGTGAGTTAACTGCAATTAATCGACAGCCCTAATATTAATTGATGTTTTCTCATCTTATTGACATAGGTGCAAAAATTACAGTGCAAATATGTTTACTTATTCTAGAGTCCGTGTTTATACTGACAAGTGGAATCCTATTATAAGGGTAGCTTTGAGGAATCCCGTTTTGATCATTCTATCCAAATGACCAATCTATGTGGAACATCAAACAGTGAACATGCCTAATGAGACATTTACAATAAACATTTTACATTGTTGTAGCAGCTAGAGGCCTGGACCATGTGAGGGCCTCATTGTGCTAGGAAATAACAATTCCTCCTTTGAAGATCAGCATGAGTTCTTTAATTTAATGCCAAGATCTATTGCAGCCTCATATCACACAAAAATGCAAAATTCTTTCCTGTCTTTGGAAAAGGAAAGCAAATACTAGACACTTCTGTGATGAAGTGGGCATTTTCTGTAATATTTTTATGACCCTTATGTGTTCCTCAGTTTCTCCTGTGTTTTGCATGGTTACTCAGTGGGGTGGGGGGGAGGACATTTTCTTTCAGGGCAGGCTAAGAGACATTGATATGAATGTTGCCCCACTGTCTGAGCTGGGATTGGTTATTGAAAAAAGGACTGTGTAGAGGTGGTAGAGGGGATTGGCCATGCCCTGTCCTAGAGTGGAGCAGTGGAGGTGAATCCTCCAAGAGGCCTAGGGAGGCTACAAGGGAAACAGTCAATGGGAGAGAGGCTGCAAGGAGCAGCCAATCAGGGCCCAGCGGGCTCACATAAAAGGAGCTGCAGGGCCAGTCAGTCAGTGGGTGGCTGGGAGCTCAGAGTGAGGATTGGGTCCCTGGCAGGCTGAGAGAGCTGGTGTACCTTGGACAGGGTAGCTGCTGGCAGGGACTGGGGGAGCAAGGGGTGCTCCTGGATGGTTGCTGGGACTGAGATGAGGATGAAGAAGGTGCTGGGGTCATGAAGAAGTGACCCAGGGAATTGTAGCAGCATTGCCAGAAGTTAAAGAGGCGCAGCAGGAGGCCATCAGACAGTGATGACCACCCTCCAGAAGGGGGAAACGCAAATGGTGACCCGGACAGAGGGCCGAGTCATGAAGAGGATGCTACAGTTCTTGGAGTGATATGGGTCTGCAAGTGGACACAACTGCAAAAGAGGCACCATCAGAAGAGGGTGCACCCACTGGCAGAGCTAAACCCCAAGACGGCCAGCGGGAGTGTCACAGATTGGCTGAGGCTGACCCCATATCCATGGAGGATCTGTAAAGACAATGGCAAAGCCAATCACCGGGACATTGACACCTAGCAACCAATGACCCAGAGGGAGATGCATTTCCCCAACTCTCTGCAGGGAAACCGAGCAACATTTTCCAGCTCGAGAACAATGGACTGGGGTGGTGTGAAGTGCGGGGAATAAGAATTGGCTGCTGGGAAGGAGTTAGGGCTGTGACCTGGAATCTGACGAAGGAGACAGTTTGAAAAATGGCATTCACTACAACTTAGCTGGGCTCTGGCTAATCAGAATGGACTTGGGCTGTGCTTTAACCTTCCGTTCTCTATGTTAACATAAGGACTTACTATCCTGTGTTCCAGTTGACTAATAAACACTACTGTTTTCACAATGCTGATTGAGTGTCACTGCAAATACTTGGGGAGGTGCATTAATCCCAGAAGCGTGTACAAGTCTCTACCAGGGGTCTGTCTCAGTTGGACTTGCTGAATAGAGCTCATAATGTGAAGCAGGACTGCTGGAGCCCGAGAGGTTTAGTCTAAGGAAGCGGTGAGGCTGTGTGGCCTACCCTGAACAGGAAGAGTGAGACCTCTTGGGGGTCTGGCACACTAAAGGGGTTTCTCCTAGAGACTATGCCAAAGCTGGGGGTGTAGCACTGATCCTGTAGATCCGTGACAATTTGCTCTTCATGATTTTTAAAACTTAATTCTAACCAGTTAACACAACACGTGCACTAACAATAGCTGATTGTAAGCATTAAAAAAAAATCCCTCTCTTAACAAGTAGGATAAAGTATATTATACATATTTTCAAAAAATAACTGACATTAACACAATAGATACATTATTGACTCTATTCTGACTTGCTTTGGCTGTTACAGACAGTTAAGTAAGAGAGCAGTAGGAAGAAAGGGTAAAAAAGCAGAAAGAGGAAGACTGAGTAGGAAAGAAAATAAACAGAGGTATGGATGTCTGAATAGAGACATCCTTGCTAGGTAAAATGTATTGGCTGTAATATGATAACTTGTACATGTTCCCAAAAGAAAACAGAATTCATCCTGGTTGTAGTTTGCATTCCATCATGATTCCAGAAATTAAAGAGCTACACTCAAAGTTTCTGTTAAACATTTAAGATGTAGCAATGTCCTATAATTGCTTCTCCAGCACACATTATAAGGTGAAGGTTTTCTCAAATCTTTTATGAATAGTCTTTGAAAAAAATACAGGTGATTAAAGCTTCTGAGCAACTTTCTTTTTGTATTATCATTTTTTTTCATTGATTGTTTTGGTAACTAAAAGCACCCAGACATTACTTTCTTGGAACAAGAACAAAACCCTGATGGAGCTGAGTGCTAGCACACAAAGCAGCTTTATAGAATGACGTCCCAGAAAGTAAGTTACAAGTCTAAATAAAGATTGCAATGAGTATTTATCATATCTTAATTATTTACCCAGGGCTTGATTTTCAGAGCTACTCAGCACCCTTGGCTCCCATTAACTTCAATGAGTACGGTGGATACTCGGCACCATTGGAAATTGGCTCCATTTTTTTTTTTATTTTTTTATTTTTTTTGTTCTTTGCCATGGAGAGGAAGATTTGCCCCACTGGCCATAACCCGAAACCATCCAGTGGAATGTCCTGTTCCTCTATGCCAACCTTTTTTTACTGGAAGCCTTGCTCCAAGGTCCCCCTTAAGGGGGATGCCCTCCACCGTGGAGGGGGTTATGGCCCTAAGGTTGTATTATCTTTCCTTGGAAATCTCCTGTAGACCAGTGAGTGAGTGAGAAAGAGAGAGTGTGTGTGTGTGTGTCCGTCCGTCCGTCCCGCACCCAATGCGGATCCATGGAGAATACTGCAGGGTTCCAGGGGAAGGAAAGGATGCTGCTGGGGAGGCAATTGGCCTACTTCTTTTCATGCAGACAGGGAGACCCACATGCAGTGATCTTTGGGATGTGATCAAACCTATAGCAATCTGAATTCAACTTGGAGGAAAGTGCTCAGCTTGTAGGAGGGAAGTGTTTGGAGGAGGCATCAGGAAATCAGTCTTTGTGCACACGCCTAGAATAGTAGCTGCAGTTGCAATGGCTCTGTAAATAGTTCTCTTAATAAAGAACCAGTTTAGTTTTACAAGCAAAGAGCCCTTTTATGTTATTACTCGGTGTGCAGTACATGAAACAGAGCCCATGTATATAAAATGTAATTGGAAATTAACTTTAGAATCAGTGTATAGAAATACCTGCCATTCTTACACTCTCTCATCGCTATGACTGCATTATCCTCCTTACCTCCACATGCAGAGAGGTTTCAACCCTCCCCACAACCAGAACTCAGGAGAAGTACTAGCCTACTCTCTGCACAGTGGGTTCCATTTTGGGGCGATCCAGAGAGAAGGTACCATGTGGTGGAAGAATCTTGCAGTGCTGCTCCTATGACACTGCTGGGGAGTCAGGGAAAACCATGGGGTGACAGCTGGTGCAGTCATAGAGTCTCTGTACAGAGACCATGGATCGTGTAGGTAGGGTTGCTAACTTTCTGATTGCAGAAGACCCCTGCCCAGCCCCTTCCCTGAGACCCCACCCCTACCCCTTCTATGAGGCTTTACCCCCCGCTCCCTCCATCACTCTTCTCCACCGTCGCTCACTAGCTCATTTTCACCAGGCTGGGGCAGGATTTTGCAGTGCGGGGAGGGGGTGAGGGCTCCGACTTTGGGTGCAGGCTGGGGCCGTGGATGAGGGGTTTGGGTTGCAGGAGAGAGCTCCAACCTGGGGCTGAGGGGTTCAGAGTGTGGGAGGGGGTGCGGGCTCTGGGAGGGAGGTTAGGTGCTGGAGGGGGCTCAGGGCTGTGGCAGAGGGTTGTGGTATGGGGGGG
>NW_020664462.1:21820097-21883290 GCF_002925995.2 Terrapene triunguis | reverse complement strand
GCCTGCTTTAGCCCATCTGCGCCACTGACCGGATTTTTAATGGACCAGTCAGCACCAAGTCCCTTTTTGATTGGGCAGTCCAGTCGAAAGCCAGACACTTGGCAACCCTAATTGTAGGATCTGCAGTGTCTGAAGGCAGCAAAACCATCCCCTTCACAGAAGGATTCAGGGCAAACTTTATAAGAAGGAACCTTGAAGAGTTTCTCTCTCTGGGCTGCCTCCTGTGGGTTTTATCATAGGATGGCGCAGTCTGTCGTATGAATGGAGGACATGATCTTTCAGTCAGAGCTCCCAGGGTATTAATAATTCAAAGCACAAGCTCCAGGTTGATGCAGACTGAGCTGCACCGATGCAGCTGCACCACTGTAGTGCTGCCAGTGCAGAGGCTGTAAGCTGGCAGGAGAGAGCTCTGCCGTTAGCTTAATTACTCCAGCCTCTGCAAACGGCGGTAGCTATGTCAGCAGGAGAAGCTCTCCCACCAACATAGTGTTGTCCACACTGGCACTAGGTCGTTATAACTTATGTCGCTCGGGGGGCGGGGGAGGTGGCTTATTCACATCCCTGAGTAACATAAATTATACCAACCTAAGCTAAGTACTCAGTCCTCATTTGAATGCTGAAGAAAGCAGACACTTTTGTTGCTGATGTAGGATAAGGTGTATTTAAAAAAAAAAAAAAAAAACAATAAAAAACCCGAACAAAAGGTCAAATTCTTAAAGCCATAAAAGTTAGAGATGAAATCTGTTAGGCCGTCCAGTCTATCCCTTGACAGTACAGGATCACTTTCTACAGTGTATTTTTTAATACTTTGCTGTTAAATTTAACGCTTAAACATATATACATATTAATGCATGCTTATTTTAACAATTTATTTTGTAAAATATTATCTTTATCTTAACTTTGTATTACCTGCTCTCTCATACAATGAAACATGAAGTGGTTTCTGCAGTCTTTGCTCAGACAAAAGCAGCATTGAGGTCTGCAGAATCATATCCATGTATTGTTGCTTTGCTTACTAAGTTTGAAGTACCATCTGTTGGAGCTTTTCAGTGACTTTCCTCACTGAGTCCTAAACAGAATTAACATTAATAACAGTAGAAACAAGAATCCATGTTGAATTAGTTTGAAGAGGGATACAATCTCTAGCCAGATGTCTAATAAAAACATAGTGAGTCAGAGAAAGCATGTACGCTCTTGTAATTTGTAATTTGCAGCATTCATTGCAAACCAAGCTGCATTTAACAATTCCCTCTTCTCTCTGTTGTTCAGAACATAGTTTCATAGCTGAAAGTCTGGGGGAGGGGAAGGGAAGTTTTATATATTCATTCATATTTCATAACAGAATAAAAGTGTAATTCTACTTTGGAAAGTGTGCATCCAAAAATGGCAACTTCTACCGGAACGGATCTGCTTGCTGTAGCTATTCAAAGTAGTATCTGCTTATTTTAGTGGCAAAAATATGTTTTCACTCTGACTAATTTACCATCAACAGAATTATAAGTTAAATTTCAACTACATGGCTAAATTCTTCTGTCATTTACACTCAAGTAGCCCACTGAGGAAACCAGTTCTTCTGCAATCACAGAGGAAAGGGCGGGTTTTACCCCAGTATGAGTATTCCAGTTATGTATCACAAACAAGGTTCTATATATGAACTGAAATGATGCAGAATTTTAAATGCTCACAATAATAGCTCTCTACCTGTTTTCTGTCATATGGACAAGAACTTGCTACTGTGTGACTGGAAACTTACCCTGGCAACCCCACAGTGTGTTAATGTACTGAGCGGTAATGAAGTTACAGTGATGGATTTTCCTCGACTATCACATTTGCTGGTATGTATACTTTTTCATACATGTTATTACCTGCACTATAAGTGGTGCAGATATTCTATTAATGATTTGAGTTCTTAAGCTGTTCTTCCAATCATATCCTCTCTCAGCCTCTGTTTTGCTAGGCTAAACGAGTGAACCTTGTTTAGTAGGTTCTTGTTAGATAGGTTCTCCATTCTCCTGATTTAACAAAACTAGCACAAGTAGTCCTCCCACTGTTGTCCCACATTTCACTGGTCACCACAATCATCTTTCTTTGGTCAACTTCCCCACATAGTCTCATTCTGCAATCCACAGTTGAAACCACTGTCTTGTATCTTGCAGACAGTGCAGCTTTCAAATTATGTATTAGTGGCAGGGCCGTCTCTAGGATTTTTGCCGCCCAAAGCAAAAATAATTTTGGCCGCCCCCCCCCGTTTTTTAATTACCCCACCCCCGGCCCCACCTCAACTCTGCCCCTTCCCCAAATCCCCAGCCCTGCCTCCTCCCCCCAGGCTCTCAAGCCTAGGAGGGAGGGAGGGGGAGAAGCGGCGCCCACGCCGCGGCCACTCGGAGTCGCCCCCTCCCTCCCAGGCTCTCAAGCCTGGGAGGGGGGGGGAGCAGCGGCACGCGAAACGGCTGTTTCGCGCGCCGTGGCGCGCGAGTGGCAGCAGCAGCGGAGGTGAGCTAGGGCGGCCGGGGCACATTTTTAGGGGCGGCATTCTGGCGCCGGCCATGCCGCCCCTAAAAATGTGCCGCCCCAAGCACCAGCTTGTTTTGCTGGTGCCTAGAGCTGGCCCTGATTAGTGGGTGTTAAAAAGGAATACAACTTATACTTGGCTCACTATCTGACACACACACACAAGTGTATCTATGTTTGTAAATGCCCTTTGCAGTAAAAGTATATTAGCCATGCAAAAAAACAAAAACAAAACCTACTCAACATAATTCATTTGGAATACATATTAGGGAACATTTACTACATGTTGTATTAGAAATATAACAATGTATAACCCACTTACCCTCCTTTGTCCTATGACTGCAGAGGTGTGAGCTGCCCACTTCACCTTGAAAACTCTTTTACAACCTGTCAACTCCTTATGCTGAAAGATCTGTTCCACCTTGTATTTAGCTGTGACACAGAGTACCTTTCCTGGACCTGAGGAAGAGCTCTGTGTCAGCTTGAAAGCTTGTCTCTTTCACCAACAGAATCTGGTCCAATAAAACGGGTTCTCAACCTTTTTCTTTCTGAGGCCTCCCCCCAACATGCTGTAAAAACTCCACAGCCCACCTGTGCCACAATAACTGGTTTTCTGCATATAAAAACCAGCAGCAGCGTGAAGCAGGGCAATTGCTTTGGGCTCCATGCCACAGGGCCCCCCGCAAAGCTACATTGCTCAGGCTTCAGATTTACCCCCAGGTGACAGGGCTCTGGGCCCTGGGCTTTAGCCCCATGTGGTCGGGCTTCAGCTTTCTGCCTTGGGCCTCAGCGAGTATAATGCTGGCCCTGCTTGGTGGACCCCCTGAAATGTGTTAACAGCCCCCCAGGGGGCTCCAGACCCCTGGTTGAGAACCACTGCAATAAGAGATATTACTGCACTCACCTTGTCTCTTTAATAGAAATATGTTTTCCTTTTTACAAAATCCTAGTCTGTTTTCAGGGGCCAGTGCTCCCTCTGCAGGCAGAAAAAATCTTTACAGAACTGTTGCTATCATGGAGTTCTGGATAAAATGCCTTTTTTTTTTTTTTTTTTTAAAAAGTGGTCAGTAACTGGAGTATGGATCTTTTTTATTATAACTGATGAGTAGTGTTTTAAAAAAAAACACAATTATTTGAAGTTTGCTGTTGCATCCAAAATTCAGTAAAAATAAAGTGTAACTTAGAAACATTATTTAAATGATTCAGCTATCTGTTCAATCTTAACATTCTTGGGAAATAAGTTGTTTGCATGCATGTTTAAAGATTATTCCAAATAACCCATGTGTGATTTGCTTCATTAGCAACACGTGATGCAGCTGGCCAGCAGAGTTTGAGGAAAGAGATCTTTAACAAGCATGATGAGAGGCCAGTGTTACATGCTGAGGTCTATGTGATGGCAGCCTGGCCCCAGCTTGTATTCCCAAGCCTTTGCTATCTCATCAAACTAGCTCCCTCCTGAAACCTATCCTTCCAGTTCCTCATCAGCTAAAGGACTTAATGCATTTTAAATATTAGGCTACCAAAATATAAATACACACTTATTCTATAAGAAGCATGTATGCAACTATGGAAATGGGAAAAGAAAGTAAGTTAAACAAGCTGTATTGCCAGAGATCCCCTTATTTTATTTGGAAGCTTTTGGTTTGTGATGTCTCTTAAAGTTTACTGTAATAATTTATTGTTCTACAATGTATTTGTGTGCTATTAAATGAATTATTATGCAAAAATATTTTAAATTTGAGCAGACTGAGTAGGAGTCATCTGCAAATGAACTTAATAAACTTAATAGGTGGGTTTCTATAAATAATAGAAGAGGAGACAACAAAAAATACAGATTGGATTTGGATGGCTTGAGACAAAATTATCTGAGGAATCTTGGAATGTGGGGGGGGGGGGGATCTCTTTCAGAAATCAAGAACTCCAAAAATATGAGACAGATGCCATATAATTCTTATTATACTGCCCAAGTGCTGCCGCCTGTATCCTCATTATTAATCCCAATGTCAGTGCATTGGAGATCAGAATACTGATTCAACAGGAAGAAACATTAAACCCCATTAATGCCTGTCTTTAAAATTTTGAAAGGAATCTTGAGAATAAGAAGCGGTGGTTAAAACAAGCTCCTATGCACTTTGCCAATAATGTAAATGGAGCAGATAGAATTGAGCCATTTTAATTTAAATCTACTAGAAATCTGGAACAAGTTCTCATTTTCATCAATGGAGCTGAAAAATTTAGCCATAGCATTCGCATTCATTGAACAGTCTCAACTGGAAAATCCATAGGGTTACTCAAAATGGAGCCTAGACCCCAAAAGAAAGTCTACTGGCAAGTGGTTAAAATACTGGGAGATATGTGCAAAGCCATGTATTTTTACTCTCGTTTAGTGATTATGAAATGCTTTTATTTTTAACAGCTTCATCCAAGAAGCATTTAAAAGAGAGGAAGGAAGACAATACCAATAAATACAGGCGCTATCAAGACAAGACAAGCAGATGAATCCTAATACTCAGATCATTGAGAACAGAAACTCTCTCAAGAATACATCATTGCCATTCTGGAATAGAAGCCTGTACCCAGAAAGACAGAGATGCCATATACTGGCCAAACATGATCAAGGACAACTGAGACCTGTGAGCAATTGTGATGCAAGTGGGGAAAAGCAGGCCAAGCAGCAAAAAAAGGACAATGGAAATACACAGGATTCCGAACAGAGCAAAGTGATAATGGACAATTTGATCACAAACTACCTTATTACTTAGGTTAGTAGCTAGACTCCTGGGAACTAGCTGAACTGTCAAGCACTATTATCCTTATAGACAAAGTAATGAAGCATTTCAGCAGGCGTGGCATCCCACCCTCTATAGTTTCAGACAATAGACCCCAGCTGACTTGCAGCAAATGTAAGGTCCCATGGGTCTAGAACCCAGGCCTAGTAGAGCTACCAGGCAGCTGGCCTCTCCAGGCTGCCCCCAGCAGCAGCTGTAACTGGCTTGTACATCACTCCCCATGACACACTCTAGATATAGACCCCTAGAAGTTCTGCCTCAAGAGTTTGACAGACAGCAGCCCTTAGCTCCTGATTGGCTCCCTGCCCTATATAAACTCAAGGGGCATTCTAGGAAGTATTCAGGTAAGCGTGTGGATCTTCTGTAGCTGCCATGGCTATTACAGCTCCTTACTCTTGAATTCCTGGCTTGACCTTGGCTTGATTTGGACTTCACCTCCTGACTTGGACTCTGACCCTTGGTATCGACTCTAGCCTGGACCTGCTATGAACTCCTCTGCTACTCCTAGCCTCAGGTTTGCTCCTGCTCTGGCCCTAGGCGCTGGCTTGTTGGGCTCCTGACAATACGTTTGTGCAGTTTATCCAGAAATGGGATCACATCATTGTCCTATCACATCATTGCCATACCACAGCTAGTCACTGACAAAGCTGAATAGGCAGTTAAAGTTGCTACGACTCTGTTAAAGAAAGTGGCAAAAAGCAAAGAGAATATATGGCAAGACATTCTTGAATGGAGAACCACTCCCACAGAAGGCATTGATAGCAGTCCAGTACAATATTTGATGTCAAGATGAACATTTTGTGACCCAAGAACTCCGCAATGCCAACTGGCAAGGGCATTGCAAGAGTATCCTGATTATGGTATATACATTCTGATTCACCAAAGAATGTCATGTGAGGTCTCAAATGAAACCCAGGGTCACACAGGTCACTGTTATTGTTGAGAAATACTATGTGAGGAGTTATGTATGTAGACTGAAAATATGTTTGTAGCTTCTGTATCATAGTACAGGCAGAAACAAGTTTCCTGTCAGACAAAATATGTTTATTCACACATCTCTCTGTCAGCATGTAAGCTAAGACAATGGATGCACAATTATGTACAAAGTCAGAGACATATGAAGTCAACAGGTATGAGCACATAGGAAAAACAAGTAACAGGTGGTTGTACTGTGTCTGAGTACAGACAGTGAACTTTGGGGAAATAAGCAGAAGGCAAAAAAGGCATCTCCTTATCCTGCACCAAGGAAGTAAATGGGAAGTGTGTTTACATTCATGAAAAATGGGATCACAACCTGCTGTGGTTGAAGACATTGTAAAGCTTTGGGTGAGATAGGTTAAACTTCATTAGGAGGTTTAACCTAATAGTTAAGTTTAATTACTACAAAGTGTGTTATGATTTTGTTTTACATGTAACCTTTTGTTTTCATTACCCTTACTCACCATCTCTTAAATCTTCAGTAATATACTTATCCTTGTTTTCACTATAAATACATCTCAGTGCTGTTATATTAAGCAAGATGATGATCCTGAGTTGAATCATACCAACTGGTATGTGCACTGTTCCGTTGGGGACAGCAGATCTGGTATTTATGTGAGTGTTCAGCGGATAGGGGGCTGGACACTAACAGGGGAACACTTCAAAGGGGCTTGGAGACTGGGGTGCACCTACTGTTAGCCTGCAAGGCAAAGTAAGGGATGGCAAAGCCCAGAGAAGAGTGTGTGTATGGCAAACAGGCTGGTAGTGTCAGGGAGCTGACATCCAGTTAAGCACAAACAAGTATCCCTCATGCGGGAGGCAGGGGCTAACAAGTTGATTCGCAGTCCTGGGTACCCCAAGAACCATCGTGGTGCTTACAGCCCCAGCATTACTACAACCAGGAGTAATGGAAGGAGTAACAGACAAAAAGTAAGAGAAATACACAAAGGCCAAAGCCTACTACAATCAATAAGCTAAAGACCACCCAGAAGTACAAACAGGAGATCCTGTCAGAATCAAATTATTTTCTTAGGACAAATCACTGTTGAAAGCAAGGTACATGTGTCAAACAGATAAACTTTCTTTCAGATAATGTAGCAGTGGATGGGCACATAGTTCACTGAAACCACAAATACATTCACACAGTACGAACACAAGATAAAATCGCAGACGGGGAAGACAGTGAAATATGCACTCCACTGAGACTTGCTCAGCAGGACACAGAAGGTGCACAGGAGCACTGACTGATAGATATTGGAACAGACTGTCAAAATACCACACCACCAAGTTCATGGCAGTCTTCTATCATCACAAGAGAGATTCACGCTCCAACATCAAACCATCCTCAAGACATATACAAGACTTTATACAATTCTAGGGTATGAAAGAACAACCCTTCCAAACACAAAGGAAAATAGACCAGTGGTTCTCAACCTGTGGTTCATAGACCCCTGGGGGTCTGCAAACTATGTCTAAGAGGTCCATGAAAGACTTAGGCAAAACAGGCTGAACAGAATTCAACTATATAAACAGACAAAAGATTTTCAAAGGGGTCTGCACCTCCATATGGAATTTTTTAGGGGTCTGCAAATGAACAAAGGTTGAGAACCAGTGCCTTAGACACCAAAGAAGTTGAGTTAGTTAATTAAAACAAAAAGTTGTTGATAAACTCTATATTATCATATGTAGAGTATAATAGAGTAAGTATATAAGAATATAGTATTCATGTTTAATTTTGCTATTTCAAATGTGACATATGGGAGGTTACGATAAATAGTTCTGCCTACAGGGAAGCTATGGTATGATTGTGTATGGGCACTTAGAGAACTTTTGTTTCAGGAAGTGCTTGATGAGAGCACAGAGGACATGAAGGGAGGAATAAAGCCTGAATGTAACACTGTCTTGGTTCTCTCTCTTTATGCTTGCATATAGATCAGGGATGAAAACCGAGACTATTGTTGTCAGTAGCTACCGGTGTGGTGCTCTGCTCTTGTTCGATGATAACAGTCGGCTGTGTGCTGCCCCAGCTCTGCGCAGATAGCTGACACAGCAAACCCCGAGAGAACCCCCAAAGACCACAGACGAAGGAACCCGAGCCAGGTTTATTGTCAAACGAAGCACAGTTTCCTATAGACTCTACAGGACATACTACGAATATGTGCCCCCTGGCAATGGACACAGCTCAGTCAGTGGCAGGACTTTCCACTGCCCCCTAGGCTGGCCAAAGATGCACACTCTGGGACCTACTTTTATACAGTTACAGGACAGATTACTCATCCCTACTGACTTATTGAGGTCTAGCCTCTTGGCTCATTAGGGTGCTGTCTCCCCCTTTGATCATGTTGTTTCAGACAAACAGATCTATCCATCATGCTGTCCTTTTGACCCTGTCTTTAAGATCCACCTGCCTGTTCCTTGTTATGTCTATGGAGTGTCCTTGTATCGGGCTGTCCAGGTGCCATCTTAGCACAAGTTCCTCTTATTAGCACTTATATGTGAATGCACGTGCTTCTAACAACCCTCTTCTCTCCAACTTCTGTGAGTGGGGCCTGCTTCTGGCTCACAGCCCAGCTTTTGCTTAGCAATGCCTGGAAGTACTTTGGTTCAGGCTTCAGGCCTCAGACTAGGCCTCTGACACAAGAGTTTATGTTTCAGGGCCTCATCTTACTACAACTATCACTGTTCTCCAGGTTTGAACTGGAGCAACAAGGTCATGTAATATATAAGGGTGAGTGAACCTGTTAAGAGAAAATATAACCAACACCACTGTTAGGCTTGGCAGGCCCTCCCCCTACCTGTTCAACCTACCATAGAGCTCTGCAACCATTAACCTGGCCTCACAACACCCCTGCAACTTAGGCAGGTATTTCTATCCCCAGTTTACAGGTAGGCTAAGTGATTTTCTGAGGTCACTTAAAAAGTCAGGGTCTGTCAGGACTAGCACTCAGGAGTTCCTGGCACCCAATCCTGTGTGCAGACCATACTTCTTAGACATAGGAATATAGGACTGGAAGGGAGCTCCTGGATCATCAAGTCCAGGCACCTGCTATTACCAGTATGGTGCCAAAACTATCATTAGATCTCTAGTGTTCTACAGAGAACTGGCTGTCACTGGCTCCTCCTCCTTGTTGTCAGCTGCAATAGCCCCTTAAAAGAAGTTGACAATACATTAATATTTTCCTGAAGCCATTTAACCAATTACTGTAGCTTGCCACAATAGTAAATAGGGGGAGAGGCAGCCTGTGAAAACATGACTGAGAAGGGAGTGTGACAAAGTTCCTCCTCTATCTTGGTGGGTCCTGCACTTATTGGCAGATTTTCTTGCCTCAGAGATTCACCACGTGGGTTGGGGAACAGCCCAGAGACCTTCCCCTCTGGAAGAACCAACAGTCCAGGTCAACTGGGAGGTTTGTGGGGAACCCGGGCCCACCCTCTACTCCGGGTTCCAGCCCAGGGCCCGGTGGACTGCAGCTGTCTATAGTGCCTCCTGTAACTCCCTGGGCTACTTCCCCATGGCCTCCTCCAAACACCTTCCTTATTCTCACCACAGGACCTTCCTCCTGGTGTCTGATAACACTTGTGCTCCTCAGTCCTCCAGCAGCACAGCACACCCTCACCCACACCCTCTCAGCTTCTTGCACCTCTTGCTCCCAGCTCCTCACACTCACACCACAAACTGAAGTGAGCTCCTTTTAAAACCCAGGTGCCCTGATTAGCCTGCCTTAATTGATTCTAGCAGCTTCTTCTTAATTGGCTCCAGGTGTCCTAATTAGCCTGCCTGCCTTAACTGGTTCTAGCAGGTTCCTGATTACTCTAGTGCAGCCCCTGCTCTGGTCACTCAGGGAACAGAAAACTACTCATCCAGTGACCAGTATATTTGCCCTCTGCCAGACTCCTGTACCCCACTGGTCTGGGTCTGTCACAGGAGATATGAGACAGTATCTCTATTAAGACATGGCCCACACAATAGAAATGTTTGAGAGTCCCAAAAGTGGAGCATAAGTGGATTTTTTTTTTATTTTGCATGTGCTGTTGACCTCAATCTCCTTTCCCTTTACACAGAAACCTTCTATTTTTATATGTCTCATATGCCTCCAGGTACTCTTCCTCCTCGGAAATAACTAGTTCAAGGACACCATAAGATCTCTTTGCATATAAAGTGGATCTTCAGTACTCTGTGAAACTGGGTGACAAAACCCTCTGATGTGATGTGTTATATTATTCACCTCAGAGAGAAGGATGGAAGAATGGGGCCACACTCTATGTGATGCAGAATGAACAAGAACTTAAAATCATGTTGCACACATTCAAATGAAATGTCAGCATGGAACAAAAAATAAACAAACAAAAAAACCAGAGCTGAGTGTTATGTCTATAAAGTACCCATGATCATAGCTTCAACCTACAGAGACCATAGCTCTCCTTTCACTATTTCTCCTTCAGAGTCTCTTATTATTAGGACCCCAGACTCTAGTAGGAATGGGGGACCCCTTAGCAGGACTTCTCCCACAAGGAAATACTATGTAATGTAAGTGAGGCTTATAGCGTCTGGCTCAGTATTTGTAACTTGAAAAATATCAGTCACTTAAAATATAGCATTTACTGGATCTGGAGACAGCCATGCTGTCCTCTAGTCTCATTGGGCAAGGCCACTGAGCAGGAACAAGGTTTTGTACAAAATGTTTTAGGTGAAACCACTTTGTATGTATCATGTAATGCCCCCAAGTGAATCCTAAATAATTAATCTAAAAGCAATCCTATTGTCATGTCAGTTCCTGTTAGCTATTACAGTGGAATATGCCAGACTTTCTCCTTCACTCAATGCCACTAGTATATGTATTTGTTTAAAAATGACATGTTTTATACCATATATATTTAATATAATACAAATACTGCTTTATAATACACACTGTCTGACGTTCTGTATAATACCATTTCATACTCAAAAGCATTTCAAGATACAGTTTGTAGGGAAGATACTATTCTAAATGATACATGAAGTTGTGTTTTATTTTAATAATAAATTTTGTTATTGCACAGCCTATTTCTTAATATAGCTTCTCGCACCCTATAATACGACTCCCTTCTCCTCCTATTAGTTCCTTTCCTCCCCCGCCTTCCTTCATAAAACCTGAAGATGCGCAATATCCTGCTAAAAAAGAAGAGACCTGGACATTCTAATAACACTTTCCACTTGCAGATTCAAATATACCTACTAATGTGTAGCCTCTCACAAAACTAAGTGATTGGGCAACAAAATGGCAAATGAAATTTAATGTGGATAAATGTAAAGTAATGCACATTGGAAAAAATAACCCCAACTATACATACAATATGATGGGAGCTAATTTAGCTACAACTAATCAGGAAAAAGATCTTGGAGTCATTGTGGATAGTTCTCTGAAGACGTCCACTCAGTGTGCAGAGGCAGTCAAAAAAGCAAACAGGATGTTAGGAATCATTAAAAAGGGGATAGAGAATAAGACAGCGAATATATTATTGCCCTTTTATAAATTGATGGTACGCCCGCATCTTGAATACTGCGTACAGATGTGGTCTCCTCATCTCAAAAAAGATATACGGGCACTAGAAAAGGTTCAGAGAAGGGCAACTAAAATGATTAGGGGTTTGGAACGGGTCCCATATGAGGAGAGATTAAAGAGGCTAGGACTTTTCAGCTTGGAAAAGAGGAGACTAAGGGGGGATATGATAGAGGTATATAAAATCATGAATGATGTGGAGAAAGTAGATAAGGAAAAGTTATTTACTTATTCCCATAATACAAGAACTAGGGGCCACCAAATGAAATTAATGGGTAGCAGGTTTAAAACAAATAAAAGGAAGTTCTTCATCACACAGCGCACAGTCAACTTGTGGAACTCCTTGCCTGAGGAGGTTGTGAAGGCTAGGACTATAACAGGGTTTAAAAGAGAACTGGATAAATTCATGGAGGTTAAGTCCATTAATGGCTATTAGCCAGGATGGGTAAGGTATGGTGTTCCTAGCCTCTGCTTGTCAGAGGGTGGAGATGGATGGCAGGAGAGAGATCACTTGATCATTACCTGTTAGGTTCACTCCCTCTGGGGCACCTGGCATTGGCCACTGTCAGTAGACAGAACACTGGGCTAGATGGACCTTTGGTCTGACCCAGTACGGCCGTTCTTATGTTTATGTGTTGTGTTCTTGTATTTTGTTGGGATTATTTTTCAAATAGACCATATACATTGGTCAGTGGGATTGACCCTCATACTCTCCACTCACTGGGGAAGCAGCTGATGTTGTGGTTAAAGCACAGGATGGGGAGCCTGGATACCACCATTCTATTTCCAGTTTTGACACATCTTTCCCTTATGACTTTGGACAAATCACCCTTTCTGTGTGCATCAGTTCCCCCATGTGTAGAAAGGGGATATTAACCCTTCACCTCAATTGTGCAGCTGAACTCGTTAACTTATCTTTATATTGTTTTGGGATTCTCAGATGGAAGGTGCTATGGAAGTACACTGTACAGTAATTGTAGAACTGTAAAGTTCAATGTAAGCTGAACAGTCATGTAGCCTGCTTGTATACACATTTCTTTTGTAGAAAGGGGTTTTTAGGATTGAACATAGCAAGGAATCAGTTGATACGCTAGCCTCTCTTAGCTTCTTATCAGATACACGGTTAGGGCCCACAATAGCATCTTTTAGCTCTATTAAAGTCTAAGGCCAGCACACCAAAGTGGTTGTGGCAGCTGTGTAGAAGATGCCTGGCTAGTTTCACTGGAAAAGTTGTGTAACAGGGAAAACAAAAGGGATTTCTGACTTCATGTTTGTGTTTCCAGGGGTACCGAATGAAAACATCACTTTGTATTCCTAGAGG
The DNA here is from genome assembly GCF_002925995.2 of Terrapene triunguis. Lineage (NCBI taxonomy): Eukaryota > Metazoa > Chordata > Testudines > Emydidae > Terrapene > Terrapene triunguis. Next base: position 21,870,151 of record NW_020664462.1, on the reverse strand, counting down.
GCCACCCTCAGCAATGTATTATTGTTGAACTATTCAAGCCTTTCAGTGTTTAGATCACAGTTGAAATGAAGGGAATCTCAATCTGTTTCCCAGTGACTATCCATGTTGGCACTATTTATAGCTTCTGCTCAAGTGGCCTCAGGACTACAGCTGGGCAGGAAAAATTTTTTTCCAGTCCCACAATAACGTTCAAAATATTTTAAAAAAAATTCCCATCCCAAATTGGGATGAAATGTCAAAATCTCAAATATTTTTGTGAACTGAGAATCTGAAGAAAAAAAAATTCAACTGAGGTCAATTGAAACATTCTATTTTAATTTCAACAATTTTTTTAGTTTTTTTAAACTTTTTTGTACTATAAGTAGTTTAAACTTTGGAAAAAAATGGTTTTGAACCAGAAAAACAGAATTTTTCATTGTGAAAAAAAAAAAAAAAAGAGAGAGAGAGGTAGAACTGACCCTTTCCTGTGCACAGTTTTGGTTTAGATGAATTTCCTTTTTCCTATGGAAAAAAAAACATTATGTCAGAAAATTCTCAATCAGTTCTACTCAGGATGGCACTTGTATGTAAGTTGCTGGTTAGGACTGAGGTGGATTTGCAGAGATGTGTGGGGGAAGTGCAGCACGTGTTTACGTTATTGTCTGTCTTTAATAGTATTGTGCTATCAGTTTGCCATTTTCATTTACCCACACAATTCTTCCCCTTTAACAATGAAAAGAGCTGTACCCAGGCCTCATACAAGCTAATGCAACTTGAAATAATAGATGATTTCCAGGGGACCTTTATCTACCTCAAGAAGCTCTCCCCTTGCCTGAGCCAAAGCCCATTGCAGTCAATGTCTCCCAATGCCAGCAGTGGGATGTGGATCAGAACCTCAAAGCGCATGTTGGAATTCCCTCCAAGACCTTTACCAAGAAGTTTCTGAGAGGCTGGAGCAGGTGGGTATTCACCAGAGTCCGGCCCAATGCTGGGAATGGATAAAGCACCTTAGGCTCTGGTACTGGAAGGCTAAAGACTCCAACAGTCACTTCAAGACTGCATCATACGCCTTATTCAAGCAGCGGGACCTGGTGCTCTCCTGGGCTCCAGTACCAAGCCTGAGGTAGCTCTTGACCCCCTCCTGAATAGGGTGACCAGACAGCAAATGTGAAAAATCAGGACAAGGGGTGGGGGGTAATAAGAGCCTATATAAGAAAAAGACCCAAAAATCGGGACTGTCCCTATAAAATCGGGACATCTGGTCACCCTACTCCTGAATCCCGCTGGTCTCATCATCCGACAGGATGGCGATGAGGGCCAGTGGAAAGAGGGTGTGAAGAGACAGTGGGGACCATGGTGGAGGAAGCACCAGAAGACCTGAAGGAAGAGGACCAAGTTATTCTGCCCCTCTTCCTGGAGGAGTTGGCTCCGCAAGCCCCTCCTGACAAGCCAGAGGAGGACCCTGAGACATAGCTGGAAATGGAACCTGAGTTGGATAAATTAACCCCCCACCCTTCTTGCCAACATCCCCTCCTTCTTTCTCTGGGGCTGCATTCAGGACTGGAAGCTTCCCTCCCCCCAAAAATGTTCCCTGACCAAGACATAACTATACATGCAATATTTTATTGAATTACCTCAAACCATTGTAAAGCTTTTGGCAGAGGCCGTAGAACAGATTATCAGTGAACTATCATACTGCCTCTGGGTCTGTGAGTTTGTTGGCCAACCGGCTGACAGCAAGGTTGGGGGGGGGGGAGGATTAGCTGGGGGACAGGACATTTGTAGAAGATTAATGGTTCTGAACAGTTACTGTTGTTTTCTGTGCCTTTCAAGATCACAAGCTTTCATTACAGTAAGTCCTCTTCCCCCACTTACAAACGGGAGACACACAGAAGGGGTGGGCGGGTTTAGGGCCAGTTAGTACAGGAAGTAGGAGGGAAACCTGTGCTGCTCCAAGGAATGTGACAGCAATCTTTTGTCACAGTATAAAGAACGAGGAGTACTTGTGGAACCTTACAGACTAACAAATTTATTTGAGTATAAGGTTTTCTGGGCTCCTTGTTCTTTTTGCTGATACAGACTAACATGGCTACCACTCTGAAACCTGTCATAGTATAAAGATTTTCAAGCATTTTCTGTCACTGGTGTCCAGGATTTCCCCTCTCAGAGCCATGCCGCACAAGTCAGGAAAAAGCGGGTGGGTGGGTGAGATATCTAATCCAGCAGCTGCAAAAACACAAAGTAGCATCTCTTTGCGGGGGGGGGGGGGGGGGGGGAGAAGGAGGGGAATGCGAGTGGCTTGTGGTCTTGATCAGAAAGTTCATGGAACAAAGTGTAAGGGGACTGTTGCCCCCTTACTAACATTCAGTGGGGGTATTTTGGTTGGCTAGCTCCCAGCACTAAAAGGGGAAGGGTCGATGGCAAATCAGGAGCCTGAGACTGACAGTCCCCAGGAACAATGGGGAGAGGCCAATGCTTCAGATCAGCCTGATTGACAGGGCGGGCAGATCCTCCGTGTGAACTGGAATGGCCTGAGTCAGACAGAGTGGGGCTGAGCTAAGGAGAGAGCAGGGGCCCGAGCTAAGCTGCTGGGAGCAGAGCTGCAGCCCCAAAGCCAGAGCACAGCCCAGAGAGAGCCAGAGGGGCTAGATAAGCAGCCAGGAAGCCGGTCAGAGCTGGGAGCAGAGTCACAGAATCAGCCTGCAGAGCCGACCTGTCCTGGGAGCAGAGCTGTAGCAACCAGAGCCAGAGAGGCCAGAGAAGCAGCCCAGGGAGCTGAAGGCAGAGCAGCAGCAGCAGCCGTGCTGAGGCAGAGTGGAGCTGGAGCTGGGGCTGGAGCAGTCCAGAGCTGGGTGTGGTGAGCAGCTGGGGAGAGGAGGGGGACCCTGGGCAGTGGGCCCAGCGCAGGGAGACACCTCAGCCAAGAGACCTTACAGGCCAGACTTGGAGGGGGATCATAACCCCTACCGGGCAGGGGCGACGCTGGGAAAAAGGGTCCTGCCACCTAGAGCCTGAGAGCGTGTGGCCACCACCAGAGCAAGTGTCCAACCCGCAGCGTCTCTGCAGCACAGCCAGGGCCTGAGAAGGAGCCTGTGACCTACAAGAATCAGACTGTGAACTGCCCTGACGTTCCAGAGACACTGTTTGTGATGTTCCCTGCCACAGAGCAGGGTGATGTGTTTTCCTTTAACTTTTCCCATTTTTCCTTATTCTTTTTTTAAATTAATTGTTAATTAAACAACTTGTATTTGCTTTAAATTGTATGAAATGATCAGTGGGTCAGGGAGGTGCCCAGTGCAAAGAGAGTGCCCCGGAGTGGGGACACCCTAGCTCCTGTCCTGGGTGACCACAGCAGGGTTGGGGGTCGAGACCCCCAGGAATCCTGGGCCCAGCCTTGTCGGGGTTTACGAGGACTCTGCCAGACAGGAGAGTGGAAGGGGAGTCCTCAAGGGCAGGGAGGCCTCTGGGTAAAGGAAGTGGGAGCGAGGACTCAAATCCTTTCGCTAGCCCACTTCACCGGGGTAGTGCAGAAGCCAGGAAAGTTCCCCACAATAGCGGGACCATTCCCCCGCTTACAAAAGCACAGTTGCTGTTTGACTCTTTCTTTCCTCATTCCTTTTTCTGCTCTTTGCTGGACGAAGGGGCTGGATTTCCTGATGCTGGTGGTTTGGGCTTGGGGGACAGGTGGTCATTTGCAGTGGTTCACTTTTCCCCTCCATGCAGGCACCATTTGCTATTTTAGAATATGGTCTATTGCCATTCGACCTGCCTTCTAGTCTCATAAATGTATGTCCACAAATTTCTGGCACAGCAGAAAATCCAGCTGGTTCTTTAGGTCCCACAGGCACTTCAGAAACCCCATGCTCTGAAACCCAGCTATCATTTCCAGAACTTTGGTGAGGGCAACTACCCATGGGTAGATGAGAATATTGATAGCTTCGCAAACCTGCACCACCAAAAACCCAATAGACTTCTCCACCCTGAAGTAGTTTGCAATTGATTGACGATAGCTATCCAGCATTGCCAACTTCCAGAGGGCAATAGCCACCCACTTCTGCACCGGTATGGGTCTATGGAACCAAGTGTTCTATCCTGTAGGGTTGAGGCCAGCTCTTCACAGAGCTCCAGGAATATCTACTTCCTCTTTCTGAAGTTCTGCAGCCACTAGTCGTCATCTCAAGATTTCAGGATGATGTGATCCCCCCACACCATGCTGGTTCTCCTGGTCCAGAAGCAGCAGTACACTCATGGACATTCAGTCAGAACTCTGGTAGTCTCCTGCATCTCTGTGTTATGGAGTGACAGTGCATCAGTCACCACCCCAGACATCTGTTTCTCACTTGCTCCATGTCTTTTACCACGTTGGTCAGGAAAAAGGGGTGACCAGGAACTGCCATCAACAAATGTGCAAAGGCAGCAGACAGTACCAACAACACACTGCAAGGCGGTTCCCGGAGTTTCTGCTGTGACACACAGAATCCTGGGATACTACCCCTGAAATCCTATTGCTAAAAGCGCATTCCAAAAAGCAGCAGAATGGACGTGTGTATACAGCTTGAACCCATGTCCAGCACAGGATATGTGGGCACTCAGTGCAGGCCTGGGATACATATGTAGGCATAAACATGGGTAAGTATTGAGTGTGGATGTCAGTGTAGATGTAGCCTAGGAAATGACTTTAAACATCCTGGACCCTGAGGCTGAATTGCGGTGGTTTGAATCCAGAGCCAAACTCCCATTTCTGAGCCAGATTGTCAGCGGGTGTAAATCAGCATCATTGTCTGTCTCTCTATCTTAAAGGATTGCTCATGAACATTTTGTTTTAGGAAAATTGTTACTCAGATGATGTTATGGAATATCATTCATTTACAGCACCCCAAGGGCTATTTATTCATTTCATAGACCCTATCAATTTTACTTTCTTTCAAATTCTGCTTAAAGATATAGGGCTGATCCTGCCAGATGCTGAGTGCCCTCAGCCACCAATGAAGTCAATGTTTGTTTGGGGGAAGATGGGGGAGATTGAGGGTACTCAGCCCTTCATAGAATCAGGTCTATAGATAATAAATAGAAGAGTGGTGTACAGACTGTAAATATTGAATGTGGATGATCAAACCCCAAAGAAATCTGAAGATGATCTGTGCAGGTTGTAGGAAATGTTTCCAGAAACCTGGTTGGAAGGTGTTATGGAAACAGGGCTTTTCTACACTAGGGTTTTTAGCCACTGCTGTAACTATACTGATGTAGATGCATCAGTGCAAACCCCCTAGTATAGACACTGTGCATGGGAGAAAAACCCTGACTTGTACAGGTGAAGATTACCACAGTATAAAGCAACAATTTTCTCTGAAGTCAACGGGACAGCTCACATGCTTAATGTTTAGCATGAGTTTAAGGGTTTGCAGGACCAGGGCCACAGTAAATTATTTTCTAAAGACTGTTTCTGTTTCTTTTACACAAGAAATAAATATGTAGGAACACTGTTACTTGCCTCTTTATATTTTTTTATTAAGAATGAATTTATTACAACTAGTTTTAGAAACAAAGATCACGACATTAATAAATTAAGTAGTAAAAACATTTTAAAAAATCTATGCAAAGGCTATGCTATTAATTTATGTAAAAATAAAATTCTTTACTTTAGCTCAATGTGGCACTAATTATTTAAAGTAGTTAAGGTAAAATGTGAGTTCACTAATGTGCTCCTTTTCTCCTGAATGCGTAATTTTCAATTCGTTGAAGAATCTCTCTGGATTGTGCGTGGACCTCTTGCCAAGCGCAGTGACTGTTTGACTATTTAAGAAAGGGATATCGAAGAAATGTTTATTAGATATTGTACTTTGCACTGAAAGAACGAGATTGAAGATTATGACAAGTCAGGACTGAAGGTAGTACAGACCATATCATCAGTTGCTGTAAATTGCCAGACCTCCATTTAAATCAATGCAGCTACTTCGGTTTACGTCAGCTGAGGACCTGGGCTTGTATGTTTTTAATTTAATTTTTGGGCATGTTAAATTAAAAAATAGCTGAAGAGATTTTGCTGAAACTGTCCTCAAACTGACAGCAAGCTTGGAAAATTTCCATCAAAATGGAATTTGTTTAAGAAAGGTATGAGACCTGGTCTACACTGGAAAATCAGATCAGTTTACCTACATCAGACAGGGGTGTCAAAAAGCCATGCCCCTGAGTGGCGTTGTTAAGCTGACCTAAGTCCCAGTGTAGACAGTGCTAGGTCAATGGAAGAATTCTTCCGTCAACCTAGCTACAGCCTCTTGGGGGGGGGGGGAGAGGCAGATTACCCACACCAATGGGAGAACCCCTCCAGTCAGCGTAGGTAGTTGTACACTGAAGCACTACAGTAGTGCAGCTGCAGCAGTGCAGCTGTGCTGCTGTAGTATTTTAAGTGTAGACAAGCCCTGAGTAACTGCAGTAGCTGCATTTCAACCTTAAGTATAGTGGTCATTAGTGCTTTCATTAAAACATAGGTATTGGCAGATTCCTGTTGGGTGCTCCTGAGCAGAGAGTGACTAATCCCATAAACAACTGTCACCTCTAAAGCAAAAAAGTTATACCATTTTCAGAAGTTGGAATAAAATGGTGCATTGTGCTTAATATGCCCTTGGACACAAACATGCTTTTTTTGGCTTTTACATAGGATTTGGTAATATAGCACAATCCACAGATTCTTAAAGATAATTAAAAAAAAAATTATTACAGCCAGGACTACTTGACTAAGTAAGAAGCACTCCCTCACTTAAATATTTGCTAACATGAGCATGAAGAAAAGAGAGAACTCAATGTACTTACTTTGATCAAATAATTACTCATCCTTTTGAAGCAGTCTTTTACTATGGATTCATGGATAACATTAAAAAGACTGGACTGTAGCTGTTGAATTAAAAATAAAAGGAAAAGCAAATGATCATTATGAGCTTGAACACTTGGAAATAAAAATACATTTGGCTTGGAATATATGCTATTAAAATGATACCCTCCTAGCTCTATGATAGTCTACTATAGAGCATAACTAGCTACTAATAGCAACATCTTTCTCATATGCAGGTCTGGACATTACAGTACTGCACTGAGGGAGTTAGTTTTGGGAAATGTGTACACTATGAAATCATAATTTCTATATTAAATAATCAAAACTATACTGATAGCTTTTATAAGACATTCAAAGAGTCTCTAATTAACTATGGAGATTTGGAAATTAAGTACACTAGAATTCGAATCCAAGCAAGGTGACATGGTTTTACAATGCTTGGTTTTTTATTTCATTTTTAGACCATTTGGTACAGTAGGTATATTATTCTAATGGCGGTACATTGTTACCGTAGTAAAACCATGGAAATACTTAGTAGGCTTGGATGAGCACGGGATATTATTATTCACTTAGAGGCAAATCTTGTCCCAGCCTTTGCTGGTACAGAAAACCTGATAACCATCAGAAGCCCCATAGTTCTGCTGCATAGGGCTTAGAACAGGGTATGAGGTTCCATTGAATTCCCAATCTATTGACGGTAAAGAGCTGTGCTCTGTGGTTTCCCTCTACCGCAGCATGAAGAGGGAATTGCTGGGACAGATGTGTGCATTAGGCTGCCTGCAACTTCAAAGGTCCTTCAGCCCATCCCACCCCTGGGGTAGAGGGTGCAGTTGCCAGAGAGGCTACCGTTGACCTGAGCTTTCAATCCCATTTAAACAAAACAATTAAGCATGTGCTTAAGTGCTTTGCTGATTAGGGATGGATTTAAGCACTTGCTTAAATTCTATAGTGCTTAGTACAGGGTTTGGGATTTGGCAGTTATTGTGGTTAGTAATTTTTAGGCTTAAGAAGAATGTGTAATGAATCAAAATAAAAAGAAAGACTTCACTGTTCAGAGAGCGAGGCAGAACAGTAAAGAATTGATTGTGTACTCAGTAGTATCTTAGTAAACAAACAAAAATTAAAAACTGTTTGGGCATCTAAATCAAGCCTTAAAATTTTTTGTTAAAACTTGGAAATACGTGTGCAAAAATGGGTATTTGAATATGTTAATATGTTTATACCATTACCCATTCTACATATTCATATGTTACGGATGCATCATATGTGCCATTGTTTAAAAATTTAGTTCTGTATCTTTAAAGCTTTCTAGTGTATTTTCATTATTATACATTATGAGTTTCATTTTCCTTTAATGTCCATGGCTTTAGCTTGAAGAACACATTGGGGCGTGAATTTCCATACTTACACAAGTCTTGAGCTGCTCATGAGTTGCATACATTTCCTTTAGAAAAATGTTTGTACCAGGAAAAGGAACTTTGGCTGTTTTAAAAAGCTCAAGAATTTCACGGACTATTTGGACAATGGCGGCTTTATCATGCTTAACCTATAAGGAGCAGAAAAAAAGAAATCCTAGGTATTTTTTTTCAAACGTTGGATTTTAGATTTCTGAATTAGCAGGGCACTTTGAAGCTGCCAGATTCAACATAAAAGTTTTGTCTCATCTTCATGACTGCCCTCTGTTTTTCTAACCACTAAAATTAAATACAGAAGTTATGCACCAGGATGTGCATTTGTGAGCACACATCAGGTATTACATGTACAATTTGCCATTACACATTTTTACTTGCATAATCTAGGCCCCAATTTTTATAAAAAAAAATTAACCCCAAATATCACAAAACTCTTAAAAAATAGCCTCCCAACATCAGAAAACAAAGATAGTCACAGCTGTGAGAAAACATAGCCTTTGTTGTGATTGGTTTTTTGTTTTTTGTTTTTTTTTTTGAGGCAGGGAGGCTCTTTCCAAAGTCATTGCCTTATTCACCAACTTTTCAGAAATTCTAAACTTCCATTTTTTAAAAAAAGCACTTAAATTTTCCATTCTGAAAGTGCAGGTATAACACCTTACTTAAACTGATAAGGGTGTCCAGTCAAACTATCTCCGGTCAAACAATGGCAGAAGCAAAATTGTCTGTGGTCAAACAATGACAAAAGCAAAAGCCAGATGTCAACTCTTTCTTTTCTCTCCACCTTTCTACCTCCACAGCCCCTCTTGCCCTGTGAGGTAGGAATTGCACACACCAGTTGGATTCTAATATTAAGGACAAGCAACTTCATTCTCTTTCTTTCTCTTTTTTAAAAAGAAGCATATTACATGCAAAAAATTGTCCTAAGGCCATTTTAGGGCTGCACAGTCAGATCACACTGAATGTGATGTAAAGCAGGAGTAAAATTTTTAGGCCTTGTGCAGGTCCTATGCACAGGGGTGAATTTTGCCCCAAATCCTGCTCCCTTTGAAATCAATTGAAGTTTTGCCATTGACTTCAGTGGAAGCAGGCCCAAAATTTTAAAAGTTCCAGTAAGAAGGTTAATTATTCAATATTTAATTAATTTTTCTGATTAAATGTGTAGCTTAGTATATTATCGCTTATGATGTAAAATGCTTATTGCAAAATGTACAGAATGTGCAAAGCAGCGGAGTTACAATGTAACAATGATAACAACTTAGCAAATATTTTTTCAACTTACTGCTTTTAACAGCTGTTCTGGGACACACAAATCTTTGTTATCCATGTCCTTGCACTCCAGAGGAAAGCTTCTCATGTTCTTTAAGGAAAATGAAGTGTAAATACATTATGCACATTTAAAAAAAGGTTTATCACAAAAACAATCCATTAGAAAATCAGTTATTAGTGATGCCATTGACCATGTGAGTGCATCAGAGCATACTAACAACTATGCTAATATAGAACTTGAACATGCCCTCTGATTGCATGTGTAGAGGACCCATTCTGCACAAACTTTCCCATGCCTACACAGAATGGAGGAGAGAGCTGCTTCTACAGCAACATTTTCCCAGCCCCCTCTGCTTGTCTCCCTGAATGCTCCATCGGGCTTGTAAATCCCTGCGGGTGTGAGGACGGGCAGTGGGCAGGCCATAATGGGTCAGACTAATCGCCCATCTAGCCCAGTATCCTGTCTCCTGACAGTGTCCCTAGTCTCTGACTGCTTGAACCTGGGACTGAACAACAGGGGATGGATCACTGGATAATTGCCCTGTTCTGTTCATTCCCTCTGAAGTACCTGGCATTGGCCACTGAGCACCATGGTTGGTCCCCAAGGCATAGAATCATAGAAGATTAGGGTTGGAAGAGACCTCAGGAGGTCATCTAGTCCAACCCCCATGCAATCTCTATGTGGAGAGTTTGAAGCTGGACTACTGCTCAGATGGGTTGTGGGGTGGGGGAGACACACAAACTCCAGCTCTCCAGCAGAAGGATTCTGGAAGTGAACCTTCTGCTGTTTTCCCACTTTTTAGCCCCTCCTCCGAAGGCGTTTTCCTGTGAGAGGGGCAATATGGTCCATTTTTTTGGTGTCACTAAAACTACTGACTACCCAACCATGATACACTTTTGAGAGGTTCTTTATTCCATAAACTTGTGAAACAAAATATAAAGACACATCTGGATGGTAAAATAGAAGCCACATACCAGTTTCTCAATCTCCTTCAAAACCTCATTCCATCGGATGCTTTCCATGCAGCGTTGACTGCTACTTCTATGATCACCAAGGGACTTGACAACCAGGCAGCCAGTTATCAGGAAAAGGAGGCTCCTGAAGTAGTACATGTTCTGAGGGGGTGGGGGAAAGCAAAGATTCAATCCTCAGACTCTGCGCAACTTTTATGGGACGTTACTGAGCAAAACTAATTCAGATGGTTTTAAAATTCTGTAAAATGTGTACAGTTATTGTTCAACTCACCTGCTCTTACACACTCGATTACTCTCTGTAAAGACAGTGGGCCATGTCCTCAGGTATAAATAAGCACAGCTTCAATGAAGTCAGTGTGTGTGCACTCACTTAAACAAGCTGAAGATCTGGCCTAGTATATTATACCAGACAGAATCTGTGCTACCCAAGGTAAAATGAAAACAGGATGGCGAGGTGTTGATTGTTGATGTTATATTGGTATATGTTTTAAATGTTATGAGGCTATAATATGTTGATAGTCATTCTGGTGCATTTGCAAGATTTCATTACAAATATTTACAGCAATGAACAAGTGCAAACTTGTAATAAGAGCCAATGTTATATTGAATTACATTACCCTAAATATAAACTGGAAAAATATGTATAAAGACGCACTATCAGTTAAAAAAAGAAGAAGTTAAAAGTAATGTTCATACCTCTCTCCCTGCCTTTCTGTGTAAGACCCATACAAATAATATAGGAAACTGATTATACAGAGGAAACAGTGAAACAACAGTTGAACAAAGTAAACAAACTGAAAATGGAGAATATTATGACCTAATCTGTTTTATAGTAATTCTACTCCTAATTGCTACTTGTAACATCAGTGTGTTTAAAAAAGTCAGAAAGTATTGAATTTTAAGTTGATGGTGACCCTTTCAATATAAGAATATATTGTATATGAATTATTTTTCATAGTAATCAATAGGCATCACTATAGTAAAGGAAAAACTATACATAAATTCTTCTCCTTAACAAAAAACCCTCCAGTGTTATAATCAAAGCATCCTACCTTGGGGATAAGATTCAGCTCCTGATAGGACACTTCTGGACAGCTCTTGCAGTACCATTCTGCCAGCTATCCCGAGTCCCTTTTAACTGTTCTTTGCTCACCTTAGGAAACCACTGACCTGCCCTCTTTCATCTGCTGATGCAAAGTGAAACAGTTCCTTCTTTCAATATCCCATCCTTTCAGGTACACTTATTTCCAGGTACTAGAAAAATTTTATATGTGGGTGGTATAGAGGCTAGAGTTGTACATTTTAATTTAAATACAGATATAAAGAAGTATACTACTAAAGTCAATAGGACTGAAATATATTAGTGTGCATTTCTACTGGGTTTTACATCAGGAATTGAATAAGTAAACTATTAATGATTTTTAAATATCCATATACAAAGGACATAGCTTAAAATGTATGTTTTTTACCAGTTTGAACAGACACTGTATTCTCTATATTTGAATGGGGAACACTATTTGCTCTGGTAATAGCTTCCCTACCAATAATTTTTTTTTAATCTGTGACCATTGTGTACACACACACACACACACACACACACACACACAGATGTATATATCTATATAATTATCAATTAGATGAATGCACATACATACATACAATACACACACACAAATATATATATATATATACACACACCCTCTTATAGGTACCGGTAAATATGTATGTGTTTTATATACAACTACAAACATATATAAATATTCACATGTGGGTACATATAGAGAGAGATTTAGAAAAAAAAATTACCTCAGGTTTTTGGTTGTCTTTTGGGATTTTCAAAGGAGTTTAAGGGAGTTATATGTCCAACTCCCAACAAATTTGAAAGAAATCACAGCCTTATTGAATAATAACTACAGTTCCACAACACCTCCTGTCTGAGGCTCTCAAATTCTATATGAATATTAATGATTTATGCATCAAAACAACCCCACAAGGTAGCTATGTTGCTCTTGCTTATTACTTCCTACTTCTTCAAGTCATTTTTATTCTCATTCTAGAATGTCTCCCTTTCTCTTTTTGTGATATACCTCCCCAATATACTAAGCATTGTATTATTACCAACTAGAAAGCACCTTGAGCTGAAATTTTAAAGCTATATAAGGGCATAAAGATGTAGTTAGGTACCTACTGAGCTTTTCAAAAGTGCCTAAGCATCTAACTCCTGACTTCTGAAAATCCCACCATGTGCATATCTTCATCTTTGGGTACCTAAAGTTGCTTTAAAATCTAGCCTTGCAAGATCTAGGCCTTACCCATATGGCCTAGGTATTGGATCTTAGCTGAATGCTAGTGTTCTACATAAGTGCCAATTAACAAATTGATGGTAAAGCAATACAGGCAGTTGTTTACCATTTTGAGAAATGCACTGGTCATCTGGCCTTACAGACTATTTCTGACATTTTTGTTACTATTGGAAAGATGGTAGCCAGATTTTATAAAGTGAGGTTTGCCTTAGCATACCTAGCAAGTAAGCCTGGGAAATATGTGCTCTTCATTCATATCTTCTTAGCAGTAGATGAAGGTAGTATCTATAGATCTGGGCCCTGATTCAGGAGAAAGCCTGTTAACCCAAAGAGCTTATAAACCCAAGCATCTTCGGGGAGGAAAAAACCCCAGTATGTTGATGTTTACCATAGGGACTGAGGAGTACTTGGTAGTTTTGTCAGGGCAGGGAGCGGAGTGCTATGAGCATTTCATTTGCTGGGAGATGGAAGGACTTAGGTTTTATTGGATTTGGGCCCCATTTATGCAAAATCAACACCAGTGTGATTTGCTGTCTACCAATCACTTGCCCCAGATCTGAGTCTAGTTATAAGGGTTTGTTTATGTTCACAAGTTTTAAAATTTTTTCTAAACTTTGTAAGGCTATTTGTAGATTTTAGGTTCTTGACTAGTCGTTTAAATTTCCAAGGTGAAATCCTGGCCCACTGAAGTCAATGGCAAAAGTCAATGGCATTTAGTACAGATAGTCTTTTACCAGTTACTAAACAGTCAACTCAAACTAATTAGAAAATAATAATTACAACCCCTCTAAAAAAAGTAGAACAAATTATAAAACTCTACCTTCATTTGTGAGATAAGCAAAAATAATTCGTTACATGTGTAATTAGCTGATGTCTGTACAATGCTTTTAAATGTACTGTATAGTGCCATTCATGTACTGTTACACACACAGTATGTACTATGCTAATTACAAGATCCAGGCCCTAATGCTTAAACTATAGGTAAATAAATACTGTATTTTTAAAATAGTCTAAATTTCACATATAGTATTTAGCCACATGATTTTTTACACAATAACTGTGAGAATTTTAAATATATCGAGTATAAATATCAAAACACAATTTCAACACAGCTCCCATCAGAAGGAACTGTAGGGATTAGATATTATAATCATTGTCTTCTGTAACTGATCAGAAAGCACGTTTTTGAGGGTTGCACAAAGAGTATCTATGCGCTTTCTCATAACAGCCTCCGCTTTCTTGCTTAACCCATTTTGATTAATTGATTATTATTTATTTTTATTTGTATTACCATAGTGCTTAGGAGCCCCACTCCTGGACCAGGACCCCATTGTGCTATGCACTGTACAAACACAGAACACAAAAGACACAAAGAGCTTACAATCTAAGTTCAAGGCAAGATGGATGCAGACAGACGGATGGGGGAGTACAAGGAAACAATGAGACAATATAGGTCTGCATGATAGGCTGTGGTCTCAGCACACCATCAGCCTAGCCCTTGTCAATTTTTTTGTAGGCCTCATGGCAAAGAAGAGTTTTAAGAAGGGTTTTGAAGGAGGATAATGAGTTAGTTTTGCAGAAGTTTATGGAGAACTTCTCCCAAGTATAAGGGGCAGCATGGGATAAAGCATCGAGAGACAGGGACTGCAGAATAAGACGCTACTGACATCTGCCGAGTACATTGTGACCAGACCATAATTAGTATGTTGGGCCTTTTATCACACCCACAATTAAACTCAGGCCACTTCAAGAGATCCATTGTGTGGATTCCATAACAGGAGTTGGCTTTCATTCATGAACTTCCAGCACTATCTGATTTTAGAATTAAAATGATAAAATCTTCAAGGCCCTCTTTAGTGTGTCTGGAGCTACATTATGTCATTAGTGATTTAGTAGTTTTTAAATTACTTTATTTTACAGAGCCTGATCCAAAGCCCACAGGTGTCAATTGACTTCTGTGCTAGTTGGATCAGACCTTATTCAAGTAAGATCTGGATTTTAATTAACTGCTATGGTAACTTAGAACTCAAAGAGAATAATTCCAAAATAATCAAAATTCAAAGTCAAATGAACAACTGAATATACACACCATCACGTCCAATATTTCTTACTGAGATAAAATCTATAGAAGTCTTTCCTATGAACTTTTCATTGTTGGGTTATTGTATTAATGCACTTTTTTACAAACTTGAACTGGATTACATCAGTGGAGGAAGCTTTCTTGTTAGTCCTAAATTTGAGTGAAATGGGTCAGTGGATTTGAAAAGTTACCTTCTCATTTCTTCCACCTTAACCTTTGACATCAGCTTCTACTATTCAAAAATCTGTGCAGTTTGGCTTTAAGCATTGGAATCCAGATGAATAGTTGGGTCAGGACATCTTCACTCCTGCAGCTTTACTGCATTTGTGTTTAATAAAAAAAAAAGAGAGAAAGAAAATAATAATAAGTAGCCTTGGCAGTAGTATAACGGATTCAGAAACTGCTCCTTACACAGAACACTGAAGAATATCAAGATAGACTCCACTTAAAAAATATACACAATATTAAAATAAATAAAAGTATTTCACATTATTTTGATCCAAAGATAAGGGGCCGCATTCAATGCTGTTGTTTGACCCCTTTGTGCTGCTCTGTCATGATACCAGGGACAGAAAGTGGCTGGATCTCTCCAACTGAGATACTTGGATACATTCTTTACAATCCCTTTTTTATTTGTTTAAGCTGGGTGTGAACTAGTTGTTGTTTTTTTTGGAAAGCATACAATTTACTGTATAAGGAGAATTTCCACAAGGTGGGAGTAGTACTTGACCCATCCAACCCAAACCACACCTGAAAGAAAACTAATCTCCTTGCTACCCAGGATATATCATCATACAGGTGATTTTGGAATTCATAGGTGTAAACCTTACTGCTGAGAACAGCTCATGGCTGATGGGTGGAGTCCTGTTCACGTAAATGACTTAGCCATTGCAGCTGCCAAAAAGTACTTTCATTTCTCCAAAAAGATTTATTGTCACAAAACTATTACCTGCTGCTATTGCTATGAATCCTAAATATTTATGTGATACTCCTACTTTAGATGTACCGAGGATTCTCACAAGGTCACATATTAGGTCCTAGAAATATTTAAGGGAATCTTGGAAAAAATAGTATCAACAAACACAAGTCTTTTTGTGTGGTCTTGGATAGATCACTTAATATCTCCGTGCCTCAGTTCCCCATCTGTAAAAGGGGAGTTAATAATGTTTCCCTTCTCCTCAATTTGTCTGACTTGTCTATTTAGATAGGAATATCTAAATATCTTTGGGGGAAAGGACTATCTATTCTATGGGTCTGTACAGTGCCTAACACAATGGGGTTCTGATCTCCTTTCGGGCCTCTAGGCACTACAATATTGCAAATAAAGAATAATAAGATTAGAGATGTTCTGGGACTGGTTGGGTTTAAATTAGTGGTATTCTCCCATGAGGCTCAGCAGTAAAACTTCAGGGCTGGACTGGAGAGTGTGTGTTTCCCATAACAGTATACCCATTTAAAGTCCTCAGAGCACCAGTGTACCCGATGACACTTTAAGAAGGAATTACCCATAGCTGCCAAATTTTGTGCAGCAGTATGTGTGATATTTCTTGATGTGACACAAGCTGCTCCTTGCAATGTGTGTGGGGAAGGTTTCTACCCTTCTTCTGCCCCTCCGAAGGGCCAGTGGTGACTGAAGGGGAAGCCAGTGGGATCCAGGGCATTGGAAAGAGTTGGGGCAGCCTGAAGGAGCCTGACAAAGGGTTTTTTTTATGGAAGGAAGGAGTGTGAGGCCTAAGGGTATGTTATGGAGAGAGGCAGGAGAACCTGGGGGAAGATCTTAGGGCACTCTAAGAGGTTACTGGGGGCCAGTGGATGCCTGAAGACTTGGAAAGTTATTGAGGTGTAGCTATGGAGTGAGGGAACCTGGGGTGGCCTGCACTTCTCTGCCCCATCTCTCTCTCTCCCTTAGAGTCCGAGTCCCTCAGCTCTCCCACCAGTGACTTGCTACTGCTGCTTTCTCCTCCTTACTGCCAACAGGGCCATCTGATTCTGAACCAGCACGGGGCATGAGAGCTGAGGGAAAAAGTCAGTTTCCCTGCCCCCATTCCTTCAGGGCTGTGAAATGCATGACAGGGCTGCTGAATGTGTGAATAGTGCAGCCAATATAAATACTAGGCATAAAGGGCTACAGCAGAGGGGCATTTTTCTTCTGTAATCTTCTGACGACAGCTTCCCCCGCTCGTCCTGCAATAAAACCTGCCACAAAGAAAGGTGGCAAGGAAAATGCTGGGAAGTCACAGGGAGCTTGTTGTAACATCCCTCATGTATGGCAAGTGGGTTCTTCACCAAATGATTTAGAAACTCCAAGATAGTTTGAGTCAAGAGTTGGGAGATGGTTCAGAATGGAGCAGTCCCTATCCTAGCTGGGCCAATTGAATCATCCCTAGAGAGACAGTCTCAGCATGATTAAAAAAATTATATACAGGAAAACTTGCTGTCTTGATACCTGCTGTCTCCACTGGTTAGCTTGGCCTGTCAATATGTCATAGCTCCTGGTGACATTTATTAGGGAATGGGAAGAATATTTATGTTTTAGTCTGGGACAGCTGTAAGCAAATGATGCTGCTAGGGAGAGAAATTCAGATAGTTTGTTTAGCTATAGCTATTAAATTGGCTAAATTTGATTCAAAACCGTGTTATAATCCTTCATTTAACATTTTTACTTCAGTCAGGAAGTTAAACATATAAGGAGACAGTAGGTGAATGGAGAAGATGCTAATGATGACTAATGATCTGTCATTAAGATGAATTTTTAGCTCCATATGTCTTATTTTGCCTGCAGACACAGTTGTAAGGGAGGTTATCTTGATCAAATATGGTACATTTCACTGTAGATGAACAAGCAGACTCGATTAATTTTGGGTTGTGTTCCAAGGAATAGAGAGAGCATTAGGGAATGCATCAAAGTCTTGAATATGGTGCCTCACCAATTGGCATCATCAGCATAACTAGTTCCTTGCCAATGACTCATGCAGTGGTAATATGGTCTGCAGCCTTACCTCATGAGAGCTCATCAGTAAGGCTAAGATTTTGTCATGGGCATTTTTAGTAAAAGTCACAGACAGGTCGTGGCAATAAACAATAAATCATGGAAGCCCAAACCCTGGAGTGTGGGGCTGGAGCCGACAGTCCGAACCTGGCTACCTAAGGCTGACAGCTCGAGGCCTACCATCTGGAGCTGAAGTCACGGGGGTCATGTAAAATCACAGAATCCGTGACCTCTGTGACGAACTCATAACCTTACTCATAAGGTATTCAGGGTCATGGCAGGATGGTCGAATACTTGGATGGAAGATTTTCAAGGATCATTTAGATGATCCAGGAAGTGATACTGGTGATTCATTAGGAGAATGTTGTTAGTAGTTCATCACAACTTGAGTGAATACAAAATAGGGCTGATATTTACAAGTGTTATACTGTAGCAAATTATTTCTCATTGCATACAACTGGGCTTTAGTTCTCCTATCTTCCTTCAGGAACACTGGAGATAGGTAGAAAGTTAGTAGAAGATTCAATCTTATGTATACTGAACAGATTTTTAAGGAATAGATAGGATACCAAATTACATGAATTGGCAGCAAATAGCACTGTGTATTTGTACATAGACCAAGAGCAGATTTCATGTGACCATTCACTGTATAAAGTGTAGGTGCTTTTCTGATTAATAATATTTGTGAGTAATTGTTTAAAAAAAAACAGACTAGAAGTTGATTAAAATGCTCAAAGGGCTGTCTGGCATTTTCAGAAGAGGTTGTAACTAGTCATCTACAAAATCCACATTTGCATGTGCAATCAAGCATTTGTACATGGAAATGGGCATTTAAGTACAAAGGGCCTACCCCTAGTCCACCAGGGGTCAGTGGGAGTTTTGCCATTGATTTCAACAAGAGCCTTGTCATAATTCCATTTGCATGCACAAATTGAGGCTGTTGTGGGCACAACTAATTTGAAAATTAGGCCTAAAATTCCATTTTAGGGTCTAATCCACTCATAGATTCATAGATTCCAAGGCCTAAAGGGATCATTATATATGGAGATATACCTATCTCATAGAACTGGAAGGGACCTTGAAAGGTCATCGAGTCCAGCCCCCTGCCTTTATTGTGATTATCTAGTCTGACCTCCTGTACAACACAGACAGAACGTCCCCAAAATAATTCCTACAGCATAAATTTTCACCAACTCTTGGTGAAATCAATGGAAATCTCTCTCTTGACTTAAGTGAAAATGGGACTGGGCCTGGCCAAAATATTCAAACCTGGTAACCTAAAGTTAGGCTCATAAATACAGATGTAGGCACTTGAATAAAAGTTGTCTGTTTTTCAAAGGTGTTGAGCACATTTAGCTCCCATTGACTGAAATAAGATTTGTGACTGGTCAATTCTTCTGAAAATCAGGGCCTCTAGATGCCTGAATCTGGATTTGAAGCAGGTATGAAGATGTTTAACCCTTATTTCTTTTGGTATCATTTCCTTAAATTGTCTTTTTGTACTCACTACTTTCTGTTCTTGAAACTGGAGCCTCTTTCCCAGGATACCTCTACCCACCTACGTAGCTGCACACCTCTCTCAGTAGGGCAAACAAACATCCAACTTCACATATTTAGTTTCAAAAACATTCTGGATTACATCATCTTTGGCTAGCCATTCACAGTCTTTGTTTAATCCTGAGCTGATGGTGTCAAATTTGCAAATGAACTGAAGTTCAGCAGTTTCTCTTTGAAGTCTGGTCCTGAAGTTTTTTTGCTGCAGGATGGCTACCTTTAAATCTGCTATTGTGTGTCCAGGGAGGTTGAAGTGTTCTCCTACAGGTTTTTGTATATTGCCATTCCTAATATCTGACTTGTGTCCATTTATCCTTTTATGTAGGGACTGTCCAGTTTGGCCGATGTACATAGCAGAGGGGCATTGCTGGCACATGATGGCGTATATTACATTGGCGGATGTGCAGGTGAATGAACTTGTGATGTTGTGGCTGATCTGGTTAGGTCCTGTGATGGTGTCGCTGGTGTAAATATGTGGGCAGAGTTGGCATCGAGGTTTGTTGCATGGGTTGGTTCCTGAGTTAGAGTTACTATGGTGCTGTGTGTGGTTGCTGGCGAGAATATGCTTGAGGTTGGTGGGTTGTCTGTGGGCGAGGACTGGCCTGCCTCCCAAGGCCTGTGAAAGCGAGGGTTCGTTGTCCAGGATGGGTTGTAGATCACTGATGATGCATTGGAGAGGTTTAAGCTGAGGATTGTAGGTGATGGCCAGTGGAGTTCTGTTGGTTTCTTTCTTGGGCTTGTCTTGCAGCAGGAGGCTTCTGGGTACACGTCTGGCTCTGTTGATTTATTTTCTTATTTCCTCGTGCGGGTATCATAGTTTTGAGAATGCTTGGTGAAGATTCTCAAGCATTCCCAAGCATTCTCAAAACGACGATACCCGCATGAGGAAATAAGGAAACAAATCAACAGAGCCAGACATGTACCCAGTCGTGGTACTCTTTCCCTGCTGTGGCGTCTTGTTATGGTCATTGAGAATCAGATTGTGTGTTTAGGCAAAGCCTGGTGTAGTTCTAAATCCTTCCTGTTCCCCACTTTCTCCAGAAGGAAATAAATATCCCGTTGCCCCTTATCAGTTTTAGATTACGTCTCCCACACTGGCTCAGCTTCATTGTGCAGTGCATTTGGTCTGTGTGCATGTGGTCAAGATTCTGCCCATCCTTGTCAACTTGCTCATGGGATCACAGGGCAGAATCTTGATCCATCTCCAAGAAATGGACCATGGAGCCTGCTCTGTCCCCAGTACCCAGAGCAGCTTTCTGGAGAGCCCATGCAAGAGTTGGGGTGACAGCCTTACTCCCCATTATGCTACTGCAGAAAATTTGGCCTTGATCTGGGCCTGAGTCATTATCTCAGTTTAGTTAATCCACTCTGTTCCTTTACGTAGAAAATTCAGCATGGTGTCACACCAGAAATTGGCAATTAGCTGGGCTATCCTTACTTGAAACAAACACGTATCTGTCTATAAATGTTCTAATCGCACAGCATCCCAGCGTGAGATAATAGTCTTAGCCGCCATTCTGATACAACGATTTTAGCAAATATCAAGTCCAAAACAAAACTGAGTCTAATTCTGATCTCAGTTACACTAGTGCAGCCAAGAGCAGAGTTTGGCTCACTATATGCATTATGCTAGTAATATGTTTATACATGGATTGGTAACATACAAGTTCAAGGCAAATGACTAATAAAATTTAGCATATGAGTAGCTATTAACTACTTTCAGGGAAAATCCTGTGTTGGCAGGTGGTAGACAAGATAACATAAAATAAGTCTTTTCCATATTAAAATTTAATGCTCCAAATCCTGGAGTCCATACTACAGAACTAGGTCTTCAGATACTATAAAAAATATACTTCACTGGGAGGGTTAGCAAAGCAGATGCATCTGGAGAATGTTCTGTTTCAAGGACAGTATATTTTGGTTCCAACTCTCTTTTGTGCCTTAGGAGAGTCATCATTTTGTATGTGGTGAAAGTAAGTGATACACTGTTGGCTTCTGACATAATAATACCCCTATACAAGCAACATTTGGTTTCTAAGCACCAAGGCCAGATTCCCAAAGAAACTTAGGTATGGTGATGCTCTGAGAATGCTTAGGGATGGACCTCATAAGTGAATTAGGCAGAGGCACAGCTATCTTCCTGGTTCATGCCCTGCTCTGGGGCTTAGGCATCTAGACACCTGGAGTAGGGCTGCAATACATGTGTTGCACAGGCAAAAACATAGGTGCGTAGGGAAATTTTACTGCAAAAAATTAAGTGCCAAGCAAATTTAGGTGCCTATGGTTTTGGTAGCAGCTGAGTAGGGGTTTTATGGATCCCATTGTGGCTTGATGTTGGATTTTAGTTGCCTAATTGACACTTTAAGTGCCTAAATTCTTTTGTGAATCTAGCCCTAAGACATCAATCATAACCACTACACAGAATCTGCCCTCTGGGTCTCGACTGGATGAAAGTGGTAAGAAAAGGTATGATCTTATTATTCAGCGTAACCAACATATCTTTCTTGATTTAAAAGGGAAGGGATTAATAGTCCTACATTCTCTGTGAGTGGTCCTCAGCTTTGGAGCAAGCTTCCCTCTCCATAGTCTTTTGATTGTCAGGGCACTCTGAAAGGAGCATCTATTTGCATGGGCTGCTGTGGAGGATGGGTTTTGATGGCAGTCAGATCTGTGGGGAGTTTTCTGTTCTGCTGTCTTTTAAATTTTATTTACTTATTTACGTAGTGGCAGGGATGCTGACAGCTTTGGGTAGGTTCCCCTTTTACTTTAGGACACACAAATAATTAGTAAAATGTTAACCAGAGACTGGACAGTTTTCAAGAGGCTCACTCTATAAGAACTTGGAAAGGGTCATATCTCAAGATTCTGACATTAAAGCTAAGCTCTGTATACAACCGTAAGATCAAATGCTCCATGCAATTATGAAAAATAAAAGAACAAAACCCAAATATGGATAGTGCAGCATTTCAACAGAACAGGAAGATTGAAGATATACATTAAGGTTTAGGGCTGAATTCAGCTATTGATTACTTAATAAAACTCTGGTTAATTTCAATGAAAGTTGAGTGAATGATAATAATGTATGTTGAGTGCAGAATTTGGTCCCTAGACCCTGGAAGTTGTAGAAGATTATTTTCAGTTTGGACCACTGATTTGAACAACACTTTCCAGTTTTTATACATGGTACACTCTTGCATTTGGTATTGCATAGTGAGATTTATCTTAGGCATTGCTATTAGATCCAAAAGGAATGGAAAGCAGGGGATGGCAGATGTGAGGGAAAAGGACAAGCATATTTCTGGATTCCTAGAACTTGATAGCTGTTTATGAAAGACACATTCTTTACCCAATCTTGCAGAAAAATGCCTGGGCTAATGAGATCTGTCTAGACATGCAATAGCAATCAGCAGGTTAATTTTTTTTATTTAAGATAAAATGAAACCTAATCATAGTTAAAATGAAACCTAATCAATATTCCACAGTTACAAAGGGATTTTACAAAAGCTGATTTCGAAAACCTATGCCAAACATTTACATGAACAAGAAACTTTAGAATTGGAAACTTAAAATTCTGAATAGCATGAGAAAATAATAATGAAACAATAATTGAAGTAGGTGGTAATTCATAACATTTTTATAAAGAACCTTGAAAGCAAAAGATCTGAAACATCTGTAATTGCTAATATAATTATTATAATGCTTTGACGTTTTTCTGATATTTTATTAAAAATACAAATATTTTTTTCTCAAATAAACTTCAAAACATTCCAGAAAAAGTAATAAAACAAAATAGATTAACATATATGTAACATTACCTCAAGGAAGACTTTATTCATTTTTATTTCTACTCTGTTTTCAGAGTTCAATACTTTTTTTTAAATAAAATCAATGAACTCATTACAAGGTATTCACAGATTACAAGGCTAAAATGTGATAATATAATCTGACACCTTATATTACAGAGACCATAAACTTCTTTTAGTTCCTATTCGAACTAGAGCAGATCTTTTAGAAAAACATCCAGTGCTGATTTGAAAATTTCCATTGATGGAGAATCCACCATGACCCTTTATTGTTACACCATGAAGTGCATTTTCCAATCCTTTACTCATTCTTGTGGTTCTTCTGTGAACTGTCTCCAATTTATCAACATCCTTCTTGAACTGTGGACAATAAGAACTGGATACTCTATTCCAGGGGCAGTTTGACCAGAGCCAAATACAGAGGTAGTATATAACTTCCCTACTCCTACTCAATATTCCCTTTGATACATCCAAGGATCACATTAGCCCTTTTGACTACAGCATCACATTGAGAGTTCATGTATAGCTGATTATCCACCATGACCCCTTCCCCAAGTCTTTTTCAGAGGCACTGCTTTCCAGGATAGAGTCCCCCATTTTGTAAATATGGCCTTACATTCTTTGTTCCTGGATGTATAACTACAGCTACTAACTCTGCCCTTGTCTCTTAAATGAGTAAGATCACAAATAATCTTTCTCTTGCATTTGTGATGAGAAAGTCTGAAAAAGTTTGGAGTTTCAGTTCAGGTTCAATAATCAACCAAAATGTTTCTTTAACTGTTATTTGAAATTCCTGAATGTACTAAAATATTGGGTGACCAGAAAATTTGTGAATCTCACAATATATGCAGTAATTCCTGCTTTTCAAGTTAATTTTGAGTTTGGGATGAAAATATGGTTTCATTCTTACTAGTATTTAAATTGTTTCATCCAACCCTATTATGTAATAACCCTACTGAAAAAGCACACAGGGAAAATAAAATATTACATATTGTTTACTGGCAAAAGTACAAGAAGCAGACGATGGTGGTGATATCCCTGCTACCCTGCAGTACACTGTTTTGATTATGAGCAAGTTCAGCATGACCTAAACTGATGGAGATAAAATGGGGGGAAATTACAAAACTGGTCAAAAACATTATTTCATTCGAATTTGCAGATTCATCAAAATTGGAATATTTTTGGGGCCAATGGACAGATTTAACCAAAGTTCTGACAGAATCTTGTCTGTCAGGCATGGTTCCTTTGGTTGCCCGGTTTCCTGACACCTTGTCCACCTGGCTTCTTGGCAACCACATGATCTGTGGCTCTAGAAAAGCCAGCTACACAGTCTGCCCTGGGACCAATAACCACAAGGCTTCCAGTGCAGTCCACCAGGGCAATGGCTTGGAGCCAGCACTCCATTCCTTTTTTTGTGGAGAATTTTGAATTTTTTATCAGAGGGGTAGCCATGTTAGTCTGGATCTGTAAAAAGCAACAAAGAGTCCTGTGGCACCTTAAAGACTAACAGATGTATTGGAGCATAAGCTTTCGTGGGTGAATGCGTCTGACGAAGTGGGCATTCATCCACAAAAGCTTATGCTCCAATACATTTGTTAGTCTTTAAGGTGCCACAGGACTCTGTTGCTTTTTGAATTTTTTGTTTCTAATCAAAATGACACCAGATTTTGAAATTTCGAAATCCTCCACCTTTCTCCGCTCAGCTTTAGAAGATACTAATCACAATGTCTCACTTAAAGGCAAATACTTTGCAAATACTTCTCCCCATTCTTCATGGCTTCAGAAAGCGCTGAACACAGTGCAACAGTTCTGCTCCTTTGTGGGCAGCAGCAGGCGGGGAGCTGTGGACACCAAGCAGCACACGTATGGTGCAGCATGCAGAGAGATTTCAGGAACTAGGGGCAAGACAAGAAGATCCATGCTGAGCCACTGGTGACAGCCATCTGAAGACGGGGTAGGAGTAGAAGTTTCTCTTTCCAGTACATGATCCATTTCTCTGGGCTGCACACCAGGATGATGAATTTGGCATTTGGTATCTGTGCATTGGATTGTTTTCACTCTGACTAGATATCGTCACTCCGAAACATGAGATGCAATCAACAGTCTTTGATAAAACGCTGTCCAAAAGTATAAATTAAAATATATACTTTGATAGCTATACTGTCATCTCAATACAGACATTTATTCCAGGTCTAGAGATATTAGCAGTTCTAGTGGAATTCCCCAGTTTAAGTATAGGGAACAATGCTGGAATCCGTAATATCTCTGAAGCCTGAAATAACTATTTAAATTGTGCTCATAGTCCATGGCACTTTATATTTATAGATGCTAATATTAATAGGAGTTATGCAAATAAATATTACCTTATACTTTTACCATACAGTAGTTGTGTAATACTGACAAACCCCAGTCGTCGGTGGGCGGGATTTAACCTGGGAACTTCAGGAGCTAAATGCATGAGCCTCTACTGCCTAAACTAAAAGCCATTTGGCTGTTAGCTAAAGCTGTAGCAGACTCATTAATCTCTAAGTGGTCTCAGTGCCACTGGAGGGGACAGAACACCGTACCCAGGAAGTTTGTGGGTTACAGTTGCATTATTGATGTATCATACACTAATGTTTTTTCATGAGAAGACTAAGTATGACATTTACAGCAACCACCACTTTAAAAATCAACATTTGCCCCTAGGCACCATCGCATACACATCTTTTTCTAAGCACAGGGGACAACTGGTGTCTCAGATACTGCTGTGTGGTCACTTGATGGGAAATGTTGCAAAGAGCTGGTCAAAAACAGTTAAAAATTCATATTAAATGTGACTCTTTTAAAAAATAAAAAATAAAAATGTTGGTAAAAAATGTTGACAATTTCAAAAATGATCAACCTACTCTAACGTTGAGTTGTTAATTTTGGCCACAGTCTGCTATAAATTATACATAAATATCTCCTAATTTACATACAGATAAATTATGTTCTGTTATGTAACTGGAATGTGTTAACTTCTTACTACTTTAAATTGTTTTTACAGCACTTGGACAGTTTGCCTCATTGCATGCCTTGGGAACGTGTGCAGTGATGTTCATTTCTTTCACTTTCGTTTTCCTGGCTAGAGTAGCATAAAATGATTCCCCCCTTTAGCTGGAGAGTCCACTTTCACTAGAAAGTGGGTGGAAGTTACTCCTACAGATTACCCAACTCATTTTCCAATAACTATCAAATGCTTTTATGATTCTCAACCGTTTTTTTTTGTATTTTGTGGTTTCACTCCGTGATACAGTAAGTGGGTATGTACACTAGCGATTCCAGATCAGTATGTATTCCTATAAATTCTGCTAGTTTTACTAACAGGAAATGGAGCTTCTGTAAAAATTTGGGTGCAGTGGCAAGCTGTAGTATTGTAAGAAGAACTTGATTTTGCTGATTACTGCTTGTAATGATAACTCAGTTCTATGGATCAAAGTTTATATTCCAAAAACCATTTCCCAGGTGTGCTGATATGTTTGCCACTTGTTTAAACTGATTTTGAGGGGTATCAGTTGAAAGGATCAAAGTGGAAGCAACTTCTTTGATATTGTTACCCCCTTTTGACCTAAATGGTTAGCCAAATTCAGCGTTTGTGGGTTGTTAGTTAGGAGGAAAAACTGATAATAAATTCATGTTTTTTCTTTGGTGCAGTCTTGTTTATTTACCAAGAATATACAAACCACACACACACACACACACACCAGCAAAACCATCCACCCAGGTGGTTAAAATTTCTGTGCAGCCTTTCATTTGCCTTGGTTTTGGGCAGAGGCATGTGCCTGTGTTTTGGATTTGGAGACTGCTATTACTTCAATCATTTCTTTACATTCATCCTGAATGCATAGCGGTTATACCCAATGTATGACAGCAAGGTTTAACCCAATGCACAACAAAATTCTGTATTGCTTTCAATGGCAAGCAATCATTTCATGCCTTGGTTAAAGGTAGAGAATGTCATATGTGATTCTACAATGTCCTTACAAGGTGGAGATTTGGATTCCATGCCCATGTCTTGGAAAGTTCACTATTTCATGGTCATGCATATGATGACCATTTGGATATAACCATCTCAAAAGCAGGTGCCACAATTGAGGGGGAGAGATAGCTCAGTGGTTTGAGCATTGGCCTGCTAAACCCAGGGTTGTAAATTCAATCCTTAAGGGGGCCACTTAGGGATCTGGGACAAAATCAGTACTTGGTCCTGCTAGTGAAGGCAGGGGGCTGGACTCAATGACCTCTCAGGGTCCCATCCAGTTCTATGAGATAGGCATATATTATTTAATCAAAACATTTTACAGATTTCTACTGTATACATTGAAGGGCATTGACATGTATTCTAGTTGGAGCAAATTTGATTGTGTTTTGCAAAACAGTCATGAAATTAACTGTATGCAATGTTGTAGTCGTGTCAATCCCAGGATATTAGAGAGACACGGTGGGTGAGGTAATAACTTTTATTAAATTTATTAAAATAAAAGATATTACCTCACCCACTTGTGTCTATGAAATTAACGGACATCATTTGGACATTTACCATCATTTATGCAGATTGCAAGCTTTTTGGGGGCAGGGCTGGCCTTTTTGTTCTGTCTTTGTACAGTGCCTAACACAGTGAGTCCACGACGAGGGCTCATATGTGCTACCGCAATACAAATAATAAATAATCATAATTTGTTATTGCGCAATTTTCTCCTGCCGAAGTGGGTATTCACCCATGAAAGCTTATGCTCCAATACATCTGTTAGTCTATAAGATGCCACAGGACTCTTTGTCGTCAATTTTCTCCTGTTATCTAGCAAAAATGTGAAAAAGGATTGTTTTCCTTTATGTTCTCACCCCTCTATTCTATGGGGTCAAGTGTATGGATGCAAATGTCTGACTGTCAGTAATGCCATGTCAATTATCTCCTCCTCAGACCTAAGTATACACACCCTTTCAATAGCATTGTCAAGCCATTTCTTCATTAAAAAGAAATCTGGGTTCTATTGCTGTCTCTGCAGCAGACTTCCCATGTGACTTTGGGCAAATCATTTAAGCTCTATTTGCTTCAGATTTTCATTGGAGCATAGAATTTTACCCCTGGTCCATCTAATTTGGTATCCTGTCTTTAACCATGGTGAATATCAGATGTAAGAATCCCAGGTAAGCCTTCAGCCAGGTGATTAATGGCAACAGTAAGGATTGGGTTGAATATATCTAGAGTCCCTCTTGACAAATAACTAAAATGGCTCGAGCCCCAATCCAGAACCTGGGAAAACTCCCTTAACAAGCAGAACTTTCCCACTTGCAGGCACACTGAGACAGTGTACAAACAGGTAAGTCTTTATTAGGAAAAGGGGAACACAGCAACAGAATACATACATAAATAAAGGGTAAAATAACCTTCACCCTTTGACTCGTGTTACTTTGTCAGTCATCTGTCTCACTCCCTTTCCACTTGCGAATGGTGAGAATGTCCCACAGGTAATAGTGCCTTGACTGCACCATCTCACCCATCCAACAAATTCCACTTATTGTTTGGATCAGCGAGTAGCAGTAGTCCAAGTGTCTCTTCGCAGGGCTATCTCCAGTGGCAAGGGAGCTGCTTGCTGGTCCCACCTGAAGGCACCACCACCTAGCCCAGTGTAGCGGTTCAGCTTTATTAAGGTGCTGGGTAGGCAGGGCCTGCAGCTCTGCTGCTGTCATCTGTATTGTTTCTCGTTGCAGAACCCTCTGTACCTGCTTGCACAGCAAAATCTTCAGTCTGCATTGTTTCTTACAGAGATGTCCTCACAGGAGGGAAGCGATTTTGAGCAGAGTGCTGGTTGCTTGAAAAGGAGATCTTTGCCACAAAGTAACACCTCTTTCCCAATCAGTGGTTGGCTTGTTCCCCAAAGTATGCAGATTTGTATCCCTTACAACTTTTAAAAATCCCAACCAATGTAACTGTGAAAGTTCTCATTATCCATAGAAATGTCTAATCTTGTTTGAATCCAACTAAGCTTTTGACCTCAAGGCTATCTTATGGCAAACTATTCTACATATTAATTATGTGTTGGATATCTTCAAAATCCTTTTATCAGTTTTAAAGTTAATTTTTTCAGTTTAATTGAATGTCCCCTTGCTCTTCTATTATATGAGGAGTAAACCTTCTGTATACTGTTCATTACATTGTGTAACCCTGTTCATGTTCCCATCTTTGTTATCTCCTTTCTAAACTAAACAATCCCAATTGTTTCAATCTCTTTATCCCTATCATCATTTTTGTGGCCTGTCTCTGGAGCACATTCTATTACTGTTATTTTATTTGTTTGAGATAAGGTGATCAGATTCGAACACAATGTTCCAAGCCAGCATGTACCTCGGGTTTGTATAATAGCATTATAATATTTTCAGTATTATGTTCTATCCCGTTCCCGGTCTATGAAATGAGGATAGTAATACTTACCTGACACACAAGGATTAATGTTTGGAAATCTCTTTGAGATCCCCAAATAGATGTTAGGGGCAGTCGAAGAGTAAAGTATTGTTACAACAAATGATTTTCATTTCATAGACACAATAAGAGGATGTTACCACAACACTTGGATGGGTGAAATCCCTTGGTACTGAAAATGCTTCACTGTGCATCCAGTAATGTGCATGACACAAAGTAGGTTTGGACCTTTAAGAGAGTCCAGGTTAGCTTGTTCCTGTGGAGGAGTTTCTGCCAAAACAGAGGGATTCTGGGACATGTAGTACAGCAACCATAGGAACTATAGGTTACTAACAAAAACATGTTGGATATAAAAAGGCCCGCTTTCCTCAGTCAGGAGGAGATCAGGGAGATGATAGGATTGGTTGTGCGTCTTTGTGGCAAGGGGGAGACTAGATAAAGGCAAGAGCACAGCATGCCGTCCATTCTTAGCCTGCTGTGAAATGAAGCCTCTTCAGCTCTGGTCTTGAGGCTGATGGGATGGATTGT
Source organism: Terrapene triunguis (assembly GCF_002925995.2). NCBI lineage: Eukaryota > Metazoa > Chordata > Testudines > Emydidae > Terrapene > Terrapene triunguis. Next base: position 21,839,994 of record NW_020664462.1, on the reverse strand, counting down.
TTTGGTCAACACACCATCTTGTTTGATCAGTGCAGGCTGACAAGGGCGTGACACTGTTCAGGCAAGTCTCCCTTGGACCTACTCACAAAGGCTGTATCACAGCTGTTGCCTCTGACCCACAGCCTGTGATATGTAGTTTCTGATTTCTAGATTAAATCCAGGGGTTAGTTTATAACAAATCTGCGGACTGATGAAGTTGTCACTACTACACTTCCTTAATCAGCTGGGTCTGTGGCTCGATTTAGATGGTCTAAATGCTTTCTTTTCCAGAATATTTTTAAATTACTTGGTTCACAGATTGATCTGGGCCATTAATTAACTAATCAACAGGATATCCAGAATCAAAAAGCTATTTCCTAGCTACAAAACATTAAGACTGTGAATCTTAGTCTGTCTCCAGTCTAGCCAATTAAGTGCTTCAGCTGCTTGGGTAGAATGTGCAGTTATTTAATATTGTATTGAGAGGAAACTGTAATCAGCTGCACGCATAGGAGGGATTTGGATTGGCAGAATGTACCTGAGTGAGAACTCTGGTTTTGTGTCGTAACCTGAAAATGTTTTAAACTATTAAATCATCTTTTAATACATCAGTTAATTGGATACAATGATATGGCTTCTTTAGATTACTGTGGAAAGTCTCTAAGGGTATGCCTACACTGCACCTGGATCATGCTTCCCAGAATGGGTAGACAAACATGTGCTGGTTCTGCTCAAGCTATCAAGCTAAAAATAGAAGCCAAAAAGGTTTATAGAACTGGTTTCTATGGTAATTAAGCTCCAAATAACTAGTCTCCTCTTAGGGTATGCAGCTGGGGATATGTCTACACTACGAAATTAGGTCGAATTTATAGAAGCCGGTTTTATAGAAATCGGTTTTATACAGTCGATTGTGTGTGTCCCCACATAAAATGCTCTAAGTGCATTAAGTCGCCGGACCGCATCCACAGTACCGAGGCTAGCGTCAACTTCTGGAGCGTTGCACTGTGGGTAGCTATCCCACAGTTCCCGCAGTCTCCGCCGCCAATTGGAATTATGGGTTGAGATCCCAATGCCTGATGATGCAAAAACAGTGTCGAGGGGGGTTCTGGGTACATGTTGTCAGGCCCCTCCCCCTCCATCAGAGCATCGGCAGACAATCAATTCGCGCCTTTTTACCTGGGTTACCTGTGCAGACAACATACCACGGCAAGCATGGAGCCTGCTCAGCTCAGCTCAGCTCACTGTCACCATATGTCATCTGGGTGCCAGCAGACGTGGTACTGCATTGCTACACAGCAGCAGCTAATTGCCTTTTGGCAGTAGATGGTGTATTCCTCAATGAGTTCGGTCAGAGGCACCTGGGCAGACATGTTTTGTCTCCTGGAGACTCAGTCCTGCCGGCAGTCCTATTGAACCATCTTGACGATGATGGCTAGCAATCGTAATACAGCATCTTCTACCAAGCACCCAGAAGATGCCGATGGTTATCAGTCATGCTGCACCATCTGCTGCCAGCCTAAGATGTAAAAGATAGATGGACCAGATTTGTTCTGTATTCATTTGCTTCCCCCTCCCTCCATGAAATCAACGGCCTGCTAAACCCAGGTTTTGAGTTCAATCTTTGGGGAGGCCATTCTGTGTGACAGTTGTTTGTGTTTCTCCCTGATGCACAGCCACCTTTGTTGATTTTAATTCCCTGTAAGCCATGTCGTCACTCGCCCCTCCCTCCCTCCGTCAGACAACAGTTTCGCGCCTTTTTTCAGCCCAGATGCCATAGCTCTGGGATCATGGAGCCTGCTCAGATCACCGCGGCAATTATGAGCACTATGAACACCATGCGCATTGTCCTGGAGTATATGCAGAGCCAGAACATGCCAAAGCAAAACCAGGCGAGGAGGCGATTGCAGCGCGGCGACGAGAGTGATGAGGAAATTGACATGGACATAGACCTCTCACAAAGTACAGGCCCCAGCAAAGTGCAAATCATGGTGTTACTGGGGGAGGTTCATGGTGAGGAATGCCGATTCTGGGCCCGGGAAACAAGCACAGACTGGTGGGACCGCATCGTGTTGCAGGTGTGGGACGATTCCCAGTGGCTGAGAAACTTTTGCATGCATAAGGGCACTTTCATGGAACTTTGTGACTTGCTTTCCCCTGCCCTGAAGCTCCAGAATACCAGGATGAAAGCAGCCCTCACAGTTGAGAAGCGAGTGGCGATAGCCCTGTGGAAGCTTGCAACGCCAGACAGCTACCGGTCAGTTGGGAATCAATTTGGAGTGGGCAAATCTACTGTGGGGGCTGCTGTGATCCAAGTAGCCAATGCAATCAAAGACCTGCTGATATCAAGGGTAGTGACTCTGGGAAATGTGCAGGCCATAGTGGATGGCTTTGCTGCAATGGGATTTCCAAACTGTGGTGGGGCGATAGACGGAACCCATATCCCTATCTTGTCAACGGAGCACTAAGCCACCGAGTACATAAACCGCAAGGGGTATTTTCAATGCTGCTGCAAGCCCTGGTGGATCACAAGGGACGTTTCACTAACATCAATGTGGGATGGCCGGGAAAGGTACATGATACTCGCGTCTTCAGGAACTCTGGTCTGTTTCAAAAGCTGGAGGAAGGGACTTTCTTCCCGGACCAGAAAATAACCGTTGGGGATGTTGAAATGCCTATCGTTATCCTTGGGGACCCAGCCTACCCCTTAATGCCATGGCTTATGAAGCCGTATACAGGCAGCCTGGACAGTAGTCAGGACCTGTTCAACTATAGGCTGAGCAATTGCCGAATGGTGGTAGAATGTGCATTTGGATGTTTAAAAGCGCGCTGGCGCAGTTTACTGACTCGGATAGACCTCAGCAAAGCCAATATTCCAATTGTTATTGCTGCTTGCTGTGCACTCCACAATATCTGTGAGAGTAAGGGGGAGACATTTATGGCGGGGTGGGAGGTTGAGGCAAATCGCCTGGCCGCTGATTATGTGCAGCCAGACACCAGGGCGGTTAGAAGAGTACAGCAGGGCGCGGTGCGCATCAGAGAAGCTTTGAAAACCAGTTTTGTGACTGGCCAGGCTACGGTGTGAAACTTCTGTTTGTTTCTCCTTGATGAACCCTCCCCCACACCCCGGTTCACTCTACTTCCCTGTAAACTAACCACCCTCCCCTCTCCCCTTCGAGCACTGCTTGCAGAGGCAATAAAGTCATTGTTACTTCACATTCATGCATTCTTTATTAATTCATCACACAACTAGGGGAATAACTGCCAAAGTAGCCCGGGAGGGGTGGGGGAGGAGGGAAGGAAAAGGACACACTGCAGTTTAAAACTTTAAAACTTTAACACTTATTGAAGGCCAGACTTCTGATGCTTGGGCAATCATCTGGGGTGGAGTGGCTGGGTGGCCGGAGGCCCCCCCACCGCATTCTTGGGTGTCTGGGTGAGGAGGCTATGGAACTTGTGGAGGAGGGCTGTTGGTTACACAGGGGCTGTAGCGGTGGTCTCTGCTCCTGCTGCCTTTCCTGCAGCTCAACCATACACTGGAGCATATCAGTTTGATGCTCCAGCAGCCGGAGCATCGACTCTTGCCTTCTGTCAGCAAGCTGACGCCACCTATCCTCTTCAGCCCGCCACTTGCTCTCTTCATCCCGCGATTCAGCCCGCCACCTCTCCTCTCGTTCATATTGTGCTTTTTTGCACTCTGACATTGACTGCCCCCACGCATTCTGCTGTGCTCTGTCAGCGTGGGAGGACATCTGGAGCTCCGAGAACATATCATCCCGAGTCCGCCGTTTTTTCCTTCTAATCTTCACTAGCCTCTGTGAAGGAGAAACATTTGCAGCTGGTGGAGGAGAAGGGAGAGGTGGTTAAAAAAGACACATTTTAGAGAACAATGGGTACACTCTTTCACGTTAAAATTTTGCTGTTCACATTACACAGCACATGTGCTTTCGTTACAAGGTTGCATTTTTCCTCTTATATTGAGGGCCTGCCGGTTTGGTGTGAGAGATCACTCACGGAGTGCCAGGCAACAGAATTCGGCTTGCAGGCAGCCATGGTAAGCCACAGTCTTTTGGCTTTTTTAACCTTCATTACACGTGGGAATGGTTTCAAACAGCAGCACCCTCATTTCCCATACTAAGCACCCGTTGGGTTGGCCATTTAAAATGGGTTTGCAATGTAAAAGGAGGGTCTGCGGTTTCCGGGTTAACATGCAGCACAAACCCGACTACCCCACCCCCCACACACCCAATTTTTTGGGATAATCACTTCACCCCTCCCCCTCCACCGCGTGGCTAACAGCTGGGAACATTTCTGTTCAGCCGAGCAGGAACGGGCACCTCTGAATGTCCCCTTAATAAAATCACCCCATTTCAACCAGGTGACCGTGAATGATATCACTCTCCTGAGGATAACAAAGAGAGATAAGGAATGGATGTTGTCTGCATGCCAGCAAACACTGGGACCATACGCTGCCATGCTTTGTTATGCAATGATTCCAGACTATGTGCTACTGGCCTAGTGTGGTAAAGTGTCCTACCATGGCGGACGGGATAAGGCAGCCCTCCCCAGAAACCTTTTGCAAAGGCTTTGGGAGTACATGAAGGAGAGCTTTCTGGAGATGTCCCTGGAGGATTTCCACTCCATCCCCATACACATTAACAGACTTTTCCAGTAGCTGTACTGGCCGCGATTGCCAGGGCAAATTAATCATTAATCATTAAACACGCTTGCTTTTAAACCATGTGTAATATTTACAAAGGTACACTCACCAGAGGTCCCTTGTGTGCCCTCAGAGTCTGGGAGCACACCTTGGGTGAGTTCGGGGGTTACTGGTTCCAGGTCCAGGGTGATAAACATATCCTCGCTGTTGGGGAAACCTGTTTCTCCGCTTCCTTGATGTGAGCTATCTTCATTGTCTTCATCATCATCTTCCTCGTACCCCGAACCCGCTTCCCTGTTGCGTGATTCTCCATTGATGGAGTCAAAGCACACGGTTGGGGTAGTGGTGGCTGCACCCCCTAGCATGGCATGCAGCTCCGCGTAGAAGCAGCATGTTTGCGGCTCTGCCCTGGACCTTCCGTTTGCCTCTCTGGCTTTGTGGTAGGCTTGCCTTAGCTCCTTAATTTTCATGCGGCACTGCTGTGCGTCCCTGTTATGGCCTCTGTCCTTCATGGCCTTTGAGACTTTTTCTAATATTTTGCCATTTCGTTTACAGCTACGGAGTTCAGCTAGCACTGATTCGTCTCCCCATATGGCGAGCAGATCCCGTACCTCCCGTTCAGTCCATGCTGGAGCTCTTTTGCGATCCTGGGACTCCATCATGATTACCTGTGCTGATGAGCTCTGCGTGGTCACCTGTGCTCTCCACGCTGGGCAAACAGGAAATGAAATTCAAAAGTTCGCGGGGCTTTTCCTGTCTACCTGGTCAGTGCATCTGAGTTGAGAGTGCTGTCCAGAGCGGTCACAATGAAGCACTGTGGGATAGCTCCCGGAGGCCAATCACATCGAATTCTATCCACACTACCCCAAACCCGACCCGCAAAGGCCGATTTCAGCGCTAATCCCCTCATTGGAGGTGGGGTAAAGAAACCGTTTTAAAGGCCCTTTAAGTCGAAAAAAAGGGCTTCGTCGTGTGGACGTGTCCAGGCTTAATTCGATTTAACGCTGCTAAATTCGACCTAAACTCGTAGTGTAGACCAGGCCTGGGAGAGCAGAGCAGATACACAGATACAGACAAGCTCTGCTTGAGCTAATGTGCTAAAAATAATAGTGTAGCTGGGGGTGCCATGGGGGCAGCTTGGGCTAGCTGCCTGAGTACAAACCCATCCGGACCTCCTGGTCACATGTTCAGGTGGCTAGTTCAACCTGCCAACTCTGCTCCCCTGGCTACACTGCTATTTTTAGCACACTCCCCATATGTAGGGCCCTACCAAATTCACGGCCATGAAAAATGCATCATGGACTGTGAAATATGATCTCCCTCCGTGAAATCTGGTCTTTTGTGTGCTTTTACCCTATACTATATAGATTTCATGGGGGAGACCAGCATTTCTCAAATTGGGGGTCCTGACCCAAATGGGAGTTGCAGGGGGGTCACAAGGTTATTTTAGAGGACTCACTTTATTGCCACCCTTACTTCTGAGCTGCCTTCAGAGCTGGGCGTCCAGAGAGCGGTGGCTGTTGGCTGGGCGCCCAGCTCTGAAGACAGCACATCACCAGTAGCAGCGCAGAAGTAAGGGTGTCAATACCACACCATACCATGCTACCCTCACTTCTGCGCTGCTGCCTTCAGAGCTGGGTGGCCAGACAGTAGTGGCTACTTACCGAGAGCCCAGCTCTTCAGGCAGCAGTGCCATACCATGCCATCCTTACTTGTGCGCTGATGCTGGCAGCGGCTCTGCCTTCAGAGCTGGACTCCCAGCCAGTAGCCGCCGCTCTCCAGCTGCCCAGCTCTGAAGGCAGCACTGCCGCCAGCAGCAGCACATAAGCAAGGGTAGCAGTACTGCAACCGCCCCTACAATAACCTTGCAACCTCCCCAGCCCCCACAACTCCTTTTTGGGTTAGGACCCCTACAATTACAAAACCATGAAATTTCAGATTTAAATAGCTAAAATAATGAAATTCATGATTTAAAAAATCTTATGACTGTGAAATTGACCAAAATGGACCGTGAATTTGCTACGGCCCTACCTATATGTAAAGTTAAACAAAACTTGTAACATTGTTTATAATGGTTGCTTCTTGTGACTCTCAGTAATGTTAGTTTTTCTCTTGTATATTTTATTGCTTGCAATTCATCATCAGACCACTGGGAGCCATATTCTCTTCTGTGTCAAAATACTCGCTGTATAGAATAAAGCAGGTGTTCTCAGAAAGCTAATTACAGTGCCCTATTCTCAAGTTGTCCCAGCATCAGCAAGGGTAATTTTTCAGAAAAATCTAGATGTTTTATTAACATTATTTCCATTTTGTGACCATCTTATGAGTCTGAATATATGTCATTCTCAACAACATTTCTGTTACAAATATTTCACCCATCTATAATAGTAATTGCTGTTTAAGATCAGTATTAGTATCTGGACAGAGTACAGGAATACAGTTCTCCAAGTGAATAATGCATTAACAATGAGGTGTAGACTGTGGTATTGTCTATTATAGTCCTCATTAGAACTAGTTGAAATATTTTTGATAGAATAGTTTTCTGTGAGAAAATGCAGTTTCACTGAAATCAAAATGTTTTGTAGGAATGTGTCAGTTTTTATTAAATTTTCAACAGGAGAAAGACCATGTTTCATTTTGATAATGTCAAAACATTTTAGTAGGGTAAAATATGTAGTTTCAATTTTATCATCTTGATTCATTTTGTTTAGACATATAAAATAATTTATTTTATAGTACTGTATTGCATGTATCTTTATAATTTACATTTCAGCATTGCCTTAGTGAAATGGTCTGATGTTTCCAGATTAGATTTGTAATGAAAACGAATGTTGAAAATTTGGAATTTTCCATAGAATGGCAATTCCATGTTCCAACCAGCTCTAGTTCTTCTAGTTCATTCTTGTTCTTGTTTGTCGCAAGGCTTTAACACTGGGTTGTAATAAATTGGTTACTGTTGCTGAATAGCTTTTATAGAGTTTGCCTAACAATGGCTGGTTATTATGTTGGGAGTACTTAAGGGCATTGTGAAAGTCTGGCTGGAGAAATGACCACTAAACAAAGGAACGAGCAGATCTAAGATGAACACTGACATACGGGAGAGGCCCAGTGTTGGCGTTTGAAGTCCGGTTTTAGAGATAATAGAACAGATTTTGTAACTGCGTCATGGCTCCTTTCACCATTTGGCTCGTGTAAAAAGGCTGGAAAACAGCTGCAAATGTGCAGCAGAGAATCCTGCTGGCACATCTACACAGCTGCTGGGCCTTGAACCTCCTCCCACGCACCCATAATGTAGGAGGCAGATTGGAGGAATGCTAAGTGCCAGGGGATGGGGAGAAGTATGCTGCAACAGAGCTCAGCCACAGCAATAGGTTCCATTAATGACCCTGCACCAGTAGTGCAAGTTAAAGCTGCTCAGAAGCTCTACATTGTGTTGGGTCTGGGGCTGGCCCTGAGACTCTTGGAGATATAACTAGAGAGAATCAACCCCAGAACTACCTCTAGAACTTTACAGGTGCTCAAACTGTGGCTTATGTTTTAAATCCAGTCACTACTTATCTGAGCAGCTTCACTGAAGTGAATGGGCCTTTATTATTTTATTAATGAAGTACAGAGGACTGGATCAGGACCCTGTTCCACTGCACCCTGTACAAATGTAGGAGACACAATCCCAGCCCTGAATAGCAGTACATTCATATAAATAACACCTGTAGAATCAGGTCACCATGAACAACCAAATGTGTCCTGTCTCTTAAAGACCCTTGTGGCAAAGTACCTTCTTCTCCTCAGCAGGCTCAGTCCTTTTTAGCCTTGGAGACACAGGCTTGGGCAAGGCAAATCCTTGCAGGTAGCACAGGGTTTGGCTATTCCTTTTCTCAGTCAGCCCCTTGTGCTTGTTTATCTTCCCTTCTGGGGACAGAGTGCAGCCTTCCTTGCAGGAAGGGTTCAGAGCCTTGCTGCTCCTAACTTCCTGGCAGCTTCCCTGGTTCTCTCACTCTCTCTTCCCCCTGCTTCCACGCCAGGGAGGGTTTAAAAAGGTCCCAAGCAGTTGGAGCCAGCTGAACCTAATTAGTTCCCTAGTAACCCCTTGCCCAGCTGAACCTTATTTCCCCATGGTTCTCTCTCCTCAGTGGCTTGGGAGAGGCCTTTTTAACCCCCTGGGACTGATTACTACCCCCTTTATAGCTGTTTGCCCTGGGTTTGCCACACCCTATAGTCCCACAAAGGCTTTTCCCACTGTAAGTCTAGAGTAACTGAAATGGTGAAAAAACATATTAGAAGGCAACATAGATTACATTATGCTATAAAAGTACAGCGTCTCTGTCAAATGTGATTTTCCATGTAATAAGTATTAGTTGGAGCTTATAAAGTTTTGTCTGTGTGTTTTTGCTGTATATTTTTCTTCAACTTAAGGCACATTTCTGAACACTTCCAATAAAGGCTATCCCCAGTGTGATGGATTTGGAGTTTCCTGTAATAATTTATTAATACTGTATGCTCTCTCTGTTTGTCTGAGTATTGGAAAGATGTCTACTACATGCATATTGAGTTAATTCAATAGCTGCTTCAGCAGGAAACCTACCCAGGAAAAGTGACAATAGCCTGGGTAAGAGCTCCTCAGAAAACACCCAGAACTATTAACTGTGATATGCTACCTCTGATGGGCCACATAAATTGGGCCTACCAGGTTCATGCGGCACAAGGAAGATAAAGACTTTGGGGTGGAGACAATCATAGCCCCTGAGAGCACATGGAAAGAGGCAGAGACTGCAGGGAGGGAGACCTAGTCCCCAGAAATGTGTGTGTGTATATCTGTGGCGGAAAGCTCCTTGGGTAAGCTACGCCTATCTAAGCTTCAGGTAAGACAGACATGCGTGAAGGCATTTGTGACTGGGTTGCCTCTGGAGTGCCCCCTTGTGATCTGTTAGGGCATGTAGCGAGGTGGTGTGGCTCCCCGCCACCCCGGAGGGGGAAGAGTCCATCCGGAGGCCAGAGTGGGCGGAGCTAGGGAGCTCAGAGCCCGCCCCCAGAGGGTCAGGTGGCGACCCGGAAGTATAAAGGCTCGCCCTCAGAGCTCAGTAAGGCCCAGCCGCTGGAGAGACCAGATGTCTCCAGCCTAGTTTGTGGCTGGGAAAACGCCGCGGCCCAAGGCGGCTGCCAGGAGCTGCCAGGCCTGCCCTGCGCCCGCTATCCGGAGGAGCTGCCGGACCTGCCGATCAATCCCTGTCCTGAAGAACCCATGGTCCTGGATCCCCCAGAGGCCGACACCAGGACCCAGGTAGGCCCCGAGGGGGAGTGTGGAAGTAGCCCGGGGGCAGCCGACCCCAGTCTGGCTGCAGCACTGCCAGAGCCTATGTCGGTGTGTTGCGGCCAGGATCCCCACTGACAGCAGCTGGTCTTCTGCCGATGCTAGGGCCCCGGGCTGGGATGCAGTGGAGTGGGAGGGCCTGCGTCCCCCCTGCCACCCAACTCGTGGGTGGCAGACTCCCCCTCTCCCTGGCCTGAGAAGGCTGGGACCTGTTGTTGCTCAGCTCTGACTAAGGGCCTGAGATCCTGACTCAGCGTTTGTTGCCCCGCCCTGACCTAGGGCCTGAGCTTAATCCTCTTTACTTATTTGTTGCTCAGCCCTGTCTGAGGGCCAAAGCCCTCACTTGGCATTGTTGCCCTGCCCTGAGCCAGGGCCACGCTTACTGTGTTTCTTCCGGCTACAGCAAGAGCTGCCGAGGGAGACCCCACGGCCACATGAATCTTCCCCAAGCTCAACGGGGTGTAGCGAGCCGGTGTGGCTACCCGCCGCCTGGAGAGGGTCGAGCCCCGGCAAACTCTTGTACAGGGCACAACTCACCAGCCACGGGTCTCTGCCACTAGGTTGCTGTTTCTTATGAGGTCTGAGGTAACAGTGCATTGGCCCTTTGGCCCAGGCACATTACAGTCCTATCCTTTCCAGATTGCTAGAGTCCAAAAGAAATCAGGAACAGAAAACCACAACTTAAAACAGAGTCACCCAACAAAACTTTGGTGAGAGCCTACCCTTGTATGTAGGGATTGCCTTCAAAGAGTCCATGTTTTTGCTGCCCTCCTCCCCCTGGGGCTAGTTATCCCTTCTAGCAAGGGCTCAGGCAGCCACCAAGCTAGCTCTGTGGGCTGCAACCAGGCTTCTCACACTCAGAGAAGTAGAGCTCTGGCCAGCCCTGAACTGGGCTAAGTTTCCCCCTTTTAACTTCCCTCTCCATGCCTAATATTTACTGGAGGTGCAGCGGGGCACAGCCAATTGGGTCCACTGACTCTTGTTGCTAGAGTGGATTCTACCTATCTCATTACAGCCTTTTGTTGAATGAATCCTTTGTTTTTGTTATGCTGTGTTTCTGTTGTTAAGAGAGGCTGTTTTGGGTCACTGTATTCACCTACTGCTCCTAGCTCCCAGATAGGGTGACCAGATGTCCCAATTTTATAGGGACAGTCCCGATTTTTGGGTCTTTTTCTTATATAGCTCCTATTACTCCCCACCCCGGTCCCAATTTTTCACACTTGCTGTCTGGTCACCCTACTCCCAGATCAAAGAACTGCAGGTACAGCGTCCTGGAGGACTTGTGGGGAGTAAGCATGGTTGGGTCACAGGACACTGTAGACTAGTACCTTGGGCTAAAAGTGGGTGAATTGTGGGATCCAGCCCCAGAGAGGTGAAGGCTCAAACTACAGGTGAAGGCTAAAACCTGGAGAGGATGCATTTGGAGGCCAGGCAAAGGGAACAAAAGTGAAGCTAGTTCTGAACCAGGGTCCAGTATTGCTCCAAACTTGGGGGATTTACTCCTACATAACTGGGTCTCAAGATTTGGCCCTAATTAAAGGCAGCAACTTGATATTCTTTTGCCTAGCTGCCATAGTTCCAGCCACCCTCTTTATTTATTTAAGTGCAGATTCACTGGCTTTTGTTACTTCCATGTCACTCTATATTATTATTCTCCTTCTGGCTACTTGAGACCCAGACCCTACTGGAGAAGTCTAGCCCACTTTCAATGCACATGCATAACTCCTATTAATGATAAAGGAGTGAAGAGTAGATCCCAGATTTGAATTACATATGAGGATGGCAGCACAAGGTATCCTGCCTTACTCAAGATAAACAGTTACTGTATTAACTCTTAAGGAAGAATAATTCCTTTCTGTCGTTAACATCACGGCCACTGGGTTTGTAGCATTTTTCAAGGTAGATTACTTCCCCAGCCTACTTGTTGTCTAAAGTACAGCCTGCAGTATAGATTGTGATTACAGTATTATGATGTTCAGATGACTTTTAAGAGCCATCTTGCCAATGAGAATTTGTATTTAGATAAAGGATTTAGGGCTCAATCCTGTCATTTGCTGCACTGGGTTGAGAAGGAAGAAGGGAGAGAAGTTGTGCAGAGCCTTTCCTCTCAGCACAAGGAGCCAGGCAGAACACCTTCTTGATACACCAGACTGCTCTAGAAGGTGTGTCCTGCTAATGTGCTTTGCCACCAGTGGGATGTGGCCTTAACAATCACAGACCCCAGGCCTATCCTCAAGCTTGCTGTCTTTTGCCTTCATAGAATCCTAGAAATAGAAAAGTAGGACTGGTAGGGAACTTGTTAGGTCATCTAGTCCAGTCCCCTGTAAAGAGGCAGGACTAAGTGTTATCTACACCAGCAGTTCTCAACTGGGGGCCCATGAACCATTTCAGGGGGTCCAACAAGCAGGGCTGCTCAGAGTCTCAAGCCCTGGCACCAGGCAGCTGAAGCTCAGAGTCCCGACCCCTGACACCCCTGGGACAGAAGCCCTGAGCCCAGGCACTCCACGGGGCTGAAGCCCGGAGCCCCCCAGCCCTGTAGGCCTGAAGCCCAGAGCCCCGGTGCTCCGAGACCCAACAGAAACCGCCCTGTGGGGCTGAAGCCCTGAGCCCTGGCAGAAGCCCCACCATGGGGCAGAAGCCTCAACCCCCTATCCTGCAGGGCTCCTGAGCCCCCCCTCCAAACCCTGTGTTTGTTAAGGCCACATCCCACTGGTGGCAAAGCACATTAGCAGGACACACCTTCTAGAGCAGTCTTGTGTATCAAGAAGGTGTTCTGCCTGGCTCCTTGTGCTGAGAGGAAAGGCTCTGCACAATTTCTCTCCCTTCTTCCTTCTCAGAAGCCCCTTTCCCCTGTGGCTGAGCCCCTCCCCCGGTGGGCCATGATGTTTTTATAGCATGTTGTGGGGGCCTTGAAAAGAAAAAGGTTGAGAACCCTGATCTACACCATCCCTGACCGGTGCTTGTCTAATCTGTTCTTAAAAACCTCCAATGATGGAGATTCCACAACTTCCCTAGGTAATTTGTTCTAGTGCTTAACTGCCCTTAGAGTTATGAAGTTTTTCCTAATGTCCAACCTAAATCACACTGGCTGTAATTGAAGTCCATTGCTTCTTGTCCTGTTCTCAGTGGATAAGAAAACAATTTAACACCCTCCTCTTCATAACAATCTTTTAAGTACTTGAAGACAGTTATCATGTTCCCACTTAGTCTTTTCCAGACTAAACAAACACATATTTTTCAATCTTTCCTAGTAAGTCATGTTTTCTAGACCTTTTAATCATTTTTGTTGCTCTTCTCTGGACTTTCTCCAGTTTGTCTACATCTTTCCCAAAGTGTGGTGTCTAGAACTGGACACAGTACACCAGGTGAAGCCTTATTAGTGCTGAGGAGAGTGGAAGATTTTGTCCTTTTTTGGAATGACTGTGTGTAAATCAGTGGGTGTGAAATATCCTTTGGCTGGAAGAGAGACAAACTGGGAAAGACGTTGCACCATGCATGCTACAACTCTAGGAAAATCACTAATTGCAATTGAAGGAATCCAGCTCATACCTGAAATGAGAGAATAAAGTCAGGAAAAAGAAACTCAAGCTGTTCCGGTGTGTGCATGGAGATGAAATATTGAATCAAAGGGAAAATCCAGCCTTGCAGGTTGCAACCTGCAGAAGCCTGGCATTCCCATTACGATGACAAATAGCAAAGAATGAATGGTCTATGTTAATTTACGGTGTTGGTTGAGTGACACTTAAAGGAAAAACTCACATACAAGTATAAAAAACTGGCAGAATTCCACTTATTCATTCAGCTGGGACATTCACTCCTCCCCCTGCCCATGAGCTAATATCTGTCAGCATGCCAAAGGGCCATGTAGATTTTCTGCCTGGGCTGGTACATGATAATTTTCCTAGGCAGATGTATAAATGTTGTTTAAGATTCCCACCCCCAATATCCTGTGCATGATCACATACTCAAACCAGTGTCAAAACAATGTTGATTCCTGGGGTGGGCAGCAGTCTCATATAAACTGTGCCTAGCTTCTGTGAGTCTTCTGTGAGGCAGCTAACCAGGGCTGATGCTACCATTAAGGCAAACTAGGCGGTTGCCTAGGGTGCCAAGATTTGGGGGCGCCAAAAAGCGGTGCCCCCAATTTCTTTTTTACAGTGTTCCTGGGCTGGGCTGCCGGCGGTGCGCTGACATGTGCGGCTCAGACTCCCTCTCCCAGCGCAGCGGCCGGTCCGGGGCGGGTGGGGAGCTGCCGCGGGGGGTGTGTGTGTGCCTCAGGGTGGGGGGGGAGCTGCCGCAGGGCTCCCCACCCCAGCTCACCTCTGCTCCGCCCCCTCCCCGAGCACGCCGTCGCTGCTCCACTTCTCCCGCCTCCCAGGCTTGCGGCGCCAATCAGCTGTTTGGCGCCGCAAGCCTGAGAGGGGAGGAGAATTAGAGCGGCGGCAGCGTGCTCAGGGAGGAGGCGGAGCAGAGGTAAGCTGGAGTGGGGAGCTGCCGCACGGCTCCCCGGGAGGGGAGCTGTCGCAGGGGTGGGGGGGAGGGGGGCGCAAGGTGGAAGTTTCGCCTAGGGCGCGAAACTGCCTTGCACTGGCCCTGCAGCTAACAAGTATCGTATTATAACCAAACACTCTGCAAGGAGTCACTGCAAGTGCTGTGGTGCACCTGTCCCCAGGATGGTTAGTAGTGTGCTTGATGTACCCCACCATTGGAGGCAAGTGCTGTAGATGCTCCAAGTCTTCACCCTTCAGACTCCACCCTTCGGTAGGTTCCTATAATAACTCAGCCGGGTGGATTATAAAGATGATGAGCACAAACAGAACAGGTCCCAGTCTAGCTACTAGGGGCAGTCCAGGGGTATAAAGGTGGGGCTCCTCAGGCCTGAGTGCCAGGGAGACTCCATCTAGGCTAGTCCCTCAAGGAGTCAATTGCCTGCGGATGTCCCAGCCAGAGTCCAATCCTTTAGTCTGCAACTGTGGCCTCAATCAGATCTGTCCACACAATCCCCTTCACCAGCTGTCGCTACCGCTCTCCTAGCAACAAGCAGCTTCGAGAATGGCTCTCAGCCCTTCCCTGCCGGCTCCCATGCTGCCCATCCTTCTCTCCACAGCCAACTGCAAGGCTGCTCCCATGCAGCTTCTGAGCCCTGGTTCCCCTGTGGCACATCTTCCCTTTCCCGCGCTGGAGGGATTATGGCGCCTCTGTTGGGTGGATATTGTACCGGGGGTTAACACAGAGCTCAGTAATGAGCCAGTTGGTTCTTTATTACAGTATATTAATCCCACTCTGGAATTTGTGCCAACCTGTATGAAAATGTGTAAACCAATGTAAAACAATATGCAAGGCAGAGCTTAATGAAACTGTGCCACATGGGCAAAATGTGGCCTTCCTCAGCACTAATGGATTGTTTGAAATTGTGGGTTTAAAAAATGCATATTGGTCTAGAACCAAAGAGTGAAGGGGCAGTTAAAGAGGATGAAGAGGCTGCAAAGAAGCTATTAGTCAGTTATTTTGCATGAGTCTTTGCAGCTCAGGATGATGGAAGAATTCCTATCCATATCTAAAGGTTACCTCTTCATAGGTAATGCATGTGTGATACAGAGAGGGAATGGAAGAGCTGATAGATAAACAGAGGGTCAGCTGCAGTAAGTCATCAGGATATTTATGCAAAGAAAAAACATGGGAGAAGATGAGCTACTAAAAAAGCTATATAGTCTAGCTTTAAAAATGTAGGCCTTAGTCCTGCAATTGTCCATGGAGGTAGACTCTTGAATCCATACAGATCTAATTGTGGGATGCTGTCGGGGCTGACCGCAAGTTACCTTGGCCTGTTTTATAGAATGGTCCGGGTGGAGCTAGTGGTGAACTGGCTTTGACCGGCCAGCCTGGCTTGCAGCCACTCCGACTGGATAAACAAGTAAGGAGATAAGGAGGGCCTAAGAGTGTTAAGTGTGGGAATAGAAAGCAATAATGTTTCCTTCCAGAGCCTGCTTGTGGATGAATATGCTCCCCTTAGAAAGAGATGATGATAAAAACGGCTATGAGAATTGCTTTAGACAAACAGTCTCACCTGCGGACCTTGGCCTTGTGGGTGCCCAGGAACTCCCCACATTGGAGCAGCGCCTGCTACGGGCCCTCAGGGACAAGGATGGAGGGTCTGGGACTGTCCGTAGCAGAAGTGGCGTAAGCATTGATTCTTGCTTGGTTGCTGCAAAGCACGTATTTAGTAACGTGTGAAGGCTGGGAAGCTTATTATACTTTGGCAATAAAAACGGTTATACTTATACACCTCATGTAGCTTCATTGAGTGTATCTATGCCACCCTTTGGCCCGACAGATGCAGGGCAAAAATAGTTCTGATAGTCACTAGTATGTAGTGAATATCATTACAAAGATCGTCTGCTGGTGTAAATCTATGTAGCTTCATGGACTCCAATGTAACTAAACCAATGTTCGCTAGCTGGAGATCTGGCTCATTGTTTTCTAATCTTCAGGCTCATGCCTCCAGTAACAGGAAGACAAACTGCAAATATTATAAGACAGATAAAACAGATAGATTTGAAGGATAGATTTGAAGGCGGACAGGAATGAGACAAAAGGCCTGATCTTAAGAATGTAAGATTGGCCATACTTCATCAAACCAATGTTCCATCTAGCCCAGTATCCTATCTTCTGACAGTGGCCAGTGCCAGAGGCTTCAGAGGGAATGAACAGAACAGGCCAGTTATTGAGTGATCCATCCCCTGTTGTCCAATCCCAGCATCTAGCAGCCAGAAGTATAGGGACACCCAGAGCATGGGGTTGCGTCCCTGACTGTCTTGGCTATTAGTCATTGATAGACCTATCCTCCATGAACTTATCTAATTCCTTTTTCAATCCAGTTATACTTTTGGCCTTCACCACATGCCCTGGCAACGAGCCCCACAGTTTGACCGGGCACTGTGTGTTTGTTTTAAACCTGCTGCTATTAATTTCATTGGGTGACTCTGGGTTCTTGTGTTATGTGAAGGGGTAAATACACTTCCATATTCATTTTCTCCACACCTTTCATGATTTTATTACACCTCTATCATAGTTCTGTTTCGTCCTCTCTTTTCCTAGATGAACAGTCCCAGTTTTTTAAATCTCTCCTCATATGGAAGCTCTTCCATATCCATAATTTTTTTTTGCCATTCTCTGTACCTTTTCCAGTTCTAATATATCGCTTTTGAAATGGGGTGACCAGAACTGCACAGAGTATTCAAGATGTGGGCATATCATGGATTTATATAGTGGCATTATGATATTTACTGTCTTATCATAATACCACTTGCACACACTGATGTAAACCAAGAGTAACTCTCTTTTTTGTTGTATTTGGGTTCTTATCCATCATTGTGGTATCTGAGCGCTACTCAAGTCAAGGTAGCTATATTAATGTAAAATCTGTATCAATGAGATGAGAATAGTATTGCATACAAAGAGCAATTTCTAAAATCCTTAAAGAGATTCCTTAGCCTGTAAAGGAGCAAAGGCAGAGGGGACATGATTGAGGTATGTAAAATAGCATGTTACTTAGTAAAAAGGGATAAGGGATTCCTTTAGCTTTCTTATATATATGTATTTATTAGTATTCCTGTGGCATTTCTCATATAGTTCTACATGAGAATATGCAGGCATTCCATGAAATTAAAAGGGAAGATACTTAAAATGGATCAAAGAAAATAATTTTTCATGGGCAAACAGTAAAATCTATGAAAGTCATTGCCACAGGAAATTAAGAAGTATCATTGATTTGGCTTCTTTTACAACAGATTTAAAGCAGAAATGGGTTGACATAGCATGTGGATTCAGATGTCACCATAGTTAGAATTTGGCATATTTATCCAGATCTAAATTCAGATCCTGTAACCAAATCAAAATGGTGGAAATATGATGTGAACAGTAGTACTCATGAGATTTCCACTTCCATAGAAACTACCCTCTGTTCCTTGTTTCCCAGCCCCCCTAGCTCCCATGTGGCTAATTACTGGCTTCAAAGAGGGAAAACAATAGGTAGCCTTCCTTCATAGGGGCATCAGCTGGCCACTAACCTCCCCACTGTATTTTTTGAGTCTGCCAGGAACGGCTGCTGCCCCTCTCTAGTCTTTGGAGGGGTAATAGCTGGCCTAGCCCATCTCACTTGTAACACAGCTGAGAGCATCATGGTCAAGTGCCACTGGGAATTGCAAATCCCAAAATCCTTTGAAAGATATCCTAGCAACTGAGCCTAATTTCTGTATAGGAATTTTTTTCTGGTTACTTCAACTCCAGTAATTTCATTCCTGAACAATAATGGTCGCATTGAAATAGTCCATAATGTACTATAACTAGTACATTTTTATTGGCGCTAATGTAGACTTGCTGGGACCTATATTTCGAATACAAGTGAACCTGAACCAATATACTTGACTAACTATAAAAAGTGATGGAGTGTATGGTCCTGCTAGATTAGTGCATCTCTAAACAATCCCTGCGGGATAATAACCAAACTAACAGATTTCTTTTACTCTAATTAATGATTTTTTTCTTGTAGGGAATTTCATAAATAGCACAGGCTAAATATTATATTTAATTGTGTCTTAATATTTCATGCCTCATTTCAGACAGCTTTGCATAAAATGAAAACACCAGCAGAGGGAGTCGTAATACCTTACTGTGCACCATCTGTGCTTGAATGTATTAGTCCCAGTTGTCCTTAGTAGAGTAGTTTGTTCTCATTTAAACCTCTTGCTCCTCAATCTGTGTACAGTGTGAAATGCTGAGAGTAAGCACACTGAATGGCTTGCGAAAGAGATGCTAAAATTCTGGGGTTTATTGTTTGTCTTGCGACAAATGGAAAATACAGGAATACAAATGTTTTGTGTTTGTACTGATGAAAGGTGATTAACAGGTTTGAGTTATTTTCCCTAAATAAAAAAGCTCATGATTCTGTAAGTATAAGACAAAAACACAACAATTAAGTTCATACCTGCTATCTCAGGGGCGGGCAAACTTTTTGGCCTGAGGGCCACATCGGGTTTCGGAAATTGTATGGAGGGCCGGTTAGGGGAGGGGGTTGTGGCCTCCCAGGACTCCTGCCCCATCCAACCCCCCCGTTCCCTGACGGCCTCCCCAGGACCCCTGCCCCATCCCCCCCCGGCTCCCTGTCCCCGACCACCCCTGGCACCCCTGCCCCTGACTGCCCCCTGCCACCCCATCCAACCCCCACTCCTTCCTGACTGCCCCCTGGGGACCCCGACCCCATTCAACCCCCCTGTCCCCGCCCTCTGACCGCCCCAACCCCTATTCACACCCCCGCCCCCGACCAGAACCCCAAACTCCCCTGCCCTCTATCCACCCCCCCCGCTCCCTGCCCCCTTACCGCGCTGCCTGGAGCACTGGTGGCGCTACAGCCGCGCCACCTGGCTGGAGCCAGCCATGCTGTCACCACCGTGCAGCACAGAGCATCGGGTCAGGCCGGGCTCTGCAGCTGCGCTGCCCCAGGATCTCACAGCCCCGCCGCTCAGAGCATTGCGCCGGTGACAGATCGAGCTGAGGCTACGAGGGAGGGGGAACAGCAGGGGAGGGGCCGGGGGCTAGCCTCCCAGGCCAGGAGCTCAGGGGCCAGGCAGGAGGGTCCCGCGGGCCGGATGTGGCCTGTGGGCCATAATTTGCCCACCTCTGTGCTATCTAGTTAGGCCTACCACTAGTTTTGTATGTGCTGTTAGACACCTTTTACCACTGAATTTTCTTGTTCAGTACCCAGCCTGTTGTCTGGATTGGTTTGATCAAAACTTCACATGCTAAAAGCATGCTCCATTTGTGCTGAAATGTTTGAATAAGGGTTCAAGTCTCCTAAATTATGGATTTCTGAATTTGACTCTCCTGTCTTCTACAAAAAGCAACAGTGTCCTGTGGCACCTTTAAGACTAACAGATGTATTGGAGCATAAGCTT
>NW_020664462.1:21748215-21819697 GCF_002925995.2 Terrapene triunguis | reverse complement strand
AAGCTTATGCTCCAATACATCTGTTAGTCTTAAAGGTGCCACAGGACTCAGTCTGGATTTGTAAAAAGCAACAAACATGGCTACCCCTCTGATACTGTCTTCTACAATTTCACATCACTTTGAAGTAACAGACTGTGCCCAACCTCTTTCAGAAACATATTTTTGGGATAGAAACCAGGAACCTAAATGTTAAACACTAAGGAAGGAAGAACTGAAGATTAAGTTATATCAGTCACATTTGTGTCTCTTCTTCCTGTTCAGGGCTCAACATATCTCTTTAGTACTGGAGATCAGTCATGTTAGCTGAATAATGGAAAGTGTCCATAGCTTCGCTGAATGGATTTCTGATCTCATTTTTGTGTGGTTTCAGTTCCTTATTAACTAGATTGCACCAGATTCCACTGTGGTCATGACAATATTGCCCTCATCAACTTGTAGCATATAAAGTCCTTCCATTGATTTGTGGGGTTTTTTTTAAACCTGAGGTGCCTCTCTGCAGTGTCCTTTGTGTAAAACGCATACATTGGTTTGACCCAAATTGTCTTTGTTCACAGTGCAAATCTCAACATACCTTATGGCAGGTGGATGCAGATGTGGAGATGTTGGGCTGCACTGCAACTACTTTCTGATATTTCTCCAGTGCAAAACAGCCCTAAACCAGCCCCTGGTGGAGCTTATTTATACCCTAGTGTGTCACAGAGTTTCCACAGTACCTCCTGGCTACTTTGCTGGAGGAAAGGTGACGTGGCCAGGTCTCCCGTCCCTCTGACAATCCCCAACAGCTTTAACCGCCCTTTGGGACTGTTGGTGGCTGGAACGTTTTAGGGTAGTCTTCAGATTGTTGCAACCTCCACAGGGGGGTCAGCCCCCGTATTGGGGGAGCACAAAGGTCAACGTTCCACCCCTCCTCAGCTCTGAGGACAGGAAGGGAATGTGCAGCAAGAGGAAAGGATGTAGTCATCTGTGGAGTGTTTAAGGGGAGAACCCTTACCTTTCTATGGCAAACAGCACATTTCAGTAAGGCAGGCAATGCAACAGCAGCATACTGAATTCATCCTTTTCTTTGTCATCAGTGCAGACGTGGGATGTTCTGAGTCTCTAGGAAATCATAAGAAGGCCACACTCCATCGAGTCCTTCTAAATGAAATGGAGAAATTATGCATCAGGGATCAGTTGTTTGATTTAGCCACTCACAGCATGGGATAGTTGCCGTTCTTTGCTCAGCAAGATAGCTTCCATGTCTGCTGCTGTGGTTGTGAATGCTCTCTTGCATCCCTTGCCTCGAAATAAATAAACCGATTCGCTCAGCCAGTATGCCCACTGTGCAATGCAATGACAAAGGCAAAGCTTGGAATGGCAAGAGAAGTAGCCAGGAAGTGTTAATGTAGTATTTGTAGTATATGTGAAACAATAACCTGTTTCACTCTGTGATACTGTGTGAGTGTCGGGAGAGAGCTCAGCCATATGGATTATTAGTGGAAGAATGCCAATATTAACAAGTGTGGTGAGGGGAAGCTAAGCTCTTCTAACATATTTTCAGAAGTCTGGTGCAGGGGGGACCTGTGTCAGGAGCAAAACACAAGGTGGGAGAGAACTGACTCTTCCGACACAGCTGATGCAGATGGCTCTCTAATTATTCTTCAAGCATGTGCATTGCATTGAAGAGAAGAAGTATAGTATACAGTTACACTTACACCCTATAGAAGATGTGTGAAAGCACAAATTCACATAGAGCAGCTACACCGCTCTGAACACTTCAGGTATTCAGCAAAACCATGGCTCAGACCATAACCCTCCTCACAAAATCCATCGGGGCTTTGAGGGGGGAAACCACCATAAGGCTCCCCTTACATCATCCCATTGTGATTTACCTTCCATAGAAAAGCTGCATGGCCCATCCCAAATCTGTTTATGGTACTTATATGGCCCCCACTCCTGTAGCATTTGAGCACCTCACAATCTCTAATGTATTTATCCTCACAACACCGCTGTGAGGTAGGGAAGTGCTGTTAGCCCCATTTTACAGATGGGGAAGTGAGGCACAAAGAGGCTAAATGACTGGCCCAATGGCACACAGGAAGTCTATATGAAGCAAGGAATTGAACCTGACTCTCAAGGTAGCACCCTAACCACTGGACTGTTCAACATCTCCCCATCTGGCCTTTCTCTTCCTTGACTCTGATTTCCTTGCCCCGAGCTGGAGCGGTACAACCGGAGGGGCTTCCACTTGGTCATGAATGCTCTTAGACTCTTGGGGAAGGGCTTCTGCCCAGCGGTGTGCAAAAGATTATATAGCCACAGGCTGTTTGATCAATTTTTGTCTAATTTCTGCTTGGAGAGGGGTAAGGTGATGTGCCTTCCTTATCCTTTCCCTAGGAGGAATGTCAGAACACAGACAGCAATCTTCATAGGGTCTGGGATGGGGGTGTGCCACAGAGAGAGCTGAGCCTCACTTCTTGTGAGACGAGGGTCCCCTCTGTGCTTGGAGTTTGGGGGCATGAGAACCCCACTTCACTAGCGATGTGGCTACCCATATATATCATACAGGAGCTATAACCCATAGGTCATCCAAAGCGGACCCTGCTAGAGAATTGGTAAAGTGCACAAAGGAAAAATTAAGGACAGATCCAGAAGACAAAATAGCCAATCAAAAGAGCACCCAGCAAAGACTGTTTTAAAAGCAGCAGCTATTCTTATATAGTGCCCTTTTTGATCTCCCTTGGCCCATGCTGTGACAGAAAGGGCAATTGGGCCTTTTTTGTCTTCTTAACACTTTATACTTGTCAAGATTATTTGAATGTCCTACTGCAAAAGTACCGCTTTGAATCCTGTCATAGTAATCTAGAAATCAGGTTTAGCTAATAAGAGCAAAATCTTTCCTGAACATGTAAACTCTCTCTCTCTCTCTCTCTCTCTCTCTCTCTCACACACACACACACACGCTCCTTTTGAAAGCAACACACACATACACGTGCACCCACATGCACACACACACTCCTTTTGAAAGCATCATGTCCCTGAGCAGCTAAATCCTAGGTACTTGAACTTGTTCTCTAATATCAGCACCTCCTATATTTAACCTTATTTTTTTTTTTAAAAAAGTTTCAGTTTGTGTTTTATGAAACTCCGAGGCTTAGATATTTCAGCAAGAACAAGAAAACAGACTTCATAAAAATCCCAGAGCAATACACACACACACCACACTAGAGCAATTCACACTCACACACACACACACACACACGACACTATAACAGCAGCTGTGCTTCCTAAAGGTGAGTCAATGTTATGTAAAACATACATGCAAAACCAACAAACTTGCTATCTACAGGCCAATAATTCTAAACATCAAGAGATGTAACAACTCAGACAGTCTCAGTCGACTTGCTAGCAACTCCAGGAGGGATAAATAAGCACTAGTATAGGATAAGAGACCAAAGATATAAGAAGTCTGGAAAGGAAAGGAGTTAAGGGATCATGAAGAGCCTCAAACATAAGCAGAAAAACTGTAAGAATCTATTTTTTACTGTGGGGTACACAGATTTTGGGGGTAAGTGTGGGGGAGGGAGCAGCAGCTCATTTGTATCACTTACCAGTAGAACTGGTGGGGAACTTTCCAAGAGAAAATGAACACTTCTACAAAATCAAAATTTTCAACCTGAAAATTTAGATTTTGATGAAAATTTCCAATTTTCGACCAGGAAAATTAAAAGGAAATATTTTTTTTTTTAGTTGGTTTGACTTGAATTGGAATCGTTTATTTTGTTGAAATGATCCAGAACATTTCATTTAGAATCAATTCAACAAAGCATCAAACTGTTTTCCCCATCAGTTCCTTTTGGGAGTTGTCTCTTCAGGCCCCCATTCTCTCCTATAAGCCAGGCTCCCCAGAAGACTACATCTTTCATAATGCAGTGAAGATTTTCCTCTGACCAACCTGCATGGTACATCATGGAAGTTGCATAACTCTGGGTTCATCATGGGAGCTGTAGTCCTGCCAGGGAGACTGACCCATATGGGAGAATGGACTACAATTCCCATTAGCAAATGCACCACTGTGGGAAAAATGCTATTTAATATTGAACCGAGTCAAAACAAAGCATTTGGGGTCAGTTCAATGAACCAAAATAAACATTTCTATTTCAGGAATGTTGAAGCTTTGTGGATATGAATGTTCTCTTGAATCCCACGCCACAGAATAAACAACCAATAGTCTCAGACAGTGCAAATGCTTTCTCAGAGAGGAAGATTTTGGAATATTTCCTAAAAAACGGTCAGACTATAGATGTGACTGATCTCCTCCAGAAGATTGTTCCCTGGCTGGATCCAATCAATCAAGAATGCTTTGTCCTCAGCTCTCACATGCTTTGTCCTGGGTTTCGTGATTTGCAATGTCCCAGGTGAACAGAACTGTAAAATCCTAATGTGAGTTTCGACTGAAAAAAAAAATTACTGCCCTCATCCTAAGCCCCATTTGTGTACATCACACAAGCACTTCATGTGTTTGATTTGCATCTCTGGACAGGTCAGCTCAAAGTAGCAAGGATGGAATAATAGCAAGGTTGTTATAGGCTAGGAATGAGGGTCAAGGTTTTCAAAAGTGATCATGCATCACTCTTTTGGTATTCAACTTGACACATCTCAAGGGAGCCTGACTTTCCAGAAAGTGTCTCTTTTAAAACTCTTGGCTAAGATGCAGTGATGGCAGGTAGGTCAAGATTTTCAATAGTGATCAGTGGTTTTATTGGGAGCCCAACTTGACACCTTAGATACCCTAACTCATTTGTCCACTCCTGTAAATGTTGGCCATAGCAACTGCACCGAGATTAAGATATTGTAATACATAAGGCATTGGTCCTCACTATTACAATTTTTTCTTTGGGTGTGAACCGTGACT
Source organism: Terrapene triunguis (assembly GCF_002925995.2). Taxonomy (NCBI): domain Eukaryota; kingdom Metazoa; phylum Chordata; order Testudines; family Emydidae; genus Terrapene; species Terrapene triunguis. Next base: position 21,814,803 of record NW_020664462.1, on the reverse strand, counting down.
AGAAAACAATTAAACATCATTCACAACCTTCCTTTATTGTGTCTGTTCTGAAAATCTGCAGCCTTCTGATTGGTCTGGAGGGTTTATTCAAGAATGAGTGACACATGAGCATAGGGTGAGATAAGATAGTTCTCTTCCTTCTGCACAGAATCCCCGAAGCAAAAAACACGGCATGTGGTTTACACACAAGGTTAGAACTACGTAGTGACTAGAAAAGAAAACAAGTCTTCTCTGATTCATATTGCTCCAAAACACCCTGCCAAATAAATTACAAAGTGACCCACTCCTTTGAGCACTGTATGAAGAAGACCCTATGGTGCAACCTCTCTTCTGTATTCCTAATTCATGTTATAGATATCAATTACAGAAGGTGGGAACTGGTGGTGGAGTGAAATAATACACGAAAAGGCTAAATACACTTGACTAGGGGAAGGGTATTTGTTCTTTCACATGAAATACTATTTAAAATCCCATTTTAAAAAGTCAGCATTGGCCAACAACTACCACACAATTTTATCACACTTAGGTGAAAATGATACTCAGAGCAGTCCAGATGAAACACATAATTGACCAGAATGTTTCAATGGCTCTTTGGTCAACACAGAGAAGAAAGATACAATAAGTCAGTCTGGTAGGGAGTTTTCTTGCTTTCTTGACCAGAACTTGCTGTAGTTGCCACTAAAAAGTTGGTATTTACTCACAATTGCCACACAGTAGCATCTCAAATGCCACAGTATTCTCTGTGCTTGCAACAGGAAATAAACACGGTATTAATCTATTCTGCATATAGAATATTCTGCATACTGTGGTATCTCATATGGTAATTGTTCACAAATGCTAACTTTTTAATGGGAAGCCCTAAGGGCTAGTCAGAGTAATAAGAAACTTTCTAGGAATCTGACTCATTACATCCTTATCTTATCGAAAGAGGAAAGGTCTCTCGAGTCTTCCTCTGCAGTCCCGTGTTTCTAATTCACTGCTTTGACATGAGTTTTATTTTTATGTTTACTGAGCTAGCTTGAGTTTTTCTGTTATCTTTTCCCATTGACTTGGGAGTTAGTTAAGGGTGCTCAGCAACACAAGGGGGAGAAATTCAGCACCTTGAAGGACTGATTCATAAACCCACAGCAGCAATCAGCCCATAGCACCCTATTATTTCTAGCACCCACAGCAAGAAATAAATCAACAGCGTTTCAATCCAGCATCTTTTATTAGCATTTGTTCAGCTTAAAATACATAATAGATAAATGTACTTGTTTGTATTACTGTAGTGCCTGGGAGCCCTAATTCTGGGACAGGATCCCACTGTGCTAGGTGCTGTACAAACATAGACAAAAAGATGGTCCCTGCCCCAAAGAGTTTCCATTCTAAGTATAAGGCAAGAGACAACAGATGGATACAGACAGTTAGATGGAAGAGTAAAAGAAAACAATAAGATAATATTGGTTAGTAGGCTAGGCAGTGGTCTCAGGGCACGGTGCCCTGTCATCGTTAAGCTTTTTGTATGCATCACAGTAAGGAGCGTTGTAAGTTGTAATGAGGAGCTCCTGCCAAGCATGAAGAACAGCATGGGAGAAAGCACAACACTGCTTGTTTGAATATGTAACAATTAGGCAATGGAGGCTGGCATCATGAGACGATTAGAGGCAAGAGTCAACATCTTGATAGTGAATGAGAGGTGATAGGTAGAATGGGGATAGGCCATGAGGGGCCTTCAAAGTAAAGAAAAGCAGCTAATGTTTGATACAAAAGAGAAGGGGGAGCCACTGGAGGGATGTAAAGAGAGGGGTGATGTGGTCATAACAGCAGGCAAGGAGAATGATCTTTGAGCAGCATTCTGAATGGGTATATGTGGGGCAAGATTTCATTTGTCAACGTCAGAAAGAAAGATGTAGCAGTAATGAAGATGAAAGATGAGCGGTGCTTGGATGAGAGTTTTAGCTGTTTGGATAGAGAAGAAAGGCCATGTTTCAGATGTTATGCAGAAAGAAACTACAAGATTTGGACATAGCCTGCAGGTGAGGACCCAGCAGAGGTCTAAGTTGAAGATGACGCTCAGATTATGGACCTGAGTGGCAGGCAAGATGAAGGTGTTGTCCACGGTGATGGAGAAAGGAGGTGAGGGGAAGGGTGGGGCTTGGAGAGAGATTAAGAGCTCTGCTTTAGCCCTGTTGAGTTTGAGCTGATGGGTAGACATCCGTGAGGATGTCAGAGAGAGACACCAAAATTTTAGGTGATACAGAAGGCGACAAATCTGGAGTAGAGAAGTAGATCTGTGAGTTATCAGCAAAGAGGTGGTAACTGAATTTGAGTTTGCAGACAAGATTACCCAGAAATAAGGTGTAGAGGGAGGAGAGACGGGAACTAAGGGCAGAGCCCTGTGGAACCCCCACCATTTAGTTATGAATAACTCTGTAAGGCAGGTTACCACAATCTTTTCCATACCAGATCCTCATTTACTGTAAATGGACTCTACTGGAACTACGCTAACTTACTCCAGTTGAGGATCTCATCTCCAGAGGTTTCTCCTTCCCCCATCCCTCCTTAAACAGGCACAAAGAAAAGAACATTGGAACTAAATTCATATAAGAATTCACACCCTCGGTACTAATGACAAATAAAAAATTAGATTAATTTCTTGTATATATGACAGCAAAATAAAGTATGAACCCCTAATATTTGATAGTCATTTGCATTTAATGTGTTATATATTAATATGGTGTTTTAACATGGCAAGAGAATGGAAGAGAACAATAAAAAGGAAGATATCACGAAAAAACATTAGAAGAATTAACTTGGTTGATCCAGGTTTGCAAGTAGTGTATTCTCTGTAGCATCTGTCTGCAGATAGAATCCAAATAGCCCTGGTGAGTCACCTGATTGACCTGAGAAGACAAGATGGTATATGGGCCTGTAGTGTCTCTTTCTTCAATGACTTTCACTCAGATATTATTTTCCAGATGTAACCCTTCTAAGGGCTTTTAACCCTTTTAGCATGTGTTAATCATGCAGGGGAATGGTGACATGAGCTGTACTGAGTCGGGTGTGTTGTTACCCAACTCAGATATAAGGATTCTCTATAGGGAGAAAATCCAGAGTGTGGGCTGAATAGCCCTGAGGTGGGAACCCTCAGAGCAGCAAAGCCTAGGCAGAACGGTAGTGCTGAATTTTGTTAGTGTCAAATTCAAGCCAAACGACTCTGACTTCCATTAATGATAACATATAATTGTACTTACAGAAGCAAATATTTTCCAAATGCAGATATCTAATTGGAGTTTTGTCTTTAGACACTAGAGGGCAGGCAGGGAAAGGTACCTGCTCAGAGGGCTGGAGTCTTGTGTTCCCAGCATAGTCTCTTTTGTCGATGTTTGTACTGATGTTTCTTCTTGCGGAAAATAAATGGGTCAGGCCAGTTGTGATTTAATGTCTGGGATTATGATTACTTGTTAAGCACCAAAAGTGTGCCTTTGTACAGAACACAAAAGAGAACAAGCTGTCTCATGCAAATGGTGCTATCAATGGAGAGATAAGGCTATACTGACATGGAATGCTCTGAGTGACCAACGGGAGAAGATCTTGGAGAAGGGAGGTCATTTTTGCTTTTTAGTGGAGTAGCACAAGATGGTGGATCATACCTTTCTTCCAATCAATGAGTGAATCCATTTGCAAGAGTAGTTAGTAAGAATACCTGCTAAATCTGGATTTTTTGAGAAGGTCTGCCATTATTTTGGAAAAATGAAGGCTGGAGCTGAAAAATGTCTTTACCGAGGATGAATGACCATTATCGGAGTGGATTTGCACTGGGACATCCTAGCCACAAATATGGATGAAAACCTCCACAGCTATAGTAGATGTGGGTGTTTGACAACCTGGCTGCATCAGTGAGGTACTAGAAGCAATCTCTGATGAGAAGATAGGTTGTACCATCTTCCAGGGAAAGATCCATACCAATCTTCTACCATGGTAGAACTATAGTCCATATAGGAGAGCAATGGGAGAAGTAGTTCCAGAATTGGTGGCCATCACAGAACATGGAGCAAAGAAAAGACAGGGGAGAAATGGTTGAAAAGTGGAGAATACAGCTGGCCCAGTTCCAATAAATTAACAAAGAAAAACATACTTAAGTGATTCACTTAAGTGATATTTAGGCTTAAAGAAGATGGACAGTTCAGAAATACACTAAACAAAATGCAAAAGCACACAAATTTGCTAATGGTTACACCAAGGGCCAGATTTTGCAACTCTTACATTGAATATACTCATGTGCATTGTCCCATCAATGGGACTACTCATATGAATAGGAGCTACTCAGGGAAAGTAAGGCTTATAGAATTGAGCCCCAAGCTACGACCCTGACTTCCATTAATGATAACGTATAATTGTACTTACAGAAGCAAATATTTTCCAAATGCAGAGATCTAGTTGGAGTTTTGTCTTTAGACACTAGAGGGAAGCACTTCACTGAATTACAGCTGCTTGCAGAGCTTAAGAGAAAGCTAGAGCAGCTCTGTAGTGATGGACTCCTTTGCCTTTAATGGCAACATTAAAATTTTTCAGAGGGAAAACACAATTAGTGGACTAAGGAAATGAATGCAGGTTATGAGGCTTGTTCTTGCTGTAATGGATATAAATGTACTCTAAAACTTCGGTTACTGTTATGGATCACGGACAGCCAAGCAAATTATATATTCAACTAATCGCAGGTAATGCTTATATGTCACGGTTTTGCCTTTTCTTCTTCTTCCCCTGCAATTGATGTTTCCTAATTTAAACCTTTTCTTCCTTTAGTACAAGTAAAAAAAAAAAAATCTTAAGACTCTGATTCACCACCTGCTGTAGATGTTATTTCTGGGTATTACATGGTAAAAGAAGAGTCTTGTCTGAAGAAGCTTTTTTACTTAAGGCCAGAATTAATGACTAACATACTAGACTTCATGTACAATTCATGAGGGCTGATTTAGCATTAATGCAGGTGCATAGCATGGCTCAAGCTGCTCACCTACTCTCCCTGATAGAGCTAAAATGCTGCAGTGATGGCTAGCAAGGAGCAAACTGGAAATGAAGTAGGGATAGCTATCTATCCATAGCTTCAGAAATGGTGCAAATGCTTTGTAAGTAGCTGGATAAATAATCTCCTCTTGTTACTGGGAGATCTGTTTCTAGTGAATGCTGAGGCACATGGATGAATTATTGCATGAGATCATTGCAACCCCGTGAAAAAAACTTAGGGCTCAATCCTGCTCCCACTGAAATCACTGGCAAAACACATTCTGTGTATGATTATTGCTTCAGATAAGGCAGAAGAAAAGTGTCCCAGCTGGCTGAGAGAACAAATGGACAAGCTGCTCTGATTTTGCAATTGCCAGAAAAGTTGCCATTTCTTTAGTTATCTTCCACTTCATATGTGGAAAGAAATTCGAGCAAGCCAAGGACCTGGTCCAATGAAGTCAACAGAAATCTTTCCATTGGCTTCAATGGGCATGGGCTCAGGCCCTAAAAGCCTCTCTTTGAAGATGATAGCAGCCCAGAGCCATTAGCTTCACAGTAAGCAGGACCAAGCACTAAACTATCACCATGGTTATGCTACAAGTGTCCTATTAAATGGACCTGAGACATACCTTCCAATTCAGAGTTCATACAGATAGGATACCTTGGACAATTTTTCTTTACAGAAATGTGACAAGAAAACCATGCTCCTTCCCTTTTGGAAATTGCAGCCGTAATGCGAATCATCAGTAAATCAGAGAGAGAGAGACAGTGTGCTGAATTCTATGTGCAAGATTTCATCCTTTTCCAGTTAAGTGTGTAGTTCATGTCATCATCTGATGGGTGCTCTGATTAAAGACACACGGTCATATTTATAGCCCAGATGTCTCACTGTTACTTATGTGAGATCCATCTCTTTGGAAATCTGTGCATTTTTTTTACTGGAAATAAATACATATAGCTGTTATTGATTTAAGAGATAAGCTGGTAAAACATTTTCTTCTCTCTGTGTAAATAAGCTGTATGTAAATAAGTAAGTAAAGTCCATTTACTCATGTCTGAATATTAGTGACATCATAGCAGAATTTTCAGAAGCCTTCTCAATCCACCACTAACATCACACATTCAGCAGCTGACTTCCCAGTGATCTGGCACACACCATCTAGCCATCTCCTTGCTGGTCATCCCCTAGTGTGACGATCTGCCACCATTCCTTCCATGATAACTTTCTCAAGGTTATTTCTGTCTCTATGGCTGATGTGACCAAAGTACATAAATTTGCACCTGTTGATTTCTGAGGACGGAGTCCACTTCTCTCCAGTTCTATACCTAATAAGCATTTGTCGTCTTTTCCATGCAGGGGATACGCAACAGTCTTCACCAGTACCACATCTCAAAGGCTTCAATTTTCCTCTTGTCAGCAGCATTAGTTTCCCAGGAATCCCAGCCATAAGTCACTATGGAAAATAATTAAGCTTTTCACCAGTCAAACCTTTATATATTTTGATATTCCACAGTTTTTCCACACTTTTTTAAGGGAGGATCCTGGCTGAGTGAGCCATCTCCAGTCTTCTTCCGAGTTCTTTGGAGCAGCCTCCTCGGTTTGATATATATGACCCCAGATAATTAAATTCATCTACTGCCTTTATAGCTTAACTGTCAATTGTGATGCCTGCTTGCATCCTATTATTGACTGTGTCAACGTACGTGCATTTCATATTCACTGCATGCCGGGATAGTCCATATTCGTTACTAACTCTTTTTACAGACTCCAACATTCATTGCATTGCATTGATGGTTGCAGCAAAGAGCATTGTATCATCAACATATCTGAGGCCGATTAAGTGGTGTCCACCAATGGAAATCCCAGCTCCTTCCATGTTATCAAACTTTCCAGGAATTGTCTCATAAATAATTCTGTGTACATGTTGAAAATACTTGGGGACAGAATGCATCCTTGTCTCATTGGAAAACCACTCACTATCAATGCTGCTCTTTACACCGTAGTCTGATGACAGTAGAGACTTGCAATGAGTTGCTTTGGAATCCCCATGTCTGCCAGTATCCTCCAGAGATGGTCACATCAGACAGCATCAAGTGCTTTGGAGTACTCACTAAAATACATAATTTGTGGGTGATTATACTGTGTGCATTTTTCAATAATATGAGAGATATTCATGATTTGATCACGTGTGCTTTGACTGTCTCTAAAACCAGCTTGTTGGGGTGGTACTGCTTCTATAATTCACTTCATGCAGTCCTGAATTATGTACAGCAGCACTTTGCTCACATACGATATCAGGGAGATGGTACTATAGTTACTGCACTCTGTTATATCCACTTTCTTTGGTAAGGGCAGAAAGATTCCCTTCATCTGGTCATCCAATCAAGTTTTAGTCATCCAGACCTCATTGCAAATTTTCCACATTAGATCAAAATCCCAGTCACCAATTGCTTTTAGCAATTCTGCTGGTAAGTTATCAAGTGCTGGTGCTTTCTGAGGCTTCATTTTCATAATAGCATGTGCCACTTCCTCTTGCAGGATTGATGGCTCCGGCTCCGTACTCTTTTCTGTTGTCCTGTATTGTAAATGGCTCTGATGAGGCATACTGATTGGAACAGTAATCTCTCCATCTGCATTTAACATCATCACCTTCAGGAAGAACTCTGCCATTATGATCTCTTATTATGCTTGATCACGAAGGAAAACTTTTTAGTAAGAAGCCTGACCACTTTGAAACATTCCCTTTGTATTATTACTATTAAATTCCTCCCATCTTGCACATTTCCTCACTCGTCTCATCTAGTCTGCCTTTAAATCTGTCTGCTCAATTCCTTGTATTCTCTGCTACATTCTTCAATCTCCGAGTCACTCTCTTTCACTCTGCATAGTTTTTTCACCAGCTCAAACACCTTCTCCATTAACCATGGGGTGGGCCAATGCTGACTTTTCAAATTGTGTGCTTTGGTGGCTTCTAGCATGATAGTTTATATTTTATTCCAAAACTGGTTGGGTTGTGCTTCTTTTTCACCTGTGACAATGCCTCAGTCCCATTCTGGCCAGAAGTCATGTCATTTTTGATGATTCTGGACAAATTCAGACACAGCGGACCTGCCAAATGTCTTATCTTTTTACATTTCAATTTTATGATTGAAGCTAACAGTTGATGATATGACCTTCAGTCTGCATTTGGGAAAGTCTTTTGTCAATTGGATGCTTGATTTCCAGTGTCCCTGTATCTTTACATAGTCAGTTTGGTTCTTTATCTTGGTGTGAGCTGACCTCCATGTATATGGTAAGTGGTATGTGGTCACCTGTTAAAAGAAAGCTGCTTCCTTTAAACAGACAATGTATTCTGAGTATTGGAATTGCAGTTACATAAAATGCTCTTTGGATATTACTTGTAGTTATATGTTATTGGACAATAACTATTTTATTATTGGGCCAAATCCTGAAGTCCTTGCTCAGGGCTTGTGTATGTTCTCTTTGGTCCTGCTTTCATAGTGGTGTAATGCCACTGATATCAAAGGAGTTACTTCTGATTTATATTGGTATAAATGAGAGTAGAATCTGCTGATCAACTCCTGTTCGGTTCTATGCCATTGGTTTTTCAATAGAAGTTTTACCTGACTTGTTCCATTATTAAAAATAAGAGATCCAGTGATTTACAGCTACATTATGGATTGTCTACTATGGATAATCAATGTAATAGAAGTAGTTAATATGTTAAGCAACTTCTTTGTATGCCTGGAGTATGCAGAAATGTATGTATACTAATTAACCCTTTATGCTGTACTAAAACTGCTACTACAGATCTGGTCTTGAGGAATTTACAGTGCTAGGCAATACATGCATTAGTACATGAAAGGACATCATTTTTCAAGTAGGAAAAGTTATGACTCTTAGAACTAATATAAGAGATTCTTATTTTCTGAGGCTACCATAGACTCTCTTTCATCACAGATTGGGCTGCTTTGGAACAGCTTTTAAGCTGGTCACAGCAAAGGATTGAAAGGTTATATGTGTCTTGGCTGGCTAAACAGGATTCTTATTAGTCAAAAGGGAGAAAGAGATAATAAGGTGGGGCTGGAAACTGGAAACCAACCCACTAATGAAGGAAATATAGTAGGAAAGTTAAATCCACGTCTCAAGATTAGGTCAAGATGCAGCCAAGGAGATGGTGATGTCATCTGGCTCCCTCTTCTTGTCTGGTGTGGTCAGAACATCATGCGGGGTCAGAAAAAAGATGGAGTATTGATAAATCTCTGCATCTCAGCATGTGCCGGTGGCAGTGATGGCCATGATGCTGTCTAAGGCACCCTGCCATGTGCAAGTATATTATCCTAGAAAATCCAGGTCCAGAAAGGTGTCAACTTTGACTCACCAAAATCGACCACTCAGAAGAAGCATCAAGTGTCCCATATGTGCAAACTACCTCTTGTGTAAAGAATGTTTTGGTCTGTTACTATAACAATACTGTAAACTCACCAGGACATTTTAGGCCAGACTCAGTTCACACCATTCCTCCCTTCTGTGCTGTCTTTTAAGAACAATTGAACATATGTACATTAAAACTAAGTTCCTGCCACTTTGGATAATTGAAAATTTCAATTCAGGATAGAGTTAAACCACAACAAACACCCTCTCTTAGCCCATGGACCAATGACTGTGACCTCTGACCCTGTAGTCTAGGATTTGAACTTGGATCCATGTCTTCAAATGTCTTATCTGCTTAGCAGAAAAGCAGCATATCTAAATTCAAAGTAATTTAAAGTCACATTTCAATCTTTGATTAGGTTTGGATGAAATTTAACATAATCAACTTCTAAGTCAATTACTCTATTTTTAAATTGAATTTGATTTTCAACCTTAACCATTCTTTGTTCTCTGCCTAAATTAATCAATTTCAGACTGTTTACTGTAGTAATTTACTTTATCAAATGCCAAATTTAAAGTGCCGATTCAACTTTTTTTTCTTAGTGACGTGAAAAGAGTAATTCCGTGAGGAGCTGGAACCATGAAGGAATACCATGTAGGGAGATTTTAGTCTCAAAAGTATTTGGATTTCTTAAACATATGGAGCCAAATTCAGGCCTTTCTTGACTTTTGAGGTCAGATGATTGTACATTAAGCTCTCCAAAAGATACTGAAGTCAATGAGTTTTACCATTGATTTAAATGAGATTTGGATTGGGCCCTAACAGTGCAAAACAGTTTATATTTACACAACCATGGCCATCTCTCACAGATTATTCCTGAGATTTCAGACTCTTGAGGTGGCTGGCTCAAAGAGCATCGATTACATTGGCATTGACACCAGGGACACAGAATGAACACAATGGGTGAAGTCCTGGCCCTATTGAAGTTAATGGCAAAACTCCCATTGACTTCAATAGGGCCAGGGTTTCACTCCGTATTCCAGGTGAAGATAAGCCACCTATTAACAGAATGATGATATAATATTTTGTATCCCAAGCTTTTAGATCCTAACACTTTGTTTACTTTCTTGAATGCATGTTGAACAGAGATCTTCACTGAGCTCTCTGCAGTGAAACACTGATGATTTCCTGGGTGGTTTCCATTAATTTACAAAAAACAATGTGTCAATATTTAAAATTAGTCCTTCCAATGGGTGTTATATTACCTTGTCAGGACTGAATTTCTTCTGCCATCACACTCCGCATTCAGTTGCATTTGTTAGGTCTCTCTGAAGTTCCTCATAATCTTCCCTAGTATTGACTAATCTACATAATTTTTCTGTAATCTGCAAATTTTGCCACCTCACTGTTCACTCCCTTTTTAGTTGATTAGTAAATATATTAAACAATTCTGGTCCTGTTACAAAGCTGTGGGGTACTCTGTTGAATTTCAATCATAGTGAAAAGTAACTAGTTATTCCTATTCCTTATTTTATGTTTCCAAGACATTGTCTAATCCATGACAACATATCTCTCATCCATAGACTTTTCCATCAGGGATTAACTTCTCCTTTACACAGGACTACTTAAAATGGTTTAGGTTTCAGAGACGGTGAAATATAACCCTTTACATGTTTGGTATTTAGTTGTATTTGCTTCTTAAATGAGTTTCAGTCACGTCTCCTTTGTTCTGTATTTAAAATAGGCAGTTTCAAACCATTTTCTGGAGTATAATAATTCATATCCAATTTTTTCTGTCTCTCTACAAATGACTTTTTTTAAAAAATGATTCATTTCTTGAGTTTTGTAAAAAGCTCTTCTACAAATAAAATCTTGTTTGCTGTAGTAACAGGCAATCAGTACCCTATTTAGATTTATTATGAACTGCTTTGATTTTTTTCTAGAATGATTCTTGACCTTTCATTTACAGATGATATCATTATATTGCACTCCTTTTCTTTATTGTAATTTTGTATTAAGGGCCATATTCTGCCCTCTGAATGGGAAGATACTTGGAAAGTGCTGGAGAGCATACGAACCCTATGGAAACAAGCAAGGACATGCACAGAATTGGTTCATCCTATGGTGCCCTTCGTATAACCCCATCTGCCCATTGCTGCCCAGTTAGAGGGCTGTTCTGCCTGGGTCCCGGCTTATTGGGAGTTGCAGGTACATTGAGCTACAACTACGTCCCTCTAATGTGGTGGTGTTTTTTAAATCTATTTCAAAAGACTCCAAAGCTCTGGAAGGAGAAACCTTTTGGGGTATGTTTCTTTTACACCAAAATCTAAAATCTTGTTGTACTCCAGTTGTTGTATTCTGGGGCTGAAGCAAGCCCTACAAGCAGAATCATAGGGTAGGGAAGTAATTAGTGATTTGGGATAGAAATGAATATATAGAACTGGGTAGGAAAGCTTACGTCCCGAGCTAGCTTATTTAGAGTTTATGTATTTGTGCAGCACCTAGCACAATGGGGCCATGATCCATGACTGGGGCCCCTAGTTGGTACAACCATTCAAATAGTATAAACCAGTAATAGAGAACTTTTACAATCCCAAGTCACATGTCAATTGCCTCTGGATTGCACAATCCACTACTAGTCACAATCCTTTCTAAATACTAAATTAACTCATAAATTTAAAAAAAAAAAAGCTATAGTGTAGCATGGTGTCTGATGTTTTTCCTCTGTTATTTTTATGTTTGGCAATGAGCAGTAGTGTATTTTTCAAGGAAACATACAGGCAGTTTTTGTTAACTTACACAGTTATCCTAAACTAACCTGGCCTTAATGTTGGTTTTCATTGGTGAGGCTCTGGATGCATTAGAACAGAAAGACATCAAGACATGTATTTTAGAACACACAGCCCATCATACTGAATGGGAAGATCACTTTTCCTTGACCCCAGCTAATATCAGTGGCAGTTGTGAGTTTATTATTATTTGTATAACTGTAGTGCCAAGAGGCCCAACAGAGACTGTTGCCCTATTGTGCTAGGTGCGGTACAGACACATTAGAAAGAGACAATTCCTGCCTCAAAGAGCTTACAGGATATATAAACAAGACAGACAAAGAGTGAGATGGGAAACAGAGGCACAGAAAGATGAAGTGACTTGCCCAAAGTCATACAGCAGATTAGTGGGAGAATCAAAACCAGAACCTTCACCTCCTGACTCCCAGTGTAGAGTATTATCCACAGGGCAATGGGGCCAGTTTGAACTAGAAGAACATAGAAAGCTAAGCAGCTGTCTTTGTCTACTCCAGAACATATCTAAAGGAATCTTCATTCATTATCCAAAATATACCTGCTTCAGGATGCAGCTCTTACCTTGGGAAACATTTTCAAACGCAAGAGACATAACTCATCCGATTACTCCTCATGCTCCACCATCAGTCCAAGGCCATCACTGGGATTTTCACAGCCAGCTGCCATAATGTTGCAATATCTATAATGTGTTACTGATTGTCTGCACATGGAATATCCTCTGTTTATCCAATTTCTGAGAGGGAGGTTCCCACACCTGGTAGAACTCTTCATGATTTCAGCTGATAACTTCTTATGACATCTATGAAGAATGCCCTTAACCAGAAAAGAGTTCTAGTGATTTTAACTTGTAATTTGTATTCTTGTTTTATTTAATAACTCTTTATGCAATCCATCTAGGTCATCTGAAATGAATGCCTTGTTGCTAGTTAGATGATTATGATTTGTAATTCATTTAACGTGGCCAACGATTCATGTTTAACTGATTGACTATAATGCAGTATCAGAATGACCTATACATGTGTTGTGGTTTTTCACACACACACACACACACACACACACACACACACACACACACCTCTGTAAGATGGACAATTACTTTGGTAAAGCAATCATCATTGCCTTGTGTTAGAGTTTCAGATATCATGTAACTTTTTATATTGCTGTTTAATTTAATGCAGCTTTCACTAATGAGTCAGTCTGGGTTGACTGGCTCTCTCTCAGAAGCTATTTGGTTTTCATGAACGCAAGATGGTCCAGGATGAGGGCTCTGTGATTTATGTCACGAGCACAACTGGCATGAGGCGTTGAGTTGAATCTCACTAGATTTTTCCATCAGGATACTAAGCAAGTGAATTGTGCTTTGTTTACGGCTGGGAGTATGAGTTGTGCACCAATGTCTTATGACAAATCAAACAACATCTATGAGTGAGTATTAAACATCTTTGTTCAAATCAGTCCCTGTGAAGTTTATGGCCACGTAAGGAGGCAGGAACGCCATGAGTTTGCATTTGAGACGTTATCTCACCACTTCTGCGCCTGCAGAATGTGGGAGGGCTCCAGGAGCCTGTGGATCTCCTGAAGTCCACTAAAAGTCAGGCCAATCCCTTCAGACATCATGCTTTGTCCCAACTTGCACCAGCTCCCTCCTATTCCTGATCTAGGGGGTGTTCTTCTAGGTTACATCAAGAAGAGGAATCCTTGGCAGCGCTAACTGAGTCAGAATTACCTTACTTAGAAAAAACTGGTTGGGTTGTTGGGGGTCAATGCTGCGAAGAGTGGGAGTCATCCTGGCCATATCTAGTCTTCCTTCCCTATAGGCTACAATACCCACAGAACACCCAAAGTGGGGTATCTGCCTCAGAGGGGTGATTGCTATGGCATTCTTACCATCCAGATCCACAATTTTTCACCCCCTCTGCTCATCAGGCCAAATCCTGCTCTCCTTACTCACACGGGAAGTGTCATTACCCATTGTGTATAAGAGGCACTAAGAAAAAAATTCTCACTAGACTTCTTGCTAGAATAATAATCACAGTCAAGAAAGCAGACCTCGGTGTGTTCAATATCCATTTCTAACTTCTTCTGTTAAGCTACCCCTGAAAGATGAGTTCAGAAAGTTGCAAATCTGCTACATTTAGTATGTTTCATCTGTTGAATAATTGGATTCTCAACAGTGAAAAATCGTTTAGCACAATTTTTTCCTTCCAAGCAGTTGCATCAATGCATACTTCAGTGGCTACTAGGGATGTGCTGGTTTTAATTTCCTGTTAACAAATAAACCCCATGTCCCAAAAGAGCAAAGCTAATTCCACACTCAGATTTATACAACTTGTACTAAATTATACCCCGTACTGGATCTGAAAATGCTGAGTGCAAAGCATTCTGGTTGAGTGCCAGCACATCAAAAGCACATATTCAGATCTAGGCAGGAAAAGCATCTAGAAAAAGGGACCTAGACCAGTGGGTCTCAAACTTTTTTACTGGTGACCCCTTTCCCACAACAAGCCTCTGAGTGCAACCCCCTGAATAAATTAAACACACTTGTTTATATATTTAACACCATTATCAATACTGGAGGCAAGCGGGGTTTGGGGTGGAGGTTGACAGCTTGCGACCCCCTATGTAATAACCTCATGACCCCCAGTTTGAGAACCCCTGACCTAGATACTTAAGTTCACAGTTCTTTATTAAACAGTAAACCAGTCTTTAAATGTTTATTTTTGTAAAATTAAGTCTGCACACTTTTTTATTGGCTTTTTATACCTAATAAGATTTAGACACTTGCAAAGTATTGAGTAAGGCTATGTCTATAGTACCACTCATGTCAGCAAAACGTATGTCACTCAAGGGTGTGAATATTCCACCCCTCAAGTGACATAAGTTACACCAGCATAAGTGCTAATATGAACAGTACTATGTCGGCAGGAGAACTTCTCCCACTGACATAGCTACTGCCGCTCATTGGGGGTGGATAATTATGTCGAAGGGAGAGTTCTCTCCCATCGGTATAATGCGGCTACACGAGAGATCTTACAGCAGTGCAGCTGCGTCAGTATAGCTGTGCCACTGTAACCTCTCTAGTGTAGACGTAGCCTAAGACACTCTAGCATACGCAATCCTCTTAAACAGTATCTGCTGACTTATTTTCAGGCTCCTTAGAACCAGATTCTCAGCTGGCGTAAATTGTCATTGGTCCATCAATGAAGCTATGGCAATTTACACCTGCTGAGCATCTGACCCTTGACTTGCATTTGCTGCCACTTAATACCACGCTAAATGTAGGCGTGGGCACGTCTCACTAGAAATTAGAGTGAACTAACGTAAGCCTATCATAACCAATTGCCTGTACGTCGTCTGGAGTACTAAGTGGCTTCTCCACCTGATGAATTTGAAGGGGAAAAAATGAATTGCAATATAGAGAAAAAAATCCTCTTGTCTTAAATGTTTAAAATGGTTAAAGTTCTTCATAGTACCAGCCAGATTGAGTGTTAGAGAAATGGGAAGTTTATAATAGATCTGTCTGCGCTAGGAAGGCAGTTGTGGGGCTTAGGATTCCTCTTTTGACACCAGCAACAATAGAAAAAACCCAGGAAAACATTTCTATAGCAGTTGAATTTGTTGCCATCCTACTGAACCATGTCTTACAAGAAATGGAAGATGCCCCTGGAAGTAAGGTAAGTTTAGAGCAGGTAATGATCAGTTACTGAGCGAAGCTTTAGCAAAAAAGCCCTCTGTTACTTAAGGCCAAGTTCTCTCTCCTTGTGCGAAACCCAGGTCTTGTGCAGTCAGTGTGGTTTGGGAGGAACAAACATCTCTCATCAAGGTCATGCATTGTAAGCGGAGCTGTTCTTTTATAGATGCAGTCCTTCCATCTCCACTGGATGCTGTGATAAATAGTGGGGTTGTGTAGTCAGGGATCCATGTACCATGACCCTTCAATTTTCCTGGCTCATCTTACACACAGAAATCCTTTCTCCACCATGAGCTAGTGTGGGTCCCCTTTGCAAGCTCTCCAAGTCTGGCTTCCACAGCTTTTTGGGCCCTATGTATCCATAGAGATTGAGACACAGGATATGGGCCTTAAGAAATAATAATAATGGATCAGATCATACAGTCCTTGTGTAAAACTCTCAGTGACTTCTGTGGGAGTTTTACTTGTGTAAGGCTGCAGATTAGAGCTCATTAATAATATTCATAATTACTAATACTTTGCATCTGCTATGTACATCCTTTCATGCAAGGATCACAAAGCACTTCTCAAACACTAACCAATTAAGTATCATAACACCCATGGAGCTTACTATAATGTGCCTAAAATCTCAGGTGATAAAATAAAGGCCTTTGTAAAGTAGAAAGGTTAGACACAAGCCCTAACACTTGTAAAAGTAATTTTAACGTTTCAGATACAAAATTAGGTGAAAACCAGAATGGATTTCAGGGTTCATCCTCACCTCATACTCACACTTAAATATGTGAGGCAGGCGGGGGTGGGGGAAAGAGGGACAAACTCATGTGAAACCACAGAAGTTTTGCATAGATTTAAAACCAGAATGCTTCCCACCCCACAGCCTGAGAGGAAGGACAGCAGGACCTTTATATGCCCTACACTGGAGTCAGCATGCAGGTTGGTTTGGGGGTGTAGTAGAGCAGGGAAATGGCCACACCATGACTATTACAGTCTACCGGTCTCAGCTGCCTAACAGAAGTGGAGCTGCTCAACACTCTGCCCCCATAACCCTAGAAGACAGCATTGCAAGCTATCTTGCATAGAGCATCATTTGCTTTTTTATTGGCAACCATTGTTTGCAACTAGACAGACTTTTCCCTTAACAGAACTTTCTTCACCTCACTATTCCTTGGTGTCTAAAACCTCTCAAATTGGTCACTATTACTAAAAGTAGTGGTACAGTCAGCACACAAAGCAGGCATTGCTGCACCTGCCATGTATTGTACAGCATCCACAAGTAAGTGTGTCCAGAACATCATAATAGGCACTTACTTTTAAATTCCAGGGGACTGATTTTCCACAGTTACATAGGTGCAAATCAGGAGTAGCTCCATTGACGACAATGGAGTTACACCAACAAGTGTTGGCAGAAGGAGTTTGTGCATGGAGCAGCACATAGTTTACTCCTGAGGCAATGCAACAATATGTTACTCTGTGCACAGGGCTTATGGCAAAGCCATGACTGAGCCCTACTCTTAGATGTTTTGGGGGCTCAGAATATTGGGCCTTTCTGCCAACTCATTCTGGAATTGTGGGGTAGCTTCTTCTTGCTGTCTGGATCGCTGCTTCTTTACGAGCAACAAAGCCTCCCATCTGGGTCTCCTGGCAGCCTGCCGATTTCAGAAATAATGTATTTCCATTGATGGAGGAGATGTTGCTCTAATTGTCCTCCTTGATGATGTCAACACATACACTACCTGTAGCAGTTTAATTGCTCAGCAACATACAGCCTGCGAGATGTCACTTTCCTTTCATGATGCACAACTTTCCCTCCTCCTTTTACCACTGTCGAATGGCTTAGTGTGAGGCTCCACTCCGGGGGCGGTGGTGGTGTGATCAGAACAACAGTAGATGCAATCAAACTCACAATTAGACTGCGATTCACATTATGTAAACGATTCATCACCCCAACTGATGTGAAATTTCATGCGATCGCGAGGCAGTGATTGCACAAGGCTTTAATCTCCATGTGTGCTGAATCCCGTTCCTACAGGGGGTTCAGCAAAGCTCAGTTGTAATCATTCTTAGGCTGATGCCTTTCCATGATGTCTTTTTTTGCGTTTTACCATTGCTGCTTTTTTTTTTTTTTTTGCTGGGCTCTGTAAATGACTTGGTGTCCTGATTGCATGGTCAGTGTTCTGTATGCATGTGACCTTTCAGGTAGAAATGGAAGGAGGCTGTGATGTTTGTATATTACCAAAATTAACATTCAGAGTGTAGATCTCTTTCCAAATCCTGATAATGTTCTGACTCCAGCCCCAGCGCCTGCCTTCCCCTGTGCTTGGACACCACGGCTGTGATACAGATTGGATCAGATTCCTCTTGGCCCACAGAGATCCTCAGACTCGGTCACTCACCATTAGGAATCTTGAGGGAAGAGGGGTCTTCTGTGGAAGGGAGAGAAGAATCTTTTGGCAGCCCTATCCAAAGGGCAGAATTTCCTAGCCCCCACATTTGAGATCCCTCTCCTGGGCTGGAGGCTTGGAAGAGAAGAATCTCCCACTGCCCACTACTCTGGCAGTGATCCCTTACCCTGGTCTAGAAACAAGAAAAACAATACTCTTTAGGTGGCCCTCTCTGAAGGACAAAGACTCCCAGTCCCAATCTGATTCTCCTGTCTGGTGAGAGGTGTGTGTCTGAGGAGTTGGGCGTGGGGGCAGTGTCTGAGTCTGAGTGATGGTATCTGGAGTAGTGTGCAGCAACTGGGAGGTTGTCAGACCTCACTATATATAGGGACAGATTCAAAGAATTCTGGTACAAAGTCTAAAACTCAGCTTTTCTTTAATGCTTGCACATGACAAGGAATATATAGATGTGTAAAACTAAACTAATTCAAAGATGTGAAAATGTTGCATTGAGGTTCATTCGTTTCACATCTGTGAATAACTTACTCCACATCAAAACAATCCTCTGAGACATGGATACCAAAATAAAAATCAGAGGTATGAAAATCATGACATCTTTGGTCAGTAATTGAAAACAGCCATCTCAAGCACTGAAATAAATTAGTCTTTAGCTTTCTTGGGATACAACCTGAATTCTATCTCATGAGCAGGAAATGCAGATGATTAAGGAAGAGCCTTACACTGTCTTCTTCTTCTAGGAATACTCTGGACCTCTTTGTGCTCTGAGATCTTTCAGTTTAGGTAATTATTTCTGGTATAGAGGAGGTCCTGGAGCAAAAGTCCACTGAAGTCCATGGAATGCATTGGCTCAGGCCCAGAAATCTCAAGAGGCCAGTTTGTAGTTCACATTGACACATAGCTCTGATTTTCTGTGTTCTGCACATATCCATCTACAAAACCCATGTACCCCAAGCACAGTTCTGACCCCACAAAGGGAGAAGTGCCAGAGACTCCATGAAGTCCACTGAAGACTTCATTATTGGTATTGGTTGCATATGCAAGGTGCTCAAAATAATACTAGGGTGATGGGCAGCAGTGTAAAGCTATGATAGCTAGATACATCTTGACAAAATATTCTCCCATCACAGACGTATGGTTTATCAGTATGGATTAGATAGGTTGTTCCAGATGAAGACTCTCACTTGCTGAAGAATTCAACCTATTTCATGTCCACTTGATTCATTTCCAATCTGTGTAGCACTGGTAAATCATGTCACAGCTCTTCCCATGCACTTTGGCATCTTCTGTTAATGTCATAACCAGAGATGCTACGTCCATGAAAGTCAGTTCATGTACCAGGAGTTGACAGGAGTGATAGGGCAGGGCCAAATCACACAACCCAAGGTAAGAAAAAAAATAATCTGTTGACTCATGACCTTTACCTTTAAGATGTGTCCCCTCCTCTTTCACATTTTGTCCTATAGTTCTTGTCATTGGTAGGAGGAAGTCCCATGTTAATGAATCTGTCTAGGTACTTACAAAGCACCAATCTTTGCAATATCTGAATCCCTCTTGAGTATTTATGGACTTATCTCACAGCATCCCTATGATATAGGGTGGTAGTATTATCACATTTTAATGATCAGAAACAGATCAAGTGACTCACCTGAAACTTTGTGGGAGGCCTAGGTGTTCTGAGTCCCTAGTCAATCACTTTTCCTGAAAAACCGCCCTTCTTGAAATTCTGAAATATTTACCCTGTGATTTTATTCTTTCAAACTCTAGCCTCTTTACCAGAAGGATTGCAAACCCACTGGTGTTTTCTATAAAAAGACCCATATCTTTCCTACTATTCACAGAAAACAGGAAATATCTTAACTAATATTGGCTAGGATGGAAAGGCATGATAAGGGTCAGTCACTGATCACATGTGGGAATATTTGCTACAAGGATCCATGATTTTTTTCAAGACCTTGTAGAGGCTTCCAGTGGTAAGAGCCTTTATCTTCACTACAGTAAATTTGGGTACAGTTCCTTTAGTCTTAAAAAATGAGCAATACCAAAGCAAACTTTCAACAAGACCGAAAATTGGAGCTGTAAACCTAAACAGTAAGTGTTGGCACTTATATGAAATCTCAGAGTAGGTTTCTATAAAGTTTCCTCCAATTAATCATCTTGGTCAGATGTTAAAAAGCTAGTCCGAGAAAGACAATAAAGCTTTTATGAGTAACAGCTACAAATCACAACATCACAGCTACAAATCTTTGCTAAAAATGACAAATTACCTGGGGTGAATGGTGTAGTGCCGCTGACTTCAACAGAGCTATGCTGATTTATACCAGCTAAGGATCTAACCCAGTATATAAACGACTCACTCCAGCTTTGTATAAATAGCTCACTTCTCCAATGTTATTTCCAAATGTCCATAGTTTATTTATTTGTTCTATTGTTTTCAAGATGTTAGCCTCTCCAAAAATGGAATTTTAGTTTGTTCAGGTCTCTTAAAAACTGTTTAATTGGATAATGCATTTCACCCATGGTTTGATTTTTGTTAACACAGAAAGCAAAAAGCCACAAGGCATTTAGAAATCTCTGAAGCACTGTTGATAAATGACTAATAACTGGGTTCTTCAACTTTAAATGCCAAATTGCATCTTCTGATACCTTCCGTCCCTCTGCCATACGAAGCTCAAACGCAAAACTTTTCTGATAGAAAAGAGAGAGAGAGAGAGAGAGAGAGACGCTTACTCAAAAAAGGGCCAGAATGTGTCTTACTTTTGTACTGGGACATGGGAGGGTTGGGAAGAATGCAAGGAGATTTGCTACCTGCCCAGTCCCAATTATAATCCTTCTGGTGGGATCCGTCTAAACCCCTGAGGGGTGAAAGGGTCAAAGATCACCCCAGAGAAGCTGGGAGAGGAGATGGGATCCTAGTGTGTTGTATCCACCAGGCAAGGTATTAACAAACTTCAACAGAACTTTATTTACAGTGGAAATCTCTTTACCAAGCTATAGCTGCACACTCTGTAACTCTCCCAGCCTCCTCAACTCCTCCCCCTTCCTTCCTGTTTCCTGTCCCTTCAGACTCCCAACAGCCAGTGCTCCCAGTTCTAATAATCACATGTGGCATCTAAACACCACATAGTGCTTGTTCCCCTCTGCAGTAGCTTGAAGAATAGCATGTAAAGTACACTTCCTGGGGCATTCCAGCCCCACATTGTCCCCAAGGCCTTGGGAGGGGCAGTTTAGAAGTAAGAAAGCTAAAGCAATGAAAGGAAAGAATTTTTAAAAACCCAAACAAATGCACCAAAATAGCTATTATAAATAGTAGAATATGCCCTATTTTTCCCACTATGAACTCTATTTCACACAATATGATCAATATTTTCCCTTTTATCCTTGAAACAAAAATCAGATGTAGCACTCAGAAGCTATTTTAAAAGTACATATTCTGGTGATCCATTAATACAGACTTTGGGCCTGATCCTGAACTCACTGATTTTATGGGGAGTTCTATTAATGGCAGCAGGATCTGGGTTGTAAGGTGGCTGAATGCACCCAATGTGCTGCAATGTGGAGAGTCTTACGTCCTGATCCAGTGCAGCATTTAAGCACATGCTTAATTTAAAGCACTTGAGTAGTGCCATTGAAATCTATGAGATGAATCAGGTGCTTAAATTTAAGCAAGCACTGAAGTTTGTTTTCCTGGATCAGGGCCCCAAAGACATGTTTGCAAAGGTTGGTCAGAATATTCAACTAAAAAAAAAAAAAAAGACAGACAATTCCAAAGAGAGGAAGCTGAATATCTAGAGACTCACCATTAAGTATCAGCATTTTTCCTTAGTAGTATCTGAGATACTGCAGTCTATTATTCAAAGTACAGGGAGGAACTGTGATAACTACTGACCTATACTGACTCTAACAGACACCACTGTATCTCTTTACTACATGGAGCTATTCCATTGTCTGGTTAAATGGCTGAACTATATCCCAAAGGCTAGTTACAAGGCTGGCTGTTCGACTTTGATAGATGTAATTTTTTTTTCTAAATGAGCTTGACATTCATTAGGGTAGAAACATATGTTGGTGGTCACAGCACAGAGGGCCACGTGCCAAAGCTCCTGTGTTGTTAAGCACTGAACACTGGTACCCTGACTATGCCCATGCTGTTTCCAGCTAGGACTGCAGATGTTGAGTTTGTTCTTCTACTCGCCAAGCAAAAGATATATCCAATTATACCTAACACTGACCAGGCTTTTTATGCACTTGCAATTTATTCCTTAATCAAAACAAATCTACCAGTAGAAATTGAAATTAGACACGCATGTTTCAGATGTGCAGGGATATTGTTAATTACTTACCCATCTGTACCCACCCATGGGCATGCCCCTTCTCCTATGGCTCTGTTGACACCACCATTTTGGCAGTCCTTTTTCTGTAATGAGATACCTCTGGATATATTTCATTGCCAGCAAATAAGCATTTTGGGTGCAGTAAGAGCACTTCAGGAAGGACTTAGAACTTTGGATGACAATATTTTACATCATTGAGGGATCAGGAGCAAAAGAAAACTCTTGGGTATTCGGGCAATAGCTGACGAGACTATTCTCCAGACTCTGCCTGTATCTTTAAAGGATTATTTCAAATGGGTAGGTGTAACGGGGCGAGACTCACCCCTGCGGCGCTTCCTGTTGGTCATCCTGGGAATTAGTTCTGGCCGGTGTCTCACCTTGCCGCTGGCCCCTGTGTCCCTCCCAGACCCCGGTGCCCTTTCTGCCAGGGTTCTGCCCCCTGCAGTACCTCGCAGTCTCTCTGGGTCTCCCCTCCCCAGGGAACCCCCAACCCCATCCCCACCTCACCTCAGTCTTGGGCTGCTGCCAGTCACCATCTAGCCCCCGCTTACTGGGGCGGACTGCAGTATAATTGCCACTCATCATTGGCAAGGAGGGTTTGGACCTGCTGCCTTTGCCTACTCTGGGCTGAACCTCTGCAGCCCCAGTACCTTTCCGGCCTTTATCAAGGCCTGCAGCCTGGAGAGTTTCCAGGCTGGAGCTCCCCAGCCCTGCTCCACTCAGGTACCCTGTTCAGCTCCCAAACAGTCAGGCCCATCTCTCTCTACAGCTAGAGAGAGACTGTCTACTCCTGGCCCACTGCCCTCTTATAAGGGCCAGCTGGGCCCTGATTGGGGCGTGGCCACAGCTGAGCCTGCTTCCACAATCAGCCTTCCCCAGCCACAGCCCTTCCCCGGGGCTGCTTTTAACCCCTCCAGGCAGGAGCGGGGTGACCACCCCGCTACAGTAGGGTTTGCCCATTTTGTTTTCTACCCCACTTGACAATACCTCACAGAGCATCATCTTCTTAGACTGCAACACTCCCTGCCCCCTTCCTCCCCCAAGGGAGTCACCAGCAGTTGCCTGCAAATTACACCACGGGAGTTCAGTACATTTTGGCTGATGACAATGTAAATACCACTTTCTGTACATAACAATATATATATTTTCTTGAACTTAGCACTGGTGGAAGGTGTGAAACTGTGACGGAGGCTCTTTTTCTGTCCATTGAACAAGTGCAACATGGGCAGCAGCAGAGTAAGTGTTGCTCCCTGAATGGAGCGGTGGGTTGGGCGGAATATACAGTCCCAGAAACACTGGATGAACAGAAATTTATTGCAATAAGACTGAAACAGCCACTTATCATAACTTCCCCTGAGGCATTCTTAACCATCGTGGAAAATTGATTCCCAACCAGCTCTGTTTTAACATAACACTTAGGCTATGTCTACAGTGCAGCTGGAAGCGTGCTTCCCAGTGCAGGTAGACAGACGTGCTAGTTCTGCTCAAGCTAGTGCTACACATAGCAGTGTAGCTGGGGGTAGCATGGGTGGCAGCTTGGGCTAGCTGCCCAAGTACATACCCAGAGAGTCCAAGTGGGTTTGTACTCAGGCAACTATCCCGAGCTGCTGCCCATGCTACCCCCAGCTACACTGCTATTTTTAGCACACTAGCTCAAGCAGAGCTAGCATATCTGTCTACCCACATTGGGAAACAAGCTCCCAGTTGCAGTGTAGACATTCCCTTTCTTTAACATGAACATGCTTCTAGGATATGAATATCACTGTATTCCATATTAGTGCACACCAACATCAAAATCAGGGCCATGTTCTTCTATGCACCTAAACAACCTTGCATCTGGTGTTGTTTGCATGTTTTTTTCTCTATCTTCTTCCAGAATTGTGAGAGATGAGCCATTCTAGCATGTGAAGCTAATAATGCTCCTGCAGAGCGCTTGTTCAAATCCGCAGTAACTGTGCAAATCAGAAAAGGCAGCTACAATAGAATTCTGTCTGTCCAGCTAGATCTCATTTACATTTGCTCTACTTTTGAATCTGATATATTTCGTTTTTCCTTTTGCCAATTTGCAAAGAAGATCCGTCTAAAGTCCTCTGGAGGTTGCTATACAAGCCTTTGTTTGATGGTATGTACCATCTCTTTCATGAGGGATTTATGCATTTGATCCTTTGGATGCTGGAAATAATGGTGTCACATATCTTATTCTTCAGATAAATACTGTGGGTCAAATCCTGAGAGACAGCTATAGATGCTCTTTATCTAACAGTGCTATTCTCAGTATAATTTGTGTATTAAAAGTTAATGTGTAAACTAGGGACATGATTTAACACTTAACTGAGGAGTAAATTTAATATCCAATATACATCTAATTCATCCCTGGTGTAACTCCACAAATGCAAAAGGACACAAAATATGAGCGTGCACTTGCTGCTTGCATTAAACCTACATGTCAGTGCTCAGAGATACATCTGCATGTGCAAAACAAGTAGTTGCATGTGCAGAAAGGAATTTCTTTATCTTTTATCCTGGGTATTTAATTGGTTTAGAAAGCTGTTTATGGTCATACTTTCCCATTTTACACATGTAGATGCCCATTTCAGTGTGCAAATGGATCTTTTGTTTATATGACTGTTGCATACACATGCATTCACAAAATTTGTGCATAAATTAGAAATCCAGGTTAAAAATATGGGGTCATATATGGGTAATGAAGATATATATATATATATATATATTTCCTGCTATAATGATTTGTAGTTACATACATGTCAAGAAACATCTCTCTGCGTTGGTTATCGTGGCATGGCAGCACCACCATAGTTAAGGTTGCATCATGACTTCTGTTTAAAGGTTGACCCCTCGAAGTCCTCTTAAACTGGCATGCTTAGTTGGATTTCTTTGAAACTTGGTGTGCCTTGGGAGGGTGCAGGGTAGAGTTAGTGACCCAAATTTGAGGTAATTTGAGCTACAGGTTGTAGAGTTATAAACCCCCTTCCCCCAAATAACCATTTTCCAAAAAGTTTCTAGGTGCTTTTGGGGTTTTTTTTGCACAAGAACTAGGGATCAAATTATTGATGTGATGCAAGTCAAAATTGTTTCAATCTGTTTTTCTCAAGATAGTGCATGACACCGACTAAATCTTTGAGAGACCCAAATTGAGAATAACATTTAAGAAAATATACATTTTTTTTACTGTGAATGTACACAAATACAGAAAAATGGCTAGAGGGTTTTCATTCCCACCATTTCCTATCCTTTAATGCTTGACTCCTGTAAATACTATAAAATCTGAATGGTTACCTGGACAGCTTTGAAATTTGGTGTGTCTCAATAGAGTGTGGGGTAGCATTAGTGATCCAAATTTGGGGCCATTTGACATGTTAGTTCCTGAGTTACAGATCCCCCATAAGAAAGTAGCCTTCTGCTGCCTTGTACTGTTAAGATGAAAGGTACTGATGCCTGGATGACTCACATACCTCGCTGAGATTAATGGCTGTGTACTCAGCCTTCAAATAAAATAACTAAGAATAAGTTAATTACAAGACTCCACCTAAGACAAAAGGCGTTTTGGACTGAATGACTGGAGATTTCTAAAATTTGAGAGTCATGGGTGGCAATTTAATTCTGGGGGAGACTAAGACATGTGAATTCTTCCTGGGAGGGGAGGGCTAGTAGCAGCAGCATAATGGGGGAGGGGTGGAGCTTGGGTCTGCCCTGAAGGGAGGGGGGATTATGTGTAAGGGAACCCATGCACTCTCAACTGTGCGGTCCTGGGAGTAACCCCCTTCAGTGTGACAGCCCTCATCGAGAGTTGCACTCAGTCTCTGGGGTTAGGCCCTTTGGTCCCACTGCCTCCTGGGACCGTACCTCTGAGCCTGCTGTTGTTGTTGCAGATCTTGTCGTTGTTGTCCCATTGCCAGCTGCTACAACAACGGGGCCTGTTGTTGCTGCTGTTGATTCTGTACAACCCATTTTAACAACTTACCTAGATCCATCTTTACAACCTCCCCCTTCTCCCCCTTTTTTCTCTGTCTCAAGTATCTTTTAGGCTCAAGAGCCTAAGTGCCCACATTCTCCACCAGTTTTATAGCAGGTCACTCCAATGATCCACTGGCCTAGTGATCAGGCCCTGGCCTTACAGTTTCTGCCAGCCTAGTCATTCCGGAGGGTCCTGGAGAGTCCCTTTGGGGTTCTGCTGATACAAAGGAGTAGGCGGGGCCAAATTGGGAGATCTGGGCCCACACAATCCACTGGATCCTGACTCAGAGCCCTAGTGTTTTGTCAAAGTGTCCAGCACAGTTGTTGATCTACCCCAAGTTACACTTTCCCCTGGGTCACTTCCTGCCAGACTGGAACTCTTCTGCTTGGGGCTTGGCTGCTGACTTAGACAACTATACGTGATCTGCTAATGTCCTGTTCATAGCAGTCTCTTTTGGGCCTTCAGCGGGAAGAGTGGGTATATAGATCCTGGCTGCTAGAGCAGCCTTAACTCCCATCACAGCTCCCAGCATCAGCCTTGCTCCCTGGTGCAGCCTGTAGAACCTTCTCTACCTTTTCTGGGCTACCAGTGTCCTTTTAAAGTATTCCTCTCCTGGGAGCAGGCCTTGCAGCTGTTGCATGGTGGGGCCTCCTTAGCCCAGTATTGCTCTATTTCTTGCCCTAGTTCAGGGTGGGGTCTACAGAGGCACGGCCCTACCAAGCTCTGCCAGTGTACCGCAACCCTCTGCACCTTCCGCTCTGCCAATTTGACCCTAATCTCCCTGGACCCCCCAGTTCTGCTAGTGCCTCCCAACTCCACTGCACTTCCCAGCTCTGCCAATACACCCCAACCCTGGCAAAAAACCCTACCTTGTCTTCATTTCCCATTTTAATAAGAAATGTATGAAATGATTAAAACAATGTTGATAGTGGCAGATTTGCTATGACTGCTGTCTTATGCACTGGGCAGACAGCTGCTATACTCGCTTCTTGTTGCTTTAGTCTGTTTGATGAGTTTGGATAGGACAATTTACATTTTTCGTTTTAAAAAAACCCCGGCTTTGATATGTTCATCATGATGTGACACAGTGCAACATCAAAACCACTTTTTGATTGAATAGTGGCTTTTCATGAGCTCTTTTACATTTTCTGCCTTTATCTGTATGATTTTTTTTTCATGCTCATGAAAGTAGGGGACTGGTAATGCTAGCTAGGCACAATGAGGACAAGCTTCACCACTCAGCTCTGCTGATGCAGCTCCTTCCTGGCCCTGCAAACACCCACTGCTCGTCCAGCCTTTGGGCCTCTCTGGAGCTGCCCATTTGTGTTATACAACTTTAGCCAACAGGGGACCCAAAGAATTGGTATGTGACTTAGCTGCCCCACTGCTGGCTCCCCTTGCAGTTTCTGGGCCCTGGTGAGATATGCCGGTGGACACCGAGGGAGGAATTTTTAAAGCTACTTAGGATATTTGGACACCCAGGCCTCACTTCTGCCCTGTCAACAATGGAGCTGGGATGCTGACAGGGACCCAGTCACAGGTCCCCTGATACTGCTATGCAGGGAGGCAGCGTTAAGTTATGCTGCTGGCAAAGACTTTCTGCTGGCAGAGAATTGGGCATAGCAGAACCTTGAGCCACGATGCCTCCTCCCCTACACACTGCCTCCTCTTCACACTTTATGCTGCTTGTGCAGTTTTGGTGGAGGAGGTGGCTCTGCTCTTTCCGTTGGTGGTGGCTGTGCCACCTCTGACAGTGTTAAACTAGCCGGAGAGTCCTCTACATGGGGGAATTGTCCATGCGGGTTGCTCTGTCCATTTTAAATTCACATTATGCTGCATAACTTATCTAACAGACCAGAGCATTCAGTCCCCAAGTCCTATTGTTTTCTAATGGCAGTTAGGCTTCCACATCGCTTAGGCAGCTTTGAAAATCTTGCCCAAAGCCTGGTGGGGCCTTTCTAATGAGCTCTCAGCCATGCACCACGTTCCAGCAGAGCACAGCTGGGAGCCACCCACTGAAATATATTGAAAGAAAAACCCCATAACTTTTTTGTTAAATGCTTTAGACAATTGGCAGCCCCATTGCAACAGGAACAAAGATGTCACAATATGGCCCTAAACAAGGACCTTTTAAAACTAACAACCCCTATTCTAATAGTAATAAACCACCTCTGGAATGAATTAGTCAGCTGCTGGTGCATTTTATGGTTGATTGAAGGTACAAGGTAGGGTGACCAGATGTCCCGATTTTATAGGGACAGTCCTGATTTTTGGGTCTTTTTCTGATATAGGCTCCTATTATCCCCCACCCCCTGTCCTGATTTTTCACACTTGCTGTCTGGTCACCCTAGTACAAGGCCAGGGAATGCACAAGGTATGTACAAGGGATGAAATCCTGGCTCTACTGAAGTCTAGGAGCAAACTCCACTGACATCAGTGCGGCCAGGAATTCCCTGCAGAAGTCTGCTAATGCAAGCTTGGTTGTGGCTTGATGCTAGAGTAGGAAGCAGCATTGTTCTTTGAAGTTCCAACATTCCAGAAGTGCTGCCATTCTACTGGAACTGTAACACTTCACAGGTGATCTACCAGCTACCCCGAGTACGCTGGATGGTTTTTGTCCCATATAGCCAATACATCAGAGAACACTAGGAAAGCCCTGTGTTGACTTGGGTTGCCAGAGGTGAAAGGCTACAGAGGGTTGAATCACTGCTGTGCCCATCTCTCAAGCAGCAACTGTTGTATGAAAATTACTTTTGCAAACTGTCATGATGTGAACAGCTCCCCAGAGTGGGACATTTCCCCCCCCCCCCTTTTTCCACTGTTCAGTAGACAGATGCAACAACAAACAGTAGGAGGGCTGGCTCATCTCCACTGATAATAACATACAGAATAACTTTGCTATGTGATTTGCTTTCTTCTTTGACTCTGAAAGATGTGCAAAAAGAGTGGCATTAATTTAAATAAGATTTCCTATAAACAGGATTTAATGAAAAAAAAACACCTTGATTTAATCTGATTTAAAAAAAATAACAGAAAAGAAAATGCTCACTATGAAGTCCCAGCTTTTAAAATATTATTTAAGAATGAGAATATCCTCTTACTCAGTAAATTAACCTCTTTGAAGGGTATGTATTGCCACGAAGAACTGCTACCAGTCTATGGGTGTACGGCTCACAATACCTGCTGCTGCTTCCTCAGTGTGTCATAGGCAATAATGGCCCCCTGCTTTGTAAGGAGACCCTGGTCTGACCTTGAGCAGGGTCATGGCATGGAATGAATTGATAAGGTATACCTCATTTAGGATTAAATAGCAGGGAGATTGACAGAGCCCAGAGGGGTTTGCAGTTCTAATGGCGAGTTTATCAGCATTCTTAGAGGGGGAAAAACAATTTGACTTGGATTAGTTGCCTCTTTTGTGTCAGTCACACAAGGCAGACCTACCCCAGGGGCTAATCTAACATGCAGACCCAACTTTTTACAGAACATCAGAGGTGCTAAATGTGTGAAACAAAAAGTATTTCTTAGCTGATTTGTGCTGGGATCACCTGTTGATTCTCATTAGGAGCTCCCTTTATGGTTCTCTGTTCTGCCCAACTTACCATAGGTTCTGGTATCATGCACATCACTACAGTATCTGAGAGCTTGAACCTAATCCCCTGCCCGCTCCCTAGAAACATGCCATCTGAGTGTCATATACCAGGAAGCCAGGTGGATGGATATAAATTTCATGAACAGTAATTACAGAAAACTGATTGTAAGCAACACTTGATCCTGCTTTCAATTTAATGGGAGTGGAATTGGCAAGAGAAAAGAGAAACAACAGGATCTTCCTGGAATAAACCAGAAGCTACCAGTGAGCTGAACCTTTCAGTCTGTGGTGCTGCTGGGGTGGCAAAATCCAGATATGAGTTACCTCTGCCTCTGTGCCTGCTGCTAGAGCTTGAGTTAGGATGGTACACGCGTTTCAAAGAACAGCCTCATACATTGTGTCATCCAGGAAGCAGAGAGCTTTAAGCAGCTGCTGGCACTGTTTGCCCTGTCTGTGTACCCTTTCCCTTTAATAAACACATGCACAAAAAATACCTGCTTTTGGGGATTAGATAGTGTCAAGAAATGCCAATGTATATAAAATCTTGAAGAAGCTTCATGATGTGTACATTGCTAACCATAACGTGTCCTTATTATTGTGAGCTTGTCCTCTCCTTTTAACCCCAGTGTTTTTCTCTTTCATCGTCATGACCCCCCGCCCCCCAAGCCTCTACTTAGTCCTGTGCTTAATCCCATTGAAGCCAATGTTTGCAGGATCCTCATCCCTGATTCAGCAAGATACTTAGGAATGTGCCTAACTTGACATCTTAATAGTCCCACTGAAGTGCACAAAAAGGGGCTACTCGTGTGCTTTCAGTTGGGCACATGATTAAGTACCTTACCGAACTGAGACATTTGACTGTAACTTCTACACTGTCATTACTAGACAAGGAAACATGTCTTTATTTGGGGGCACTCCATTCCCAAGGAGCTTGGTGCCATATATCCAGAACCCAGAGAGAGAGAGAGTAAAGCAGGAATTGTTGTACTGGACCAAACCAAAGGTCCATCTAGTTCAGTATCCTGAATTAATTAATACTAACTAACTAGCTAACTAATTAGAACTATAGTACTTCCCAATCCATACCCTTTTCTTCCTAAATAATTGCTGAATTCATTAGAAAAAGAAAAAGTCCTGCTCGTAGTAGTCACTCCTATTATTTTCCTTGAAAATGTATTCTGTTGATTAATCGCAGTCCTACTATAGAAATCTTACCTAAATTCCTTTGGTTCCCTTTCTTACCCTAGTGCATCTGTTCCTTCAGACCTTACTATCTCCATTTGCAATATTACTTCAATCTCCTCTTTATTTTAAAGACCACTGAGATAGTTTTAGATTCATATGATTCATAGATTTTAAGGCCAGAAGGGGTCATCTCATTTGACTGCACACATAATGCAGGCCAAAGAATCTAATCTAATATTTTTTTCATCAAGCCCTTAACTTCTGTTTGAGCTACAGCATGTCTTGTAGAAAAAATCTTGTCTTGACTTAAAGATTTAAAGTGATGAAGAATCAACCACATCCCTGTACGTAACCCACGTGCTTTATAGTCCAGCATTTGACTTTGTTTCTCCTGGGGAGGGGACATGGATCTTAGTTGGATATGCTGTGTCTTTGTAGAGATCAGAGCAGGGCAACTCAGTTAGAAGGAGTAGAAATTTCTAGAACAGGGTGTGGCAGTTACTTGACGTGCTCTGTAGCAGTTTCTGAGGCTGTGTAGGAAGCCTTCATTGTTGGCAACCCAACTGGCAGGACACGCCAGAGTCCCCCTCTGAGAGCTGAGCCAATCAGAGTGCAAGGTGGAAAAAGTTATAAATACAGGAGTAAAAGACAGTCCGGTGGACTTAGCATCTGAGTGATGCAGGCCTCTGCTGCAAGGGCTGGGTCCCACTTCCTGTACTGCTTTGTATTTACTAGGGAAGCCCTCCATTAGAATAATTTGTGGTTTGCTGTGGTGTGTTATGGACCTAGAGGGAGAGCTGGGGGAGTATTTGTTACCCCTATAGGTGACAGATCCTGTGGAACTGACATGGAACTATCAGCAAACTCTTCTAATCTGAGATTCTGTCTCAGTTATGGAGAGAGAATTGGACAGCACTTGGTGAGATGAGGGATTGTGAACTCTTGCCTGATGTAGCCGGGCTTATAGGCAGAAGATGATGCCCTGTAGAGTGAGAGCCCCATTAAGATCCAAGAAACGGATAAGCGTGATCCCAATCCCTTTGCCACTTTGGATACAGGCCATAGGAACTGAAAGGAGCAGTCAGTTATTAACCCAAGAGGCTGGGCTATGGCTAGCTATGGAGATCCCTTGACTGTTTGCTGACAGGGTTCTAAAGTGTTTGAAAGTGAGATGCTGCCATTTCTCAAGCTCTGAAGAGTCCACACAACTTATTACAGTCATAATATAAAGATTGAGAAATTGTCTCTGGAGACGATCAGAGGGGAATGTGTTTTCATGTGTGTGTATGATTGAAAAGATTGGGACTGCCCATCTTAGAAAAGACATGACTAAGGGGGGGATATGATAGAGATTTATAAGATCATGAATGGTGTGGAGAAAGTGAATAGGGAAGTGTTATTTACCCCTTCACATAACACAAGAACCAGGAGTCACACAACCAAATTCTACAAGCATCAGGCTTCTTTAAAACAAACAAAAGGAAGTACTTCTTTTCACAACTCTGAATCAATCTGTGGAATTCATTGCCATGATATGCTGTGAACACCAAAAATATAACTGGGTTCAAAAAAGAATTCAGTAAGACTTCAACTACTCAGACATCTGTTGGGAAAATAACACAGCAGGGCACAGATTATTCAACAAGTTCTTGGAATGTATTGGAGACAACTTTTTTATTTCAGAAGGTGGAGAAAGCTACTAGGGGAGGCTGTTCTAGATTTGATTTTGACAAATAGGGAGGAACTGGTTGAGAATTTGAAAGTGGAAGGTGGCTTGGGTGAAAGTGATCATGAAATGATAGAGTTCATGATTTTAAGGAATGGTAGGAGGGAGAACAGCAAAATAAAGACAATGGATTTCAAGAAGGCAGACTTTAGCAAACTCAGAGAGTTGGTAGGTAAGATCCCATGGGAAGCAGGTCTAAGGGGAAAAACAACCGAAGACAGTTGGAAGTTTTTCAAAGAGACATTATTAAGGGCACAAGAGCAAACTATCCCACTGCGTAGGAAAGATAGGAAGTATGGCAAGAAACTACCCTGGCTTAACCAGGAGATCATCAATGATCTAAAGAATCCTACAAAAAGTGAAACTAGATCAAATTACAAAGGATGACTATAAACAAATAATACAAGTATGTAGGGACAAAATTAGAAAGGCTGAGGCACAAAATGAAATCAAGCTAGCGGGAAACAAGAAAACATTCTACAAATGCATTAGAAACAAGAGGAAGACCAAGGACAGGGTAGGCCTGTTACTCAATGGGGGGGGGGGGAAGTAATAACAGAAAATGTGAAAATGGTAGAAGTGCTTAATGACTTCTTTGTTTTGGTTTTCACCAAGAAGGTTGGTGGTGATTGGACATCAAACATAGTGAATGCCAGTGAAAATGAGGTAGGATCAGAGGCTAAAATAGAGAAAGAACAAGTTAAAAATTACTTAGACAAGTTAGATGTCTTCAAATCACCAAGGCCTGATTAAATGCATCATAGAATACTCAAGGAGCTGACTGAGGAGAGATCTGAGCCATTAGTGATTATCTTTGAAAAGTCATGCAAGATGGGAGTGATTCCAGAGGACCGGAAAAGGGCAAATATAGTACCTATCTATACAAAGGGAAATAAGGACAACCCGGGGAATTACAGACCAGTCAGCTTAATTTCTGTACCCAAAAAGATAATGAAGCAAATAATTAAGCAATAACTTTGCAAACATCTAGAAGATAATAACGTGATAATTAACAGTCAGCATGGATTTGTCAAGAACAAATTGTGTCAAACCAACCTGATAGCTTTCTTTGATAGGATAAAAAGCCTTGTGGATAGGGGGGAAGTGGTAGATGTTATATATTTTGAGTTTAGTAAGGATTTTGATACTGTCTCGCATGACATTCTCACAAACAAACTAGGGAAATACAACCTAGATGGAGCTGCTATAAGATGGGTGCACAACTGGTTGGAAAACCATTCCCAGAGAGTAGTTATTAGTGATTCACAGGGTAGGTCTACACTAAGTGGGGGGCGGGGGTCGATTTAAGATACGCAAATTCAGCTACACGAATAGCATAGCTGAATTCGGCGTATCCTATTCGACTTACCCTGCTTTGAGGACGGCGGCAAATCAACCGCCACGGCTCCCCCGTCGACGGCGCGTACTCCTCCTGACGAGGTGGGAGTAAGCGCATCGATTCGGGGATCGATTTATCCGTCTAGATGAGACGCGATAAATCGATCCCCGATAGATCGATTTCTACCCGCCGATCCGGGCGGGTAGTGTAGACTAGCCCACAGTCATGCTGGAAGGGCATAACGAGTGGGGTTCCGCAGGAATCAGTTCTGGGTCTGGTTCTGTTCAATATCTTCATCAATGATTTAGATAATGGCATAGAGAGTACACTTATAAAGTTTGCGGATGATACGAAGCTGGGAGGGGTTGCAAGTACTTTGGAGGATAGGATTATAATTCAAAATGATCTGGACAAACTGAAGAAATGGTCTGAAGTAAATAGGATGAAATTCAATAAGGACAAATGCAAAGTACTCCACTTAGGAAGGGACAATCAGTTGCAGACATACAAAATGAGAAATTACTGCCTAGGAAGGAGTAGTTTGGAAAGGGAGCTAGGCGTCATAGTGGACCATAAGCTAAATATGAGTCAACTGTGTAATGCTATTGCAAAAAAAGTAAACATCATTCTGGGATGTATTAGCAGGAGTGTTGTAAATAGGAGACGAGAAGTAATTCTTCCTCTCTACTCCGCACTCATTAGGCCTCAACTTGAATATTATGTCCAGTTCTGGGCGCCACATTTCAGGAAAGATGTGGACAAATTGGAAAAAGTCCAGAGATGAGAAACAAAAATTATTAAAGGTCAAGAAAACATGACATATGAGGGAAGATTGAAAAAATTGGGTTTGTTTAGTCTGGAAAAGAGAAGACTGAGAGGGGACATGATAACAGTTTTTAAGTACATAAAAGGTTGTTACAAGGAGGAGGGAGAAAAATTGTTCTTCTTAACTTCTGAGGATAGAACAAGAAGCAATGGGCTTAAATTGCAGCAAGGGAGGTTTAGGTTGGACATTAGGAAAAAATTGGATAAAATTGCCTAGGGAGGTTGTGGAATCTCCATCATTGGAGATATTGAAGAGCAGGTTAGACAAACACCTGTCATGGATGGTCTAGATAATATTTAGTCCTGCCATGAGGGGACTGGACTAGATGACCTCTCAAGGTCCCTTCCAATCCTATGATTCTATGATTCTAAGTTCTCAGAGGATAGGTCCATCAGTGACTGTTAGCCTAGATGGTCAGGAACAAACTCCTGCTCCGCGCATCCCTAAACCTCCAACTGCTAGAAGCTGATGTCGTCAGATGTTCAGCTGCGTGTGTGTGTTCTTCCTGTGTGTTGTCCCAGCTCTGCGCAGATAGCTGGCACAACAGATCTCAAGCGAACCACCCAATGACCAGAAAATCCGTTAAGATGCGAAGGTGCTTGGTCAGGTTTATTGTCAGCAAAACATGGTCCTAGCTCCCCGGATCAATGTCTACAGTTACACTTGCACATGTATGCCCATGGCAATGGACGCAGCTCAGTCAGTGGCGGGACTTTCCACTGCCCCCTCGGCTGGACAAAGACACCCCCTCTGAGATACATCTTTATACACCAATACAAACAAGTTACGTATCACCCTTGATGTATCAGGGTGCCACTCTCTGACGTATTAGGGCACCACTCATTGCCTTGTACCTGTAGGTTCGATCAAAACATCTCTATTCATTATGCTGTCATCCTGACCTTATCCTTAAGATGGGTCAGCATGTTCCTGTTATATTTGGGGAATGTGTTTGGTATCGGGGTGTTCTGGTACCACCCTTCTGGAATGTGCTTGAGTGAGTGCTTTGTGCCTAGCAACTCTTAGGAATATATGTTTTTGCAACATCAGCCCTATGCTTGCCAAATTCTGTGAGCAGGGCTTGCCTCTTGCTCACAGCTTAATTTTGCTTTATATCAGCAAAGTTTTGACTACTTTAGCTCAGGCCTCAGTTCTCATACCAGGCCTCTGATACAAGGGCTTATGTCTCAGACTCTCTTCCTACTACATCTGGGACTGGACCAAAGAGGACGGATCACTGAAAATTGCCCTGTTCTGTTCATTCCCACTGAAGCAGCCTGCACTGATCACTGTCAGAAAACAGAATACTGGGATAGATGGACCATTGGTCTGATCCAGTATGGCCGTTCTTATGTTCTTAACTATTTTAAATAACAGAAGTTCCTCA
Source organism: Terrapene triunguis (assembly GCF_002925995.2). Lineage (NCBI taxonomy): Eukaryota > Metazoa > Chordata > Testudines > Emydidae > Terrapene > Terrapene triunguis. The sequence continues at coordinate 21,778,182 of NW_020664462.1, read as the reverse complement.
AGCACTTGTATCACCCAGATTTTATTTTCTTTATTTCTATAATACCATTTTACATAATAAGGTAACCAGAAATTTGCACCATATTTTACATGTGGACTAGAGTGTTAGAATGATTTCCTCTGTTTAACTTCCCATGCCTCTCTTCATGCTTGACAGAATGCATTTTCCCCTTTATTTTTATTTTTTCCAATTCTTTCCTCGCTCTGTCCCAGCTATTGTGTTAATAAGTTATGTGCCCACTCAATTTTTCAGATACTTCACATTTAGGGTGCAAAACAAGGGAATACAATCATTCTAATTTTAAATCAGTGCACATTCAGTATTTTTATTTGCTTGATACCTATTTTTACTGTGGGAACACACACTCTCTCTCCCCCATTCTAGAGTTTCTTTGGTTCCTATCCTCAGTATAGTATCTTATCTAGCAGTGAATTGTAAAACATGAAGGGCCTGATTCTCACGTCCCCTGTACAACCCTTGCTTTCACTTAGGGTAAGTGAAAATTAGGCCTAGAACTTTCCATGATCCAGTTATGTCCATGTCACTCCTTGTGATGGGGTGTGTACTCCACACAGGCAAGCACTGGCTTAAGCCTGACTGTCTAGTTGTGCTATGTGGTTTCACCTGGAGGGTGACCCAGATTTAACTGAAGATGAATCTTAGCTGGGGGAGGAGTTGGGTAGTGGCTATAAAGCGAGGAAGCCCAGAATAGAAGAGGACTGGTGTGAGGAACTCTGCTATTACTCTTTGGGACTATAGAGAGGAGAGACCAGGAAGATCAAGGAGGAAGTTCGGGGGAGGGGGAGGGGAATTGGCCCTGGGATCCTGTCCTGAATAGAAACATCTGGCAGGAGGCCAGTGGAGACACAGAGCAGCTACTAGAGTGGAGCAGACTCTGCTGAGAAGCCCTGACAAAAGGGCAGGAACTTAATCTCCAGGGAGAGAGCCCTGAGAGACATTTAACTGAGGAATTGTGTAAGAAAAACTTAAGAGGGATGACAGGTCAATACTGAGGAGAGCAGAAGTTGGGTTAAGTTGTATTTCTGGTTTGAGATTTATTTGGGGATTCCAGGGGTGCCGGAACAATTTGTATAGCGGGGGTGCTGAGAGCCATTGAACCAAACTGTAAACCCTGTATATAATGGAAATCACTTCAAGCCAAGGGGAGTAGCAGCACTCCCAGCACCCCTTGTTCCAGCCCCTATGGGGGATTCCTGGGGACAGCCCTGTCAGTCCTGACTCTGAGGGAAAGGTGAACCTAGAGAGGTTGTGGGGAAAAGGTGTTGTGACAGACTCTGGTAGGAAGAGGCCCATGGATGTAGCAGGGGGTGGGTCTGAATACAGAGAAGGGGATAAGAATGACCAAACCTCAAGAGAAGGTTGGAGGACCACAGGGTCCAGAACTGGGTCCAAAACCCCTTTTGTGAGGACATTGGACTGTTATTAGTTGGGCTTCCTGTTCCCTCCAGAAGGGGTAGGATTAAAGCATAACTTGGCTGGAAGGTTGAGTCACAAAAAGTGGTGGATCACTGTGGGACTGGAGTGACGACTGGCAGGAAATGCCAGACAGGGACAGAGCTGCTATGCCACTCCCAGCTATGAGGAGGCATCCTAGCAGTGAGTCAACTCTTCTACACTCCTAAATGTTTTGTTCTATTAACTCAAAATAATTACTTTCTCCTCTTCCTTGCCAGTTTCATCGTGTCATAATATTCCAGCATTTGACTACATGTCTTCTTTTGGTTTACTGACATAGCAATCTGAACCCACAATTTTCAGACTTGGATAACTAAAGTTTTGGCACCTACATTTGTATCTGGCACCTCAATACTTGTTTTACGCATATAAACATTGGTTTAGGCACCTGTATCCTTAACTTGAGGCAACCAAGTTTAAAAATGTTGGGCTTTCTAAAGAATCGTATGTGCATACATGCCAATTATTTTCTCTCCTGTGTCATTGCTGAAATAAATCTCTACACTGAATTCTTTCTGGAGGTCAATCTTCCAGTTGATACTCGGTCATCCTCCTAGTTTCTTGAAAAAAGACTTTTCTTCTAGCGGGAATCTCAGGTGATAAAATATTCCTCTGAGCAACTAACAAGCCCCCTGCTCTGTAAATAAATAAAATAAGTAACTGGCTCCTGACATTTGAGTTGTAAAAGTTGAAATGTTATGGGAAACCTAATACAGTAGGATATTCTTAATTGGCACCAATGGTAGAAACTGAAATACGCCAATTAAGAGAACATACCAGTTCAGAGATCCATTGGAATATATTATGTGGGGATAGGTTAGTTTTTGTTTAATGCAATGTACATGCCATTAAAACATTAAACCATTAAAGCAAGTTTCACTTATTGAGTATCAAGCAGGAAACTGATTCCAGCAAACCCCAATTCATAGCTGCAAACATCTATAAATAGCATTCTTTTAAAAAGCCATGTTAGAACTACGTGTGCCATTAATCTGTTATGTAGACAGTAATTTAAATACATGGCAACAAAACTGTTCCCTGACGATCGGTGTTATTAAGAAGGGATTTTTTTTTACCAGGGTACTATTTAAGGGTCTTATCCAAATCCTCTTGAAATCAATAGGAGCTTTTCCATTGATTTTAATGAGAGGAGAATTGGGTCATAAATGGAATTTACTGTACCAGCATTACATGCTTGAAATAAAGTTTTAAACAAAATTCATTTGAAAGATTCCAATGAATTTTTTATGATAGTCTGTGGAAGAGTTGGAAAGTTGCCAAATCATTGGGCAAATCACTCAATCTCTCTGTGCTTAGTTCCACATCTGTAAAATGGGGAAAATAATACTTTCATTCTCCCACCTTTTGTCTGTCTTGTCTCTTTGGACTGTAAGCTCTTCTGGGAATGATCTGTCTTATATGTTAAATTAAATTAATGGAGATATCCCATCTCCTAGAACTGGAAGGGACCTTGAAAGGTCATCGAGTCCAGCCCCCTGCCTTCACTAGCAGGACCAAGTACTGATTTTGCCCCAGATCCCTAAGTGGCCCACTGTTGGTACAGTGCCTAGCACAATGAGGCTGTCGTCCTGATTGGAGCCTCTAGATATTGCTGTGATACAAATAAATGATAACTCAAAATATACCCCTTAGTATAATTAAACATTTCCACTGTCTGGACCCCAAAGGGCAATTTCTCCCCCTCTTATGTCTTATAATTGAAAATGATGAACCCTAACTTCTTACATTGAGCTTTACCAAGTATTTGTACTCAGAGATTTCTGTGCGTCAGCAGTGCTCATCCACTTCACAATCCATTCATTTATGTTTGCAGACATGTACATTCTATGGTGATCAGTTCACAACAAAGATTAAATAGCTGGATCTTGATTGAGTAAAGTTTTAGTTCTACCTTCTCAAGGAAATTCATAGCTCCCAGGATTTTTACATTAATTCTAATGTTCATTAATGTGAATCTAGACGCCCCTGTTAATGCCAACCATTTCCTAGGAGAACCTGATGATGACTGGTGTACTTCATTTTCAAATGTGCTATTTTTCATGGAACTCTGCAAAACTCCCCAGTGTGTTTCCCTTCCTACCCTGATCTCCCAAGACAATAGTGCCTTCTGGGCTAGAGTGGGGGCGTACGGCCTACACACTGATTGACCTGGCCTCTCACAGATCTCAAGGATTCTGTCAGGCCTCACTGCCTTTACCACATGGAAGCAAACCCTTGTTGGCATGTGATGGGGTAATCTCCCTGAGAGAATCCTGGCTGAGTGTTCCATGGAAAAAAATCACATCTCAAAGTTTTTCAGGTAGAGGGCAAGAGATGACCTGGCCCACAGTAGATAGGTGCATCTGCAGCAACAAAATAATCAGTGTCACTCACATTCGTGCTTTATTTGAAATGTCACCCTAAGGGCTCACAGCTGATGGAATAAGAGTTACACTTTCACCTCAAGAGGTGGCCCCTCATGAGGCTGAAGTACATTGACAAGATATTGTAGGTAAATCTTTACTACTTTATTATTGCTGCTTTTGTTTTAACCTGTCCCATGGGTGAATAGATTTCACTTTCCAATGTAATCAATGTAGCACCTTTCACAAGTACTAAGGATAAGTATGTCTACATTGCAATCAGCAGGTGTGACAGCACCACATGTAGACATATCCAACCTAGCTTTGGAGTGAAGCTCCAATAACCTGGGTGGTGGCCTGGATTAACTGCCCAAGTACAAGCCAGCTTGGGACAATGGACACATACTCAGGTAGCTACCGTGGGCTACTGCCCATGGTGCCATGGCTCCACTGCTATTTTTACTGAGCTCTGACGTAAATACAGAATTGTGTTCTGTGTCCCTGATTCAGCAAAGCACTTAAGTATGTGCTTAACTTTAAGATCATGTGTAAATCCAACTGGTTTCAGTGACACTTAAGGGCTTATTTAAGAGTTTTGCTGAATAGGGATGGATTTATGCACTTGCTTAAATACTTCATTGAATCAGGGTTTGTGAACTGTTAAATAAAAATACTTGTATTGCCAATTTCTTTAAAGGGAAACCTCGCTAGGTATCAAAAATGTCTGAGTTTTAATCAGAGTTCTCACCCTGCTAATTCTCAGTATGTAAAATACTTCCAAAATGATCTTACCAATTAGCAATGAAAGTTAATTTCAAAGTGCTATATAAGTCAGGAAAAAGAAAAAAAGCAGTGAAGGCCAATATGCTCTTATATCTTTAAATCCTAAGAGCAGTGATCATTAAATCTAATCCTCTGACTAACTTTCATATTCATAAAACCTCTTGACATTCTGTAATTTTGATCTGTACTGCTGATGGGTATTAATGATTCATACTTTCTCTCTGAATAAACAAGTGGGATACATACTGATAAATAATATTATAAAGATGTTGAAAATACTGTTCTTCCCATTTGAATAAAATCAATAGGTGTGTTATAATACAGAAAGAAAAATAATTTAAGAAAAATAAATCTTCTGAAAAGTCTCTCACTGGCTTCCATGGAAGTAAATAAAATAGTATTTTATTTGCTTATTTTCTCAGTTATTTATTATTTGTGTTACCATAGAGCCAGGAGCCCAAGTCATGGACCAAGACCCCTTTGTCCTGAGTATACAATAAAACAATGTTATTGAAACACCATACTATGCTGTTGAACTATTTCTGTTAGACAAAACTTCTCTGCTATTCTAATTTAGCATTTATCTCAACTGTGGATAGGGTTGCAGGAACTGACACAATTTTTCACTAGGGTATTTTGACTAAGACTTTGAGGTTTTAAAATATTAAAAGTAGTGTAGCTGTAATACTGCCTATTTCCACTAGAGCGTGCTCACAACAAGCTTAAAACTCACTATGTGAGGCTAGTCACAACGAAATAGATGCTAATTTCACTTTGAAATTTCTTGGTTATTTCCTATTATAGTAAATTTTGTATACTAATCAGGGATGACTATCTTGCTGAAAACATCACTATATTATGTGGCTGCTTTTCAACATTTGAAAACATCCTTAGCAAATGATTCTTTTTTTTTGTATTTCCCACTGGGTTTTCCACAGTGAAGAGCTCACATGCTTAGAAACTTCTTTGTGCAAAATGGCAATACATATGGAGCTAAAAAAATGTACCTTATCTATTGTGCATCTTAAAGACATTGTCAATAAAATAAAAAAATTCTTCCTTTTAGATATCGTTAGTGGTGTAAGAAAAACTGCAAATATTGAAGTGGTGAACAGAAGTCTTTTATACAACCTGTCTACCTCAGGAATACCAGTATAACCTGCTAGCAACAGTTTTGTCTTGGGATAAGTGCTGTAATATTAGCAAGCCATTTAAACTCCAGCCACTTTGCTAGTAAAGCATATTTTAGCAAAATGCAAGACAAGTTGACTTGGTTGAAGAATGCAAGAACAGGTTTCATAAAAAGTGTTTTGAACTGAACAGTCATTTAGAATTCAACTACATGCATTGCCTTTTTTTCACTATTCACAGACATTTTCACAGATTTTTTTTTATTCATGACTGCTTTGGGTCAGGCAATTCTTCATGCACATAACCGTATTTGCAGGCCAATATTGTTATTCATGTGCTAACAAGAGTATCTATTGCTAGTGTAACCCTTCTGCCAGGCCAAGTTGATAGCAGCAAGGGCCGGGTTCAGTACATAGGGGTCCCTTTCCAAAAGCGTGACACAGAACCAGCTCAAGCCCCCACCCAGTGACCTGGGAAAATCTTACACACACCCCTGGGCGCCTTGAAGAGGCAATACTTCCCCTCTCGCAAGCACAGAGCCTCGGTGTAGCAGAAAATGTTTAATAACACGAGGTAAACGACATAGCATTAAATTGGGAAAACACCACAACTAGAGTTCATAGACCAAACCATGAGCGAAGACCCACCCCAGCAAATTGGGCCGTGTCCTTTCCCGTTGGTTCTTGAAACCAGCAACCCAAGAATCACCAAAGTCCCAAAAGTCCAACAACCCCAAAGTCTCTTGGGTCCAGCAACCCAAGAATCACCAAAGTCCCAAAAGTCCAACAACCCCGCAAAGTCTCTGTCCCTGGTCAGTGCAGCCCCAGAGGTAGGGGTGTGTGTGTGTGTGCGCAGGGTGTTAAGGGGCACCTTACGTGATCCGAGACCAACCGGCCACCTCTCCGTGGGGTTCCGCCGCAGCCTTCACGACGAGCCGCTCCTCTCCACCTGCTGTCCCGTGAGCCGCTCCTGCCGTCCCATGAACTGCTCGGCTCTGCCAGCTGCTCCGCTCTGCTCTGCTCCGCTCACCGACCTGTGAGCCGCTCAGCTCCGCTCCGCTCTGCTCCAACCGTCCCTGCGAGGCTCCACTCGGCTAGCTGCTCCTCCAGCCGTCCCCACAAACTGCTCCGCCAGCCGCTTAGCAATAGAGCTTCAGGCTCCCCCACTAGTTAACACAGCCTCAGCGATCTCAGCTCTTAGTAACTTTAGCTCTTTTGTGATTTCAGCTCTTAGTGAGCTCAGCTCATAGTAGGAGAGCCCCAGTGCTGGTGCACTAGTGGCCCAAAGTGAACTCAGCTCAGCAGCCTGTAACTAGACTCCTAAGGTAATCAAAGTTAGCTCTGACATTCAACAGTGGAGAGAGGAGACGGTGCAATTGGTGTTTCAGGCCCACAAAAGGGACCCACACCACCAGGTACCAATACCTGCCCCCAACCTCTCTCAATTCACTGGGTTTTGTAACCCATGCCCCTTGACAAGCAAATGCTACTTAGGTAATGGTGAGGGACTCACTCAGTCCTTCTGTCATACAACAGTTCCACTGGCCTTGATTCACAGAATCAGGGTAACAAAACTTTATTCTTCCTGCCCCAATAACAGAGAAACTGGGGATCCCACACCAGCCAAAGTAACCACTTTCAGTTGCTGTTGTTTCCTGCCAGGCGAGTGGGTGTGCCTATGCAAACAAGATCAGCCCCTGGAGTTCTCTTCCACACTCGCCATAATTCACCACCAGATGTCAGGGTAGAGCTCATCCTGACTCTGCTTACACTAGTTTTGGTTTTTGATATTTATTTGTTGTCTGTTTGTTGTATGCATGCTTGCTTCCTTGCCGTGTGCCTCCTTGATTGACATTCATAGTGTGGTCTGTCTGGGGGCTGTGTGCTGAGTCTAGCAGTCTGCTAGGCCAGTGGCTCTCAACCAGGGGTACGCGTGCCTCTGAAGGTATGCCGAGGTCTTCCAGGGGGTACATCAACTCATCTAGATATTTGCCTAGTTTTACAACAGGCTCCATAAAAAGCACTAGCGAAGTCAGCACAAACTAAAATGTCATTCAGACAATGACCTGTCTTTACTGCTCTATATACACTATATACTGAAATGTAAGTACAATATTTATATTCCAATTGGTTTATTTTATAATTATAGGGTAAAAATGAGAAAGTCAGCAATTTTTCAGTAGTAGTGTGCTGTGACACTTTTGTATTTTTAGGTCTGGTTTTGTAAGCAAGTAGTTTTAAAGCGAGGTGTAACTTGGGGGTACGCAAGACAAATCAGACTCCTGAAAGCGGTAAAGTAATCTGGAACGGTTGAGAGCCACTGTACTAGGCAAGGCTGAGAGCTTCCTAAGGAGGCTCTAGCCTGCTATCCTTTGATCCCTAATCACTGTAGGATTCCTTGAGAAGGGGGTGGGGTTAAATCAGGAAGAACAGGGTTTTAAAAAGCAAGCTCCTAAGCAACCAGAGGAGCTAGCAAACAGAAGCGGAACACAGGGGAGTTTTGCGAGGGAGTTTAGAAAGGGAACGTGAGAGCCAGATGCACCTAACAAACATACTCTAAACTTAGGCCAATAACCACCGCCCTCCCCCAAAGAAAAGAACAAACAAACCCCCACCCCAGTAAGAATCAAAATAATGCAGGCAGAAGCCTAGCAGCAGAGTGGGGACTCCCCAGTTTATTACACTGAATGCAGCATGTACAATTACCTACCTTGTGAGTAGGTGACATATGTGTGCATTCAATACAAGCAACTCATGGCCCTCAGAGACCGAGTATGGGCTCTTGAGACCAGAGTGGCTGAACTGCAGGAGCTAAGGGAGACAGAGAGGTACATAGACTAGCCTTTAAGGGACACAGCAGAGCAGTTCCACCCCCAGGCTGACAGCCTCTGTGCTGTTGAGGAGGATGAAAGACTTGAGGAAGAACATCAAGCTGGACCAGAGGGAAACAATCCCATAGCTGGGAGCCTATACCGTAAGAATGGGTTTCACCTAGGGTGACCAGACGTCCCGATTTTATCGGGACTGTCCCGATATTTGCTTCTTTGTCCCGCGTCCCGACCGATGTTCGGTCGGGACACTGGACAAAAAAGCACATTTGCCCTTTGCTCCGGCGCCCCGACCCCCGCCCCGACTCTGCCTCCTCCTTCCCCCATTGGATCCCTCCCCAAATCCCCGCTCTGGCCCCGCCTCTTCCCCAAGCACGCAGCCCGCATTCCCCTCCCTCCCAGGCTTGCGTGCCGCTGATCAGCTGTATGGCGGCTGCGCAAGAGCTGGAGGGAGGCCGCCGGACACCAGCATGCGGTGCTGCGTGGGATGTGAGGGGGATGGAGGGAGGAGGTTAGGAGGAGGGATGTGTGGAGGGGGGATGGAGGAAGGAGGGTCGGGCATCTACCAGGAGCACGGGAGGGGAAGGAAAAGTTACTGTGGCTGCCAGGGGCTAGCTGGGCATGGCCCGGGCTGTGTCCAGGCAGCAGCCGGGGCTGGTTCTGGCCCGGATGGGCGGCGCGGCCTGGGGGCATGGGCCGCCGGAGACACGCGGCGGAGAGGGGCTGCGGGGTCGAGACTTGTCCCAGGTGGGGCGGCCGGCGGACAGGGGTGAGGAGCCGGCCGGGGTCCCCAGAACCCATAAACTTCCCCGCCACTGCTGGGGAACCCCGTGCGTCTCCCGCTCGGCTGTGCTCCAGCGGCTCACCCCGCTGGGAAGGAGCCGCTGGAGTGCAGCCGAGCGGGAGAGGCGTGGGGATCCCCGCCGGTGGCGGGACGTGCCGCATGTACCCAGGGTGGGCCGGGGGGCGGGAGGCTCCGCGGGGCTGGGAAAAGCCCCGGCTCCCACCTGCTGCCCAGCCCGGAGCCCCGGGGAGCCGCTCGGGAGACCGGCTGCCACTGCGGCTTGGCTATGCCAGTCCCGGCACCCTGCACGCCCGCGCCGCCCCCGGGGTCCCCGGCTCCCATGCACCGCCGCTGCCCCGCGCCCAGCCCCGTGCTCGGGGGCTCCTGCAGCCACTTCCAGGGGAGAGACAGCTTTGTCCCCACCCGGTCCCCCTACGGGGCTCTGCCTCCTTGCGCCCATCCAGCCTGTGCCCTGCCCGGGGCCCCGCTGGAGCCGTACACCCTCACCCACCCGGACTCCTGTGCTTCCCAGTGCCTCCTCTTGGTCCCCCCCGATGCCCTCTTTATCCCCAGCCCCCTCTGCATCAGGGCCACCTTTTGCCCTGGGGTGGGCAGCGCGCGGGGCTGGGGCGCTGTGTACGATCTGGCTGGGGCCTGCTAATGCCCCGCGCCCCTGCGAAACTGCTGGGTTTTTTTTGCTCCCCCCCACCCCCCGGCGTTCCGATATTTCATTCCTGTGATCTGGTCACCCTAGTTTCACCTAAAACAAAACAGAACCAGATTGCTGATATGTAAAATTAAAAAGGTTGTAAGGGAGTTTTTAAATTAAGAGCTGTAGCAAAGCAGACAGGTGCAGTGTAACACATGATTCTGACAGAGACTTCCCTTAGAGGAGGATTTATTAAAGGGGATTCTCTATATTCTAGTAAGGACGAGAGGCTAGAAATTGGTAAAATACAGGTAGGAACTGAAGAGAAACAGTCAAACAAAAAAAGTCCCATTCAATTACATCCCATGAAGGCAGACAACTAAATATTGACAAATGTTATAACTGCTTATATACAAATTCAAGAAGTCTAAATACTAAGATGGGTGAACTTGAGTGCATGGTACTAGATAAGGATATTGATTTAATAGGCATCACAGAAACTTGGTGGAATGATGATAATCCATGGGATACAGTACTACAGGGAACAAAATCTATAGGAAATGACAGAGTAGGTCATGCTAATGGGGGAGTGGCACTATATGTGAAAGAAAGTCTAGAGTCAAATATAGTCAAAATCTTATGAACCAAACTGTACCATAGAATCTCTATGGATAGAATTCCCAATCTTGAATAATAAGAGTGTAGCAGTAGGAATATGCTACTAATCAGCTGACCAGGATGATCACAGTGATTGTGAAATATTCAGGGAGAATAGAGAGGTTACAAAAACAGAAAAGCCAATAATAATGGGGATTTCAACTATCCCCACATTGACTGGATACATATCACCTCAGGACAGCATGCAGAGATAAAATTTCTAGATACCATTAAAGACTGCTTCTTGGAGCAGCAAGTCCAGGAAGGCACATGGGGAGCGGCAGTTCATGACTTAATCCTCTTCCACAGGAGCACAGAATCTTGTCCAAGAGGTGAATATTGCTGAACTGCTTGGTAATAGCGACAGTAATGAAATCTAACATCCTTGTAGGGGGGAAAATACCAAAGAAACCCACCACAGTGCCATTTAACTTCAAAGGGGAGGGGACTACACAAAAATGAGGTGATTAGTTAAATGGAAATTAAAAAGAACAGTCACAAGAGTAAAATGCCTGCAAGCCGCAAGGAAACTTTTTAAAAACACCACAATACAGGCTCAAAATAGATGTATACCTCAATTAAAAAACCAAAACAGAAAAGTAAGAGGACTACTAAAAAAAAAAAAAAAAAAAAAAAAAAAAAAAAAAAAAAAAAAAAAAAAGCCACCATGGCTAAACAGAGTAAAAGAGGCGATTAGAGTCAAAAAGACATCTTTTAAAAATTGGGAGTCAGATATTACTGAGGAAAATAGAAAAGATTGTAAACTCTGGCATGTGTAAAAATATAATTAGGCAGGCCAAAAAATAATTTGAAGAACAACTAATAAAAAGACACAAAAGTTAACAACAATTTTTTTTACATATATCAGAAACAGGAAACCTGCCAAACGATTAGTGGGCCATTGGATGATCGAGGTGTTAAAGAAGTATTCAAGGAAGTCAAGGCCATTTCAGAGAAGTTGCAGAAGATGTGGGGAAGATTCGTTTTAGGTGACAAATCTACGGAGCTGTCTCAGACCAAGGTATCAGTAGAGGTGGTTTGGAAACAAATTGTTAAATAAGTCATTAGAACCAGATGATATTCACCCAAGAGTTCTGAAGAAGCACAGATATAAAATTGCAGAACTACTAACTGTGGTATGTAACCTGTTACTTAAATCAGCCTCTGGATCAGATGACTGGAGGATCGTGAATGTAACACCATTTAAAAGATGCTCCAGGGGCGATACTGTAATTGCCAGGAAGCTTAATTTCAGTACCAGGCAAACTAGTTGAAACTACAGTAAAGAACAGAATGACAGACCCATAGATGAACACAATATGTTGAGAAAGAGTCAACATGGCTTTTGCAAAAGGAAATCATGCCTTGTCCATCTCTTAGAATTCTTTGAGGTTGTAAATAAGCATGTGGACAAAGGTGACACAGTGGATGTAGTGGACTTTCAGAAAGCCTTTGACAAGGTCCCTCACCAAAAGCTCTTAAGTAAACAAAGCAGTCATAGGTTAAGAGGGAAAGTGCTTCCATAGATCAGTAACTGATTAAAAAATAGAACACAACAGGTAGGAATAAATGGTCAGTTTTCACAATGGAGAGAGACAAATAATAAGGTCCCTAGGATCTGTACTGGGACCAGTGCTGTTCAACATATTCTTAAATAATCTGGAAAGCAAAGTGAACAGTGAAGTGGCAAGTTTGCAGATGATGCAAAATTACTCAAGGCCAAAGCTGACTGTAAAGAGTTACACAGGGACTTCACGAAACTGTGTGACTGGACAACAAAATGGCAGATGAAAATCAACATTGATAAGTGCAAAGTAATGCACACTGGAAAATATAGTCCCAACCATACGTACAAAATGATGGGGGTCTAAATTAGCTGTTACCACTCAAGATATAGATCTTGGCATCATTGTGGCTAGTTCTCTGAAAACATTGTTCAATGTGCAGCGGCAGTCAAAAAAAGCTAACAGTGTTGGGAGCCATTGGAAAAGGGATAGATAATAAACAAAATATAATGCTGCTATAAAATCCATGGTATGCCCACATCTTGAATACTTCATGCAGTTCTGGTTGCCCCATCTCAAAAAAAAACAACACATTAGAATTGGAAAAGGTGCAGAGAAGGGCAACAGAAATGATTAGGGGTATGGAACAACTTCCATATGAGGAGAGATTACAAAGACTGGGCCTGTTCAACTTAGAAAAGAGATGACTAAGGGGTGGATATGATAGAGGTCTATTAAATCATGAATGATGTGGAAAAAGTAAATAAGGAAGCGTTATTTACCCTTCACATAACACAAAAGTATAACTGGGTTCAAAAGAGAATTAGATAAGTTCATGGAAGATAGGTCCATCAATGGCTATTAGCCAACATGGTCAGGGATGCAACCCCATGCTCTGGGTGTCTCTAAACCTCCAACTGCCAGATGCTGGGACTGGACAAAAGGGGTTGGATCACTCAATAATTGCCACATTCTGTTCATTCCCTCTGAAGCATCTGGCACCGGCCACTGTCAGAAGACAGGATACTGGGCTAGCTGGATCATTGGTCTGACCCAGTATGGCTTATTCTGGTTTTAAAAGTTTTAGTCATCCAGTCATGGAGGAGAAATGCTATCATGTGATTTAGGTGGCCACAAGTAGCCAAGAAGACATAGTAGAAATGAGCAATTCATGAACACTTTAGGCAAAAATGTGTTCATGTATGCACTTTGTCCAACAATTACACATGTCAAATACATTCATAGGGCTAGACTCCGATCGACTTAATCACACTGAGTAGCACTGTACTCCACAAATAGTCCCAGTGAAATAAATGGGGCTGTTTATGAAACAAGGTGCCTTTCAGTGTAAGCATCTCAGAATCTGGCCCATAGAAATCAAAGTCAGTTTGTAAATAATTCACAAACAAAAAAGAATACATTTCTTAGGTAATGTATTCGTGGGAAACAATGCGGTCAGCTTGAATTAGAAAGTAGACTAATGTATAAATGCATTTCACAAAAGCAGTGAAATTATAATGTTTCTGCTATAATTTTCAAGATCATGGGCCTGATTCAAAATGAAAAGGTTTTATTTTTCTATTTTTCTGACCCATTTTTATATTTGCTTATATTATTTTAGAACTGGGTAGAATTCAACTGTTTCTTTTGGGTTCAATTCACATTGGTTCACACTTTCTGAGTTTTGTTTTGAGTTTGAGGCTTGAACAGTCCTTAAATTTCAAAGCAAAACTCTTTAAAAAACTCTGGGTGTCACTTGGTTTCCTGTCAAAACATGTAGAACTGCTTGGTGTCATTCAAAACTCTGAACTATCCCAGAGTCACTTTGAAACAGAATCCAGATTGCAAACCTTGTTGAACAGTTCATCAAAGCTGGGCTGAATTTCATGTTTGTAATGAAACCTGAAAACTCCAGTTGGTGCTGAAGTGATCGCTGAAAGCTGGTGCAGCGCTTTTCAGTGTGCAGGTTAAGCTTCCCTTGTGTGGTTTAATAGTCTTATATTCCTTTTTCCTAGTTCAGGAGACATGATATTTGGATTGAAAAGTGCTTGTAGCAGAAGTCAAATTACTGGCTCTGAATAAATTATCTGATGAATTTAGCCCCTTTTGTGTCTGTTTGTCCTGTGTGGACTTGCAAAAGACCATGGATATGGCACCGGAAAGGAAATGCTGCTGACTCATAGGCTGTGTACTTATTTCATGAATGACCAGACTGTTAAGCTTAAAATATCGATGAAGATCTCAATGCAAACATGTGTCTGTTAAAGGGATTTTGTTTTCCTTAAAAATAAAATATTTGACTATATTTTGAGCTGCAAAATATAAAAGAGAGGAGACAGTGGGCATGGCTCTGATATCTGTTACACTTCTTACAGGGTGGCAGGATTTCAGTGGTGTTGATTTACACCTTTATACCAAGAACAGAATCTAAGGCCTGAGTCTCCATTGTATTGTCTTGTCCCTTGGGTTTCCATTTATACCTGTACAAAGTGTGTGTAAAATACTACTAACTCACATGGTGCAGGCAGGAGAGGCTCAGGCCCTTAGCATCTATTAACTTTCATACTATTGTGTACTATATGATGGTACAAAATCTCTCTGGAACAGATCCTGCTCCCACTGAAGTAAATGGCAAAACTCCCATTGAGCTCAGTGGTGCAGGATTAGCCCCTTTATTTTCTACTGAGGCAGGTTTTTTATCCACCCATTATTGTGTCTCCACACAAATATAGCAGTATTACTGAAAGCCTGGAGCCTGCTGCCATTGCCTCACTCATCTCCTTAAATTCAGTACCACATAGCGGATTTCTGCAGAGCCTTATCTCTAGGACCAAAAAGAAAAGCACGATCACAATAGTCAGCTTGGCTTTTCTTCTCATCTCTATATGCACTTCAGTGCAGGAGAAGTTCAGACACCACAGAGCTTCAAATGGTTTCTTTCAAAGGCATTAAGAAGAGAAAAGGAAACAAATATTGAGCTATTACAAAGAAGTTTTCAGCCAGTGAATGTTTATTAAGCTTACTTTATTCTAGCCAGAATATTCAAAGATATCTGATTAAACTGTCCCATAAAAAAAAAAAAAGGACAAAGCTTTCTTCAATCTGTGCAGTATAGATAAATAATTTTGTGGAAGATTTTTATCATCTCTCTCCGGCTCTGTTCCAGGAACTCCTTGAGTGTCATTTCAAGAATCTCTGTTAGAGGAATACATTGCCAAATACAATCTAATTCAGATTCAGAATATGCTGAAATACTGGATCCGACTAATTGGAGATGGAGGAAAATTTGGTTCAGATCACTAAGATCAAGATCCTCAAAGAAAGTTAGGCACCTAAATGGCATGTTTGAGGATCTGGGCCTACGAGCCGTATTGTACCACTGTTATACACACTTCATGCATACCTTCACCGAAATCAGTGTGGCTAGTTACATGAATGAGGATAGGAAAATTGGGCCTATATAGTAGTTGGCAGCAACAAATGGGTGACATATGACAGTTCACAATGACTATTTAGTTACAGTGGTTTTTCACCCATTGTTTATGCCTTGTACATGCCATTTTTGCAGAGGTTATTCCAGCCTGAAAGGAGAAGTGAAGAAACACTGTCTACATAAAGGCAGAGATAGAACAGATTCTCTCTGGGCAGCTCCTCAGCTGGTGTAACTATCATAGTTCCATTGAGGTCAATGGAGTTATGAGAATATACACCAGCCGAGAAGCTGCCCTTTGCATTTCTTTTTAAACCATGACCAATATGTAGAATGCTCTCCTTATTCTAGTTCACCCAGGCATTTCGCACTCCCCTCTCCTCATTTAAGGCCTGACACAGTGTGGTACTTATGCATGAGCCTAACTTTATGGGGCTACTCACGTGCTTAAAGTTGGGCACAAAGGAAGAAAGAACAATTCATACCTAAACTTGTGCCAGCTGCTAAATTGTCCAAAATGCAAATGAAAAAAACTACAAAAGAAGACAAAAAACATTGAGTTTATAATCCAAGTTAACATTCAAGCTTTATACAAAAAGCAATACAGCTGGTTAAACTTGAACTTTTTTCTAAGGAAACTTCAGACTCCCTCCCTCCCTCCCCCCCGATATTGAATTTTTAAAAATAACTTCCACTTTAGCCTTTCTATGAACTGGAAAAGAACAAATGACTATAGAGCAGTAATTTGGGGGCCAATTTTCCTTAAATACATGTTCCGTTAGATATTGAACCGTTTTGATATTTGGAAGCTTCATGACTCGGTTCTCTGAAAGCAGCTGCATAAATTGAGGAATTCTGACAATACCGTTTGGCCTAATAGCTACTTGATCATGATTCCTCAGTGGATCACACTGTTCTGGCTGATTGGAATGCTCTCAGTTAGATACCGTATTACAGAGATGCCATTCAAACTGCCATGGTTAGGGTTGTGCATGCATTTTCATTATTAAACCCTATTGTCAGGGGCTTCATAATTTGGCTTTAAAATCACTCTGAGATGAGGCTTGGTATACAAGCCTGGCAGCACATTCACTTCTTTATTTTTACATAATTTTCAGAGTCTATTCATTTCTGCTGTCTTTTTTTAAGGAGGTCTCTTCTCCTCAAAACTCAGTGTTCAAAGTGATGGGGGAAATTGAGTGACATCATAGACCAGTTCATTTCCCCTCTGGATGCTGCAAAACTACCCCTGGCAATGGTGGCTTTTATTCCTACCCCTTAAAAACATTCTGAAGAATACTATGTCTTTTTTTCTTTGGCATGAACCAGATCGCACCAGGTAGCAGGTGTTTTCAAAACACTTTTGTGATGAAGGATGTCCGCAGCCGCTTCATCTACAGTTGTCACGGTCTCCCCCTCTGCAAATGCCTCAGGGCCCAGGGCCCAGTTGTTCCACTTATGATCATGCTGAATAGTATCTTACTACACAAGTGATCCTGTTGAAATCAATGGGACAGTGAGTATGAGTAAGGGTGCCAAAAATGGGCCCTTAACTTGAACACTATTGATAATGTAGAAATTTGAATTTTCCCATTTTTTTGAGTCACTCCAAGCTGGGGTTAGTTGTTGTTTTTTTTAAAAAGACAAATTTTACTTTGTGTTGGCTGATAGCATTAACTAGTTACTTTTGGTGTTGTTGTAGAAGGAAAGTTTCTATTAAAATTATCGGATGCATGTGAGCTAGGGATGGGCAAAACTTGAAATAAAACTGGAAATATGAGTGCACTTGTGCCTTTCCTTGCCACTCACAGAGTAGCTTACCCATTCCTGTGATCCTATCCCCCTGAATGTATATGATCTATCAAGGTATTTGTACCATGCTTCACACCACAGTATGGGAGCATCTTTCAAATTCAATATTACAAATGACTTTCTCTCTTCTTACCCCCTAGTGGAATGATATTTTGATCACACTTTATATTAAGGTTCCATATATAAATATGCTTACAAAGGGTTAATAAATAATTAACAGATGGTTAAATACATGGTTAATCTCTTGTTATAGATTCCTAGAGTACAACAAGTCAATAGCTCACTTATAGTGATCTGTAACACCTCCTTATGATGTTCTTGTACCCTTCTGTATAACACATACTTCTAGTACCCGTAACATGCTTATAACTTGCATTAACATTTATAAAAGGTTCATAAATGATTACCTTAATATAAAGTCTGACTATTTATTATTTTGTATTTCGTTCTGCAGGTGGTAAGAAGGGGATCCTGACCATTCTAATCTTATCCAGCAATGAGTTCCATAGCCATAGGTGAGGAAGGGCAACAAAGTTGTCTTTTGTACTCAAGCGTCTCTCCATTATGACTGACAATTCCATTGTTCCAGATCAATGTAGCTGCCAGGCGAGGTCCTGGTCACAAAGAGTGTTTTGCTCAGCTGTCTTGGTCCAGACACATGGAAGGCTTTGAATGTTAGGAACAAAACCATGGTTTGACTTTGTATCAAAAGGAGGAGACAATGCAAAGAGTGATGTCCCAGGGTGATGTGGTCTCAGCAACTTACATTGCTGCCTATGTGGGCTGCTGCTTTCTGATCCAACCTTACTGTCCTCTTTTCCAATGGAGGGTTCTGAGAGTGGTAGTGGAGGTTTTGTGTCTCTGACAGTATGTTCTTTACTTGCTGCTGTGTGTAAGGTACTTCCTATTAATAGAGTAAGACCATTAGTATCAACTGCAACAGTTCACTTTCAGATATCAACAGTTTTCATTCCCCACCCACCCAGCTGACCTTCCTTCTCCTCCCTTCAATGTAAGTATATAGACTCGTATCAAAGAGCTGCTTCCAGCTACTACTGTGACTACTACAGTCTGCACTCATGGCATCCTTAGCGCCATGGTTTTTGTTACAAGTCATGCAAAGCGTTACAGAATGTATTTTGTATCAGGGAAGTTTTGTAAAATTCAGGAGTCCTGTGGGCACATGACACTGCATGACTGGCAGTCCTTGGAGGTCACAGCCTGAAATACCTGGCATATTATTACAAATCATATACCTTACTGGTGGAACTATGTGAGGCAATTCATACAACACTTGGCTCCAGCCAATGATTTGCTTATTAGATATATTAATTTTAGGAGGCCAAACATTCACACAAACTTTCTTCAGTTTTTCAAGAGGGCAACATGTAGTAGTGAGCCTATGCGGCTGATTTAACTAAGATTATTTGAAAGGGGAAAGGAGTTAGATGCATATAGGCCAGAGTGCCTTTGTTCAATCATCCTGTTTCCCCCCTCACCCCCCCCCCCAAATAACTCTTTACTTTGACCAAGTGGAATGATCCTAATCCATGGCTGATATTTTGTGAACACTCCCACTGAGGAAGTGTGCCAGACTGAGCAGTGAAACTTTGCTTCAGAATAGGCACAAAGGCCTCTGCTTTGAAGGCTGTCAGTTTCCCTTAGGGTGTTTTCTAATAGGTCCTCCCTCTGGGCCATTTTCCTCTCTCCAGCTGCTCCCAGTTGTCTCTCTTTTCCTGCACATGCTTCTTAGATGTTCATCTTTTCAATTCCACACTTCCTGCTGATACTGACTTTTCCGGCAATTTATATCTTCTAGGAGATGAGCAGTGGTTTCTTCCTGGTGGTCTCAGCATGCTACATCAGCTGTTCTGAGTGCTACAGCTAAACTCTGTTATCTTAGAGCAGTGATTAAAATAGAAAGTAACAATATGATGGAAGAAACTGGCCGAAAGAAAAAACTTGACTCCAAACCTAGTTGAATGTGGAGTGGATTTAAATCCCCAGACCTAAACCTGTCCCCCGAGTTTCGGTTTATAGATTGAAACGCTGAAGAAGCCTATTTTCCAGTTCTTGTTCACTTGCAGTTAACATCTCTGAATAGGCATTTGCAAAGTTTCAGCTCTATCAACAAAAACACAAATCCGAGCCCTTATTTTATGTCAAACCCAAATCTGAACCCCCCCCTTTAAATCTTATCTAAATCCACATCACTGCTTCCTCAGCCCCATCTACACAACACCCAAAATGAATGCCTGACCTTTACAAAAAGTTCATTTGCAACATATAGTATCTGAATATGAGGAATGTGCTTTGACTGCGTTATTCCTCTTTGCTGCCTAAACCCTCCACCCACAGTCATTTTTTACAGTACTGGAGTCTGTCTGAAATCTTTAAAAAAGTGTTTTACCAATCTGTTTAACTTACTTTTAGAAAGGTTGTTCTACTATCACAGAAATAGCGGATAGAAGGAACTCAGAGATACTGGTTATATTATCAGAACAGGCTTGTAAAATGACACTTAATAAAGTGTCACAAGAAGACTTACCAGCAAGTAAGGATTTATGAATAACAAGAAAAAAGGAGTGACTTAAAAATGCACCGGGGAGAGATATGATTTGTCATTGTAACTGACAGTTAAAAAAAAGCATTCCTGATATTGGTAGTGTGCAGAGATGTCCCATGGAGATCAAGTTTAAGGCTTATATTCAGTGCAGTACATTTAAAAAAAATGTGTGGGGAGGAGGAACCTTCCAATAGGCCATAGGAATATTCTAAAGAAGAAGATGAATCTACTAAATAACCAAATCTAGCTCCACATAATCCCGCTGGAAAATTCAAACAGCCTGGATATATTCAGGTTCATCCTCTTCTTCAGCAGCACAGACACAAATTCTCTTACACACCTACCTCTTGGCAGCAATACATCCAGTTTAAGGAGTGGCACCCAGACATTGAAAAGGAGAGTGATAGGATTACTGGCAGTAGAATTCCTTGCTGTGGCTCAGGGGTTCTCAAACTGGGGGTCGGGACCCCTGAGGGGGTCGTGAGCTGTCAGCCTCCATCCCAAACCCTGCTTTGCCTCCAGCATTTATAATGATGTTAAATATATAAAAAAGTGTTTTTAATTTATAAGGGGGGGTCACACTCAGTGGTGTGCTATGTGAAAGGGGTCACCAATACAAAAGTTTGAGAACCCCTGCTGTAGCTAATGAAGCCTAGAGGAAAAATGTCAAAGAGCAAAATTCAGACCTAGGTGAAGGAGAGGTAACTCCAGTGAAGCCAGTGGAGCTGCATTTACTTACGCAATATTTGAATGTGATCCAAAATGTTCAGAAAACATAATGGTCCAAACAGAATTGAAGACAACCCTACTATTGTTCATTGTTTGGAAAATGCCCATATCTGAACCTCGTGAGTATCATACAATACATTTTCCACACACTTGTTTTTTTTAATATTTTTGTCTCTTGAAAGATTAATCCCACTGTCAATTGTCCTTTGTGGATGAATAAGAGAATTACCCCACCTTATACTTGAAGGCATTTTTTATTTAAAAAAATTATTTAAGTCTATATAGGAATATTGCATTATGTCTGTGTTGTAACTTAAATGAATGGATAGGAGCCCTCCTTTCAGTTGTGGATGAAACTACTTCTAGGTATCATTTATGTGCTGTGACATTTAAGAATCTTATTGCACACACAAATCAGACAACTATGATGCCTAAACTGTGGACTCAAATACTTGAAGATGCAAAATGTAAACAGCCCAAACTTTTCCTTCTTTCCCTGGAACGTGGAATTTCCCCCAAAGCTACCCAAGGTTGAGGCCCATGCAGATAATAATCAGTCTTGGATTCATGAGAGGTTTATGATCTAACACCTTGTGAACTGGTAGGGCTAGAAACTGCATTCTATACTAATGCGCTTTCTCACCAGTTTGGATCAGCAAGTAGCAGTAGTCTGAATGGCCTGTGCAGGTCTGTCTACTGTTCCAAGGGAACTCCTTGCCTTGCCAGGTCACCATCTAACCCCAGTTAATGACTAATCTTTACTAAGGCGCAGGTGCCCACTGGTGTCCAATCAGCTGTGTTACTGTCCTGTGCATATTCTCACAACAAAGCCATCATGGAAGGGGGGCTAAGAACACACAGGATTCCCAAGCAGAACCCTGACTATTTGAATGAGCTCTTTGCTATAAGATAAGAACACTTTTCCCTCTTTGAGCCTCTCTGGGAGCCCACTACCCCTCAAAATACTTAGTACAAATATATGGTGACTTCCCAAGTATCACTAGAGGAATTGTGGGTAGTTAGCCTATGCAAATGAACCTTTCTATGGCAGCACTTTTCCCTCTTTACCAACAAAGGAAGTTCAGAGCTCTGTCCCCTCTGGAGCCTTTGCACAGGGCTTCTACATATATCCATACATAGATCAGAGGTTAAATCCTGACCCTCTTGAAATTAGTGGCAACTTTGCCACTGCATTGACTTCAGTGGGCCAAGATTTCACCCCAGATAGCCACACATACATACACAGACATTTTAGTGCCCATTGGCTTATTGCCTATCCAATAATTGCGTTGCTGAGAGATTGTCAGGGTAGAAAATCCGATCTTGGTGCCCCCAAAAGCTGGAAGTTTACCAGTTCAGTAAAGATTATCAGGCAAAAAAGTAGCAATCATTGTGGGTAAGAGCAGTGATGTTGACAAAGGAATATTGTGAACCCTTAATGGCAGTTCTGGTAGCTGCACAGTATGTTCTAGTTAAATAGTTTTGTCAGCTGCTTTTCTTGTAACCATTGGCTATGCCATAGTGCTGTATAAACCTTTACAGGAGACAGAATTAGCTTTAATGAAATTTGAGTAGCTAACATAATAGACAATGCATTATACTGAAGAACTGTTTCGTGATATTTTTCCAAGGGACTGTTTCTTGACTATGATCACTTTTCCCCCTCGCTATACATGATGTCACCAAAGACTTTAAGAAACTAATTATTTTGACATTGACTATAAAACAAACAGTTTAAGAGCATATGAAGCTCTTTAGAGAGAATGCTTTTTCTCTGTAATCTGGTACAAAGCACTGGAAGCGACAGCAATTAGCAGAAGTAGACTTTAGCAGGCATAGTAACTACTGGGCCACAAAGTCATACCCCATGGTCTCCCTCATTTTGCCACTGTGATATCTTCTAAATTGTCAGTCCTAGAAAAGTCTTTTGAAGGAAACAGAGGTCATAAGGTGACTTTGCCCCACATATATTCCAGAGAATACACATGAAGAACCCTGCTTAAATACAACGCCTTGAGCTACCAACCATTACCTACAGCCAAAGATTTTAAATTCTGGTTTTTTTATTTGACTTCAGTTCCTAAGGGCTAGATTTTCACAGATGTTAAAGCACCTAAAGATGCAAATATGTGCTTAGTGAGATTTTCAAAAGCTCCTAAACAGGTTAGGCATTTAACTCTCATTGAAAGTCACTGGGACTTAGGAATATAGAAAATGGGATGTAGGACCTAAGTCACGTAGGCACTTTTGAAAATGTTATCCCCTGTTTATTATAATTATTTAAATAATACATTGAATTGAATGTATTTGGCCAAGTTTGATCAAAAATGGAGCTTAAAGTTAGTCTCCTAAATCACCATGTGCGCTCCTGAATAACTGGTTTGATTGTTCAGAAATGCTGAGCACCTGGGGACTCTCACTGAGGTGAGTGGGAGCTGCTTGGTGCTCAGGATTTAAAAAAAAAATCAGTATCCACACTTCAAGAAGGATGCTGAAAAATTGGAGAGGCTTCAGAGAAGAGCCATGAGAATGATGAAAGGATTGGAAAACCTGCCGTATAGGGATAGACTCAAGGAGCGCAATCTGTTTAGCTTATCAAAGAGAAGGTTAACGGGTGATTTGATCACAGTTAATAAGTAACTACAAGGGGAACAGAAATGCAATAATAGAGGGCTCTTGAAATTTCCAAACTGTCAAATATTTATTAAATATATTCAAAACCCACTTTATTTTCAACCTTAATAATGAGATCCAAAGTTTCAGCTATATTTAAGGCAAGGCAATATAAAAAGTGTAGCTTGAATTTTTTTTTCAATAGAGAACGTATCATGTTTCCCCCTGTCAATCATTCCACTATAGTTATCTTAAAGTTTTTCTGATCTTAGAACTCTTCGGTGCTTATAATTTACTACTGCACTGGCTTTGAAAAAAGATGGTAAGACGGAAAATACTACTTGCCTTAAACTGACTTATTCTGCATTCAGATTTCTTCAGTAACCTGTGCCAATATGTATGGTGTGAGATGATTCATGTTTAATTTCTTTTCCCCAAGATACTTCCCTATTACCCTGATGCAGACCACAAAGGTTTCACAGGATAGGAGACCACTGTAAAATTTCATGATCTTTGATGAGATTGAGTTCCCTTGAGTGCAACAGACCCAAATTATATTTTTGTGACAGATTTTTTGATTATACAGTCATGGTAGTCATCGCTGTCTGTGACCCTTGCTGTTAAAGTTGATTTCAGTGCAAAATCCTGTTTCCATATGTATATACAACTGGGATAGCATAGCAAATTATGTATATAATTATTATACTTCCCTTTCTGCACTTCCACTTAATTCTTTGGTGAAACACAGGCCAGTGTTTGTTCTTTCCAAAAAGTATTACATTGGCCCAGGGCCATTATTTTTAAAACCTGAATTAAAATCTTATCGCTAGCTCATAGTCACAGTCAAGGACAGAATACCACAGAATTGCATAGCATACAAATATTTACATTTATTACAAACAAGCAAGCATTTTAAACAGCATTTAAAATACTCTTCAATAAATGTTTGTAAACAAAAGCTAGTAAGTAGTAAGACTGTGAATGGCCTATTCACTTCAGCCTCACTTCAGTCCCTGGCAAAATCATGGAGCAGGTCCTCAAGGAATCTATTTTGAAGCACTTGGAGGAGAGGAAGGTGATCAGGGACAGTCAACATGGATTTACCAAGGGCAAGTCATGCCTGACACACCTGATTGCCTTGTATGATGAGATAACTGGCTCTGTGGATATAGGGAAAGTGGTGGATGTGATATATCTTG
Source organism: Terrapene triunguis (assembly GCF_002925995.2). Lineage (NCBI taxonomy): Eukaryota > Metazoa > Chordata > Testudines > Emydidae > Terrapene > Terrapene triunguis. The sequence continues at coordinate 21,753,658 of NW_020664462.1, read as the reverse complement.
ACTTTAACAAAGCTTTTGATACGGTCTCCCACAGTATTCTTTCCAGCAAGTTAAAAAAGTATGGATTGGATGAATGGACTAGAAGGTGGATAGAAAGCTGGCTAGATTGTTAGGCTCAACGGGTAGTGATCAATGGCTCGATGTCTAGTTGGCAGCCGGTATCAAGCAGAGTGCCCCAGGGGTTGGTCCTGGGGCCGGTTTAGTTCAACATCTTTATTAATGATCTGGATGATGGGATTAATTGCACTCTCAGCAAGTTCACAGATGACACTAAGCTGGGGGGAGAGGTAGATACGCTGGAGGGTAGGGATAAGGTCCAGAGTGACCTAGACAAATTGGAGGGTTGGTCCAAAAGAAATCTGATGAGGTTCAACAAGGACAAGTGCAGAGCTCTGCACTTAGGAAGGAAGAATCCCATGCACCGCTGCAGGCTGGGGAACTATTGACTAAGCAGCAGTTCTGCAGAAAAGGACCTGGGGATTACAGTAGACGAGAAGCTGGATATGAGTCAGCAGTGTGCCCTCATTGCCAAGAAAGCCAATGGCAATTTGGGCTGTATTAGTAGGAGCATTGCCAGCAGATCGAGGGAACTGATTATTCCCCTCTATTCAGCACTGGTGAGGCTACACCTGGAGTATTGCACCCAGTTTTGGTCCCCCTACTACAGAAGGGATGTGGACAAATTGTAGAGAGTCCAGCGGAGGGCAAAAAAAAAAATGATTAGGGGGCTCGGGGACATGATTTACGAGGGGAGGCTGAGGGAACTGGGATTATTTAGTCTGCAGAAGAGAAAAGTGAGGGGGGATTTGATAGCAGCCTTCAATTACCTGAAGTGGGGGTTCCAAAGAGGATGGAGCTGGGCTGTTCTCAGTGGTGGCAGATGACAGAACAAGTAGCAATGGTCTCAAGTTGCAGTGTGGGAGGTCTAGGTTGGCTATTAGGAAACAGTATTTCACTAAGAGGGTGGTGAAGCACTGGAATGCTTTACCTAGGGAGGTGGTAGAATCTCCATCCTTAGAGGGTTTTAAGGCCCAGCTTGACAAAGCCTTGGCTGGGATGATTTAGTTGGTGTTGGTCCTGCTTTGAGCAGGGGATTGGACTAGATGACCTCCTGAGGTCTCTTCCAACCCTAATATTCTGTGATTCTATGAGTCTATTGAAATTGAATGGCCCATCAACAATGACAATGGGCCATGGGGAAAGCTTAACTTCACCTGATGAACTGTCCTGGGGACACTTCAGTCAGCCTATGGATAACGGTTGCCATCACTCATCGAAGTATGCAAGGGCATATGACTAGATCACATGATACTGAACTCCATTTTGGTACCTGTATTTTTCTACAAACTGGGCTGTGAACTTGGCTTGAAACAAAGAAAACAAAACAAAAAAGAAAACAAAAAATATATGAAACCATCATATGAAGTAAGCTATTAAAAGGGGAAGTGACATTACCAAGTGGCCTCACTCCCCACACAAGACAACACATGGAAACACCTGAGGAACAAAGACTGGACTGGGGGAAGTGCTGGTCCCAGGCAGGAAAGAAGGAAGCCTGACTGGTTATGAAACCTTGGTGGCTGTTTATGCTATCTAACAGGGTGAGATACTGGTTAATTCAAATCCTATCTAGTATATTAGGCTTAGACTGTGTTTTTGTTTATTTGCTAAGAAAATTACTTTGATCTGTTTGCTATCATTTATAATCACTTTAAACCCATCTTTCTGTAGTTAATAAATCTGTTTTATATTTTACTTAAAACAGTGTGGTTTGAGTGAAGTGCTTGGGGGAAAATCTCAGCTCAGGAGCAAGAGTTAATGCATGTTCACTTTCCTTTGTAGAAGTGGTGGACTAGGTAATAACTCACCTAGGCTGGGGAGCTTGGGGTATTTTGGCTGGAGCCTCAGTCTATTGTCAGGTTTCAGAGTGGTAGCCGTATTAGTTTGTATCAGCAAAAATGAGGAGTCCTTGTGACACCTTAGAGACTAACAAATTTATTTGGGCATAAGCTTTCGTGGGCTATAACCCACTTCATCAGATGCATGCAGTGAAAAATACAGTAGGCAGGTATAAATATACAGCACATGAAAAGACGGATAGTTGCCTTACCAAGTGAGAGGTCAGTGCTAACGAGGCCAATTCCATTAGGGTGGATGTGGCCCATTCCCAATAGTTGACAAGAAGGGGTGAAGTTCTTGAGTGACTTAGCAGAAGCATTCATGTAACTGCAGCTGGGTGTGTCCCTGCCTGTGTAAAGGTCTGTGTAAGTGCAGGACTGGGAGTGGTCTGCAGCAGCACAGTGTGAGAGGGAGTCCAGGCTAGTGAGACAGAGGTCTCAGCAGTACCCCAGTTCCAGGTTGCACCCGGGGGACCCGGCACAAGGTGGATGCACATATTTTGCAGGTACCGGTTGGATATCCAATATTTAAAAATCTGGCTGGTCTTTTTAAAACAGACTGAGCAGCATTAGCCGTATGTCCTGGCTTTAATTACAGAGGAGCCAATCATGCAGCAGTCTATGATCTTTTACAAAGTCGCAGCATGTTAGAAGCCTCGCAGCAACACCTCATTGTGTGAGTCACCTTGCAGCAGATCACTACTTTTTATCTCATACATGTCCTGTTAGTCCTTAAACAGCTGTCACTCTTGGGACTTGAATGGGGAACCCAAAGTTGTAGTTCTGCCACTTCAGCTCCAATAGCTTGTAGTAGTGGAATTACTTGCTGTTATCAGCTTTCAGGCCTTTAACCATTAGAGGGCAGACTATCATATTGCTGAATAGCAATGTGCTTAGTCGGAGCAGTGCTATTATAGTACACTGGAAGTCTTGAGAGAGAGATTTTCTGCCCTACTTTGAAGTAAATAAGTCACAGCAGCAGTCCAAAGACTGGTGATGCAGTATTTTGTAGCAGCACTTTGCTACCCTCATCTTATTCCAAACATAGATACTGCATCTCCAGGATTTGCTTTAGCAGCACTTGTGTAAGTCCCAGTGGAACCCCATTTGTCAGAAAGGATGCTGCATTCAGTTCCTTAACAGTCCTAAAATAGCAACTGAACTCCATTGCACCAGGGGCTCCTTGGTAAGGGTTAGCATGCAGTCAGGTTAACTGTCATTTATTTCTTCTTTTTTTTGGTTAGGGAGAGAAGATGGTTGCATGAAGGAATGTAGGAGCTAAAACTGTGATTAATTGTTCACCAGTAAATGCAGGGAATAGAAATTAAAGAGGCTGGCGAAGGAGAGCTGTTATAACCTTCATAATAGCAACAACTTAGAATAGTGAGCTACAGTATGATTCCATTATTTACATGTGTCTATATGTGCCCACTCATGACCAGAAACAAAAAGAGGCGTACAATTACTGCTAGCTAAGGGAGATGCCCCTTGGTTCAAGAGGTTGAGGCCTGTGTTTTTTGCAAGCTCTTAGATTTAGTTCCATAGCACTTTCATATGTAACATGCAACCCCATAATGGGTGTAAACAGTGTCCATGACCGGGGATCAATTATAACACAGTGTTTCCAGCTCTTACAACTAATCTGAATGAACAGAAAAAAATAGTTTTAATATTCATATTTGTATATTATGATCCTCTAAGGAGTTTAAATAATTTAGCAAAATGTTGATCCTTTAAATGTGTTCATATTTGGGAACTGTAGGTCTTTAGAGTTAAGACCCACAAAGGAATCATTTTAATTCTCTCAATTTAGATAACCCTGCTATAACTGAACCTCAGGCTAGTTTGAAGGTTGATGTGGATAAACTTTTTAAAATGCAAAACACTAGGAAATGAATACATTACAGAAATTACAGCTTTCAAACTATCCAGAGCCTCAACCACATCATCCAAATGGAAGCTATTTTTAAAAGTTATTTTAATGTTAGTTCTCTCAAATCCCAGTAAAATTGTGATTGCGGAGAAAGACTTATATCCTTTAGCCACTTATCCCTACCATTGCAAATGTGGAATTGTGGTCTGAAGCCAGGCGGATAGGATTAAATCACCTTTGACTGGATTCCTGAGAGTCACTAAATTGACTAATAATGTCTCTACCAACGTAGAAAGCCAGCTCTTACTCTCCCAATCTCTTATTCTGTTTCTCTCCCTGTACTTGGTTCAGAACCTGTGGGATCAAAGTGGTGAGTGGTAGCAGAGGATTCTCCAGTTTGCAAAATAAAAAATGATGTGACTCACCCACCTTCCATGCACCTTTCCAACTGGCTTCTGGATGTGAATCTTACTAGCTGGACATTGCCCAGTAAAACTGAACCTCTCACTCTCCAAGTGCTGTACCCAGATCATGGATATGAGGTAAATTTCCTTTCGCCATTATGATCTGAGCCGTAATCTAAAACTCTTTCTCATCCTAAATCCCACGTTGTGAGGGCTGCTGATGCTAAATCATATTGTACTTTGTCTTCCTCTTGCAGAAGCAGCCATTTTGTTGTCTTGCACTCTCTTAATTGTTGTTCCTGTAAATTCTTTTGAAATGTCTCTTTAACTAGCCATCTTGCAACTCAATTTTAGTAAATTTTTGCAAAGCATTCATCCTCCATGTCCCAAATTCCAGCTCCCCAGTAGTTTCCTGAAAAAGCTGTTTTAGTGAGGGAGGGAGAAGCAGCAGAGCAGCATGGAGAGAGTTTTGAGTTTGCAGCATGGACCTTGTCTTTCCCAGGAATCCCGAGAATCTACGTGGTTCAGAGGCAGTACCCCTTGCCTGTTTGTCATCTTCCAAGTCCATCTTATCCCAGAGGCAGTTACTTGGCCCTCATGGTATTTCCTGGCTCTCTATTCCTCTGCCAGAAGTTTCTCCACTACAGTTTTTTAAGTAATCAAGTGCCCAGTAAGGTCTTGACCCAACATCCACTGAAGTAAATGAGAAGTCAATGGGCATCAATGAGGTTTTCAGTGTCCTGAACCAAAATATGGCTCCGAGGTGCTGGTTACCCTAAGGCTAGGCAGTACTGGATATATAGATCTTTACAGCTTCAAAGTACGTTCACAAACAGTAACTCAACAGAATATCAATAATCCCCCAAACATCCAGTTTTAAAGGGACCATCCCAATGTATAAAGGTAAATGTGGCAAAGATAAACAATGCAATAGATAAGAAAATAGAATCAAGATGATTTCTACAAGTACAAAGTGACCTGTGAACTCACTGTGGAATTTTATCATTCAATGAGAACCAAGTTCAGAGATTTGTGACAGCAAATAACATTATCAGTGTGTTCAGCTGCATTTTTAATGAAGATAAATCTGTAATGGCAGTTCAATCAAAGCCAAGGGATATGGCATATTGCTCTTGCTTTGAAAGAGCTAATGGAGACAAGTAATGCAAAGTCCAATAAAACCAAAACCAACTCCCCCTGCAAACAAAGCTCCCAAATATCAGCTTGGTCAGCTCAACATCATATAGACAAGAAAACCCATCCAGAAC
>NW_020664462.1:21725081-21738215 GCF_002925995.2 Terrapene triunguis | reverse complement strand
CTTCCCGCAGCCCCCATTGGCCTGGAATGGCGAACTGCAGCCAGTGGGAGCTGCAATCAGCCAAACCTGCGGACGCTGCAGGTAAACAAACTGTCCCGGCCCACCAGCAGATTTCCCTGATGGGCATGCCAAAGGTTGCCTATCCCTTCTGTATGTGTTTGAGATGGAATTTGGGGGGTTGGTTTTGTGGGGAGAATGGGATTTCAAAGGAAGACTGGTCATAGACTCATAGAATCACAGTAGATTGGAAGAGACCTCAGGAGGTCATCTAGTCCAACCCCCTGCTCAAAGCAGGACCAATTCCCAACTAAATCATCCCAGCCAGGACTTTGTCAAGCCGGGCCTTAAAAACCTCTAAGGATGGAGATTCCACCACCTCCCATTCCAGTGCTTCATCACCCTGCTAGTGAAATAGTGTTTCCTAATATACAACCTAGACCTTCCCCTCTGCAACTTGAGACCATTACTTTTTGTTCTGTCATCTATCATCACTGAGAACAGCCTAGCTCCATCCTCTTTGGAACCCCCCTTCAGGTAGTTGAAGGCTGCTATCAAATCCCCCTTCATTCTTCTTTTCTGCAGACTAAATCTGCACAGTTCCCTCAGCCTCTCCTTGTAAGCCATTTGTCCCAGTCACCTAATCATTTTTGTTGCCCTCCACTAGACTTTCTCCAATTTGTCCACATCCTTTCTGTAGTGAGGGGCCCAAAACTGGATGCAATACTTCTGATGTGTGTGATGGTGGGAAAAATTATTATTTTCTCTTTTGATTACATATTTGAGACCAAAAAAAAAACTTTTTGCAACAGATTTAGTGGAGCATTCTGGGATAGAAAATGATATTTAATGGAAAAATAATTAAAATAAATATTAACCCTAACACCATGGTGTATATGTATACGTATGTATATTTTTTTCATATATCAAAGAAGCTGAATTATCCATCAATTTTAAGGATTTACTCTTTGTACAGAGCCAGATTTTAAATTGGCAACAAGCCGGACACCATGAGCTCTGATAGGTTCATAAGCCTTCTATTACTTTGGGATCTTTAATTTTTCAGAATTTGATTGCAGATTTTCCTTCTAAGGTCAACAATGTGAAGCACCGACACAAATTCAGCACTCTAATTCTACATGTTATTGTATATATTGGCCAAATGTTTGTTCTTTTCACCCTGATTATTCACCAGTAAAAGTTTCCAGGCTTTTGAATGTATAAGTATCTCAAAGTACTGTACAAACATGAATTATCTAAGCTTCAAAACACCCCTTTCCGGTAGGTTAATATCACAGATGACTTAAATCAAGGCTGTGATGTTTGGGGACCACCCAGACCGGTAAGGGAATCTGTCACTGCCTGCTCTGTAACTTTGAAGTGCCTTGGTGCCATGCAGCTATGATTCAAATTCCTGCCACCAGTTGCCACAAGCATAAGGTACGCCAAAGTTGCAGGGCAAGTGACGACAGACCCTCTCGCCAGTCTGGGTGGTCCCTAAAATGTCCCAATGCCATAATTGTCACAGAAATTGCACACCAATATCAGCAAACTGAGGTTCACTTGCTAAACCGACCCTAATGGATTCAAAAGTGAGGGAGCCAAGTACAAACTAACAGTGTGTTATTTTTTTTCTGTTTGTTTATTCTGGGTAAAGGAAACAGAACAAAAGATAGTTTAAGATGAATAAAGCAGCAGAAAAGGCAGTCTGAGCAAAGAAATGTATGCTAAGCTCCCCAAGAAGCATTTAGAAGAGCTGTGATCACAGCAAGGTCTGTCAGCTGCTGATCAGAAGATATCAGAGCTGGTGGCCATGAGGCAGTATGGGGCTTCTGCTCCAAACTGGGGTGGAGGTCAGAAGGGTCCCCTTTTCTCCTACAGGGCAGGCAGGAGACCAAGCAAATGGTTCCCCAGACAATCTAGCAGAGGTATCAGTGAAGGTGAGAGGTCCAGAGCTATGGAGGCTGGAGTGGAGTAGCCTGCTTGTGGAGGAGAGACAGATAGAGCTGGAGGCCAGGAGTCAGAGTGAGGAGGCAGAGCTGGTGCAATGGAAGCTTGTTGACCAGAATGAATGCAGGCAGCTTGAACAGAAGAAAAGGGTCAAGTCACGCCCATGGAACCCAAGTAAAAGGACATAAGGGTTTGCCTGATCAGGGGCTAGCAAAGAAACAGCTTGTGGGTATGTTGGACCCACTCACTCTGTAGCCCGAGTCATTATGAGCACTAAACATTGTTCTGGGATTCTGACTGTGGGAATATGAGAAGTTATTTTTCTTGATATGTTATTTTTTTCTAATGATATAAGAGGGTCAAACCCAAGGTCTCAGGTACAAGCCTGCTATGACCAGACTCAGTGGTCGAGGAGGGCGAACTCACTGTTTACCCTGGGGAAACTGAGGCAGTGCTGAGTGTGTCTGTGGCCAGAATCTGCTGGATGGGACGAGACACCGGCACAGCTAGAAGCTACTGTGGGCCAGAATGGTACTGGGAGCTGGGGAACTAGACACATGCACAAGGTGATGTGTGTCAGAGCTCTCCAGGAACGAGAGAGACTCTGGTGGTAAAAGTGCTGGCAAATTCATGCTACTCGGTTGTGACATACCAGGCTACAATGCAGACTGATGAATAGCTGTGTCACCCTGGCTCTCTAACCTGGGGTGTCCTTTACAATGCCTTGCTGCTGTAGCCTCCAGTCTGGACTGCTCACAAACAGCCTCCAGCATTCAAGTCACTCCCAGTTATGTCTGTGTGGGCTGCAGCCAGCCAGCCACACCTTGGCTCTTACCAGCCTCGGTTATACTGCCAGGTGACCCCAACACACTCCCAGTCTTAGATTTCCCCCCAGAAATATATGTCTTGTACTGCCCAGCCCTCTCCCGAACAATATAAATGTCTATAAAGTCCGTTATCTCTTTAATAGAAATAATATGCACGCAGCTTGCCACCCCAAATGGAGTTTTTCAAACTCTTCAATTTAAACACATTGGTTTAGATAAAACAATAAAACAACTTAATTAATTACAAAGAGATAGATTTTAAGTGAATACAAGTAATGAGGCATAAAAGTCAGAAATGATTACAAGAAAAATAAAGATAAAGTGCAACTAGTGCCTAACTTAACAAACTATATAAGATTCAAGCAAAGTTTCTCACCATATGCTTTCAGCAGTCTTACCGACCAAACCCTCTAGATCAGGACCCCTACCCCCAGAGTTAAACAAATGCTTCCTTTGTTGTTTCTGATGCTGTGAATGCGATGGGCAGGGAGAGGGTGTGTGTGCGCCTTGGGGTGTTTGTCCCTCGCTTTTATAGTGTCAGTCCACCTCTTGAAAAATATTTCCACCTGAGATTCAGGAGACAAAGAGTCTGTATGGAAGAATGCTCCCTGCTGTTTTTTCCACCTGTTTTGAACTTCCTATATCTCTCCTTCCTGCTTGATAACTCTGTTTACTGCTTACATTCAAATTAAGCAGAGTACACATTCCTCTGTTTGAGACAGACCTGCTTGCCAATGTCAGTTTGGAACTAATGTTGATAACACCATACAGTGGACTCTTATAACTTCACATACAATATTGCTACGAATATTTTATCAGGACAATATTGACCAGCAAATTATGAGTTTTGAAATGCTTTGTACAAAGATTATTACAATAGTGTGTAGGGTGTGGACACGGTTACATTCTCTCTCGCCGGTAAAGACTGGAAAAAGCCCAGAAGGGAGTAAAGCAACTTCTGAGGGAAGTGTATATGCCAAGGAGGGGAAAGTCTGGCTCCATAGAACAAACAGAACCAACTCTAGATTGCTATACTGGAGCATAGTTTCACAGGAGTATTATATGGAACATAAGAATGGCCACAGTGGATCAAACCAATGGTCCATCTATTCCAGTATCCTATCTTGAGAATGGCCCGTGCCAGATATTTCAGAGAGAATGAAAAGAACAGGGCAATTTTGAGTGATCCATTCCTTGTTGTCCAGTCCCAACTTCAGGCAGTTGGAGGTCCACAGACACCTATAGCATGGGGTCGCATTCCTGACCATCTTGGGTAAGAGCCATCAATGGATCTATACTTCATGAACTTATTTAATTCTTTTTTGAACCCAATTATACTTTTGGGCTTCATAACATCCCCTGGCAATGAGTTCCAGCGGTTAACTGTGTTGTGTGAAGAAGTACTTCCTTTTGTTCATTTTAAATCTGATGCCTATTAATTTCACTGGCTGAACTCTAGTTCTTGTGTTATGTGAAGGGTAAATAACACTTCCCTATTCACTTTCTCCATACCATTCATGATTTTATAGACCGCTACCATATCCCCCTTAGTCATCTCTTTTCTAAGCAGAAAAGCAGGGAAGGATAGTTCAGTGGCTTGAGCATTGGCCTACTAAACCCAGGGGTGTGAGTTCAATCCTTAAGAGGGCCATTTAGGGAACTGGGGTAAAAATCTGTCTGGGGATTAGCCCTACTTTGAGCAGGGGGTTGGACTAGATGGTCTCCTGAAGTCCCTTCCAACCCTGATACTCTATGAATAGTGCCAGTCTTTTTAATCTCTCCTCATATGGAAGTTGTTCCATCCCCCTAATCATTTTTGTTGGCCTTCTTTGTACCTTTTCCAACTTTAATATATTTGTTTTGAGATGGAGATTTTTAAGAGCAGGTTAGTCAAAGACCTGTCAGGGATGGTCTAGATAATATTTAGTCCTGTCATGAGTGCAGGGGACTGGACTAGATGACCTTTCATGGTCCCTTCCAGTCCTACGATTCTATGATTCTATGAAGATCTCTTTCTTGAGTGGTAACAGCTAATTTAGACCCCATCATTTTATATGTATAGTTAGGACTATTTTTTTTTCCAGTGTACTTTACTTTGCACTTATTAACATTGAAATTCATCTACCATTTTGTCATCTAGTCATCCAGTTTTGCAAAATTTCTTTGCAACTCTTTGCAGTCAGCTTTGCACTTAACTATCTTGAATAATTCTATATAGTCTTCAAATTTTGCCACCTTTTCCAGATTATTTATGAATATGTCGAACTGCACAGGTCCTAGTACTGATCCTTGGGGGACCCTGCTATTTACCTTTCTCCACTGTGAACACAGACTGTTTATTCCTAATCTTTTTTTTCCTTTTCCCCCCTATCTTTTACCAGTTACTGATTACCTTAAGAGGACTTTCTTTCTTAGCCTATGAATGCTTAGTATGCTATAGAGCCTTTGCTTTGGGATCTTGTCAAAGGCTTTCTGAAAATCCAAGTATAGAATATCCACTGGATCACCCTTGTCCATATGGTCATTGACACCCTCAGAGTATTCTAACAGATTGGTGAGGCATGATTTTCCTTTACAAAAAAATTGACTCTTTCTCAGTGTATCATGTTCATCTATCTATGTATCTGATAATTCTGTTCTTTACTATAGTTTCAACCAATTTGCCTGGCACTGAAGTTAGGCTTACTGGCCTGTAATTGCCAGGATCACCTCTGGCAACTTTTTAAAAAATTGGTATTACGTTACCTACCCTTCAGTCATTTGGTGCAGAGGCTGATTTAAGCAATAGGTTACATACCACAGTTAATAGGTCTACAATTTCATATTTGAGAGCTCCTTCAGAAAGCTTGGGTGAATACCATGTGGTCCTGGTGACTTATTACTGTTTAATTTATCAATTTGTTTGAAAACTTCCCCTGTTGTCACCTCAATCTAGGACTGTTCCTCAGATGTGTCACCAAAAAAGAATGTCTTGGGTATGGGGATGTCCCCAACATTCTCTACAGCGAAAACCAATGGAAAGAATTCATTTTGCTTCTCTGCAACAGCCTTGTCTTCCTTGAGTGCACTTTTAACACCCCGATCAATCAGTGGCTCCACTGATTGTTTGGGAGTTTTCCTGCTTCTAATGTACTTAAATTTTTGTTTGCTGTTAGTTTTTGTGTCTTTAACTACTTGCCCCTCAGATTCTTTCTTGATCTGCCTTATTACGCTTTTTAAACTTGACTTGCCAGAATTCATCTTCCTTTCTATTTTCCTTACTAGGATTTGACTTCCGACATTTAAAAGATGCTTTTTTGCCTCTAACTGCCTCTTTTACCCTGATGTTTAGCCATGGTGCCATTTTTTTTGGTCCTCTTACTTTTTTTTTTTCATTTGGATTATACATTTAGTAGCAGCCTGTATTATGATGGTTTTAAAATAGTTTCCATGCAATTTGCAGGCACTTCACCCTTGTGGCTGTACCTTTTAATTTCCATTTAACCAGCTTCCTCATTTTTGTATAGTTGCTCTTTTTGAAGTTAATGGAGATTAAACATATTGAGGGGTTGGAGAACACGGTAGCCCACATCCTATCCAGAAAAGAGGGTCAGAGGTGAAGCTTACATCACGACTAGTGGTCAAAACTCCAGCATCAGACTCACAAGGGGTGAGTGACAATCTCCCTCAAGGGGAGAACAGAAGGTTCAAACCTCTCCAAAACAAACAGTTCACCCAGCTGATTGCATACTGTACTATTAGGGTGACCAGCTGTCCCGATTTTTAGGTGTTTGTCCCGCGTCCCGACCGATCTCTGGTCGAGACGCAATTTGTCCTGATATTTCGCTCTGCCGGCAGCACTCGGCTTTTTTGTTTTGCTCCGCCGGTGGCCCGCCCCCCTCCCCCGGTGTCCCGATATTTTCTTCCTCTCATCTGGTCACCCTATGTATTATTGTACTATAAAAGTATATCAAGTAAGGTCTTCGATGAAAGCTTGTATTGTTCTGAACTTGATGGCTGCTACTCTGAAACCTGTCATTATGAGATATGTATACAAGCTGTGGTTATGAATCTGTGTATCTGTACATATAGAAAACTGTGTTCATACCCTGTTCCCTAATTTCAGCTACACCTCACCATATGACAGTGAGCAGTCAAATGGGAAAAGGCACCTCCCAAGCCAGGTGTTTACATTAAACTGAATCCAAGTAAATATTCATTTTCCAACTCAGGAAAAGACAATGGTGGACCATTAGAGTTAATGGAAAGACACTGAGACATCCCCAGGCTATCAAATCAAGAGGGAATTTCCCCTGGTCTGAATAAACATGAGTCACAATGTACTGAGAGGGAAAAAAAGCCTTTTAAAAACAGGCTTGAGACTGAGGTATTTTTATCCAGAACTTGAGAGCCAGTCTCTAGGGGGGAAGCTGTTTGTGAATTCTGGTTCCTTCCTATAGCGAAGGTGTATGCTGAGAAACTGTTTTAAGGCAATATGTATCATATGAAAAAAGGGATTGTATAGAATATAAAAATGTAAAGTCTGAGGTTGTGTCTTCATGTTTATTTACTGAGTAACTTGTATGTCTGCCTTCCTTTATTATTTCACCTTTGAATCTGTGTTTTTTCTTTTAAATAAACTTTTTGTTATTTGTATTTCATGCAGGTGCAAACTGTGTGGAGTATGTGTGCCAAAGAGAACTGATAACTAGGGGGCTTCAGGGGTGACATTTTCAGGAGTGACAAACCCTAGGGTAGTGGTCCCCAAACTTTTTACCTCCCCCCCGCTTTACCCCTGTCTGCGCCCCTGCCCTGCCTCCTGGAGCTGGGGCCAGGAACAGGGCCATGGTTCTGGGAGGGGGAGACGCGGACGGGGTAAGAGGGCTGAGGCTGGGGCCACAGCTGGGGGCAGAGCTCCGGGCGCGGGGCCGGCAGCCGGGACCCTGGGTGTGGGGCCAGCAGCCGGGACCCCCGGCACGGGGCTGGGGGCCAGGGCCAGGAGCAGAACTAGGCAGTGCCCCCGCCCTGCCCAGGTCCCAGCCGCACCACCCCGAACGTTCCTCCACCCCTCCCAAGGGGGCATGCCCCACAGATTGGGGAACTCTGCCGTAAGGGAACAATCTGAGCGTCTAGTACTTAAGAACTTGGGGAGGACAGATTTGGGAAAACTTGGGACTGGATGGGCTCTTGGTGTCACCATGAAAGGAATAACTAGGCTGTTGAGAGCCTGGGTGAGACCATATGCTTATAGGCTGGTTACTGGTGTCAAGAATGTGACCCATAGCCACATGACACCAAGGCACCCTGAAGTTACAGGGCAGCTGGAGATAAAACCCCTTATTACTCTGAGTGGTCCCCAGAATGTCACAGATGCAGAGAAGAAATTTGCCAAAAGCCACATATCAAGTTAGGTATACAGTCCAGGTGTGTTGATTCCCTACTCCAACCACTATAATATGCTGCCAAAATTTCATATAATCATGTATTGTATATATCCTACTTAACGGCATGGTTTTGCTCTGTGTTATACATAGGTTTAGAAAGATGAGATTTTTATAGGAAAATGTCGGTAGACATTGATTTCACCATAAACATACAAACGGACGAAAATATATTTCCATCAATAATAATAGAAACATAGAGATAGACAAAATAAGAAATTCTGCTTAAGAATTTATTAGCATCAAAATCTGATTATTTAGACTTCTGAATTAGGCTTGTTACAAATGGGCTAGCCAATGAATAGTAAAAAACAACTATGATCTGTTGATTTAAGGATATTTACTTTGCATATGTCAACATTTGTGTTTTAATGATGTATACATTTTTAACTTTTTGAATCTCAATGTCTACCATCATTAAATAACGGCCTGACACCCCCCCCCCCATAATTTCCCACAACCATGGAAATATAAATTGATAAAAGTAGAAAACAAAATGGTTAAAACCCATAATTCCATAAAACTGTGAACATTTAAATTTTAAATGAATCAAAAACGTAAAAAGATTAAAACCAAACATCAATATTATCCTTCAGAATTATAAAACAATAGAAACTGAATTCTGCCAGCCCTAATTATAGACCACGTTAGCACCTGATTTTGCCGTTGTCCAGGTGCTATCCATTTATGGCAGTAGAAGAGCCATGCAGAGGCTGAGGAATGTACTGAACCCTGAATTTGCAAAGACTGTCTGTATACGCAGTGCCATCTACTGAAGGAGCATAAGCATTCACAAATGAAATGAATGGAAGCGGTAAATATTAAATACTCATCCCTACCATGAGAGGGTGTTGAAGTTTAAAGTGCTCCTGTAGAATCATGATGTTAATTCCCCCGCAGTACTTTGTGGCATCTGGCTGTATTTTCCCATGCAAAGTAATTTTACAAGATTTGTCTCATTAATTTTTTTCTGCAAAATAGGAAAAAAAATTCTCAAAGGGTATCGTATCAAATATCTGACCATTACAATGTGTGTGTGTGTGTGTGTGTGTGTGTGTGTGTGTGTGTATTACATATAGGACAGATATGTTAAGAGCATTACAGTTGCAAAGTCAAACACTCAAAAGTTCGGAAATACCAGAATACAAATTGTCCATGCTGCCTTAATTCAGCCTCCTTATCTGTATGAACTGTCATACAGTCTTGCCCAACATTACATAGAAAGTTAGGGGCAGAACCAGGAACATAACTACTCTTCTAAAATGGGAATACTGATCACCTCCTTTGGGGTGGGGCAGGATACCACCACGGTTGCAGTCTACCACACTGTCCTTCAGCTGAAAGCAGCACGGCCTAGTGGCCAGAGTCAATACAACTACCCTTAGGGTCACGGCACTGTGGCCTAGCAGCCGGAGTCAATACAATTGCCCCTGGGGTCAGGGCAGTGTGGCCCAGCGGCTGGAGTCAATACAATTGCCCCAGGGATCGGGGCAGTGTGGCTCAGTGGCCAGTGCCAGGGGAGTGGGCCACCACCTAGGGGTGGGTGGTGACCACGGTAGGAGACCCGGGCCTGCCCTCTCCACCAGGCCCCAGCCCAGAGCCCTGTTGGTGAAGGGTGTGGTCATCACCCAGTCAGCGGAGAATCCTACTGGAACACGCTGACCTTGCTCGGGGGATAGATACCACTACCTCTGCCTCCCTGGCTGGGCCACTTCCTACTGCGGTTCCTGAGGTAGCAGCTGATATACTGTCGGGACCTCCGGGTTCCCTGGTTGGGGTAACTCCCTGGAAGTTTGGCTCCCAGCTGTTCGCTGAGAGTAGCAGGTCATCACTCTGGTCTCCGGGTTCTTGGGCTCCTGCAGTCCATGGCTGTAGCAGCTCCTGGCCTGGAGCCTCCACTATGCATCCTCTCTCCTCAGCGGTCAGACTAGAATGATTTGGGCTGCTCCCTTCTATACTGAGGTAGCAGTTGAAGCATGCCCAGTACGGTTTGAGGGGTGGGACATCCACTGCCCATAGCATGGGTTAACGCTCTCTTGCCCGGTGCGGGGTATGCACACCCTGTCACAGAAGCGCTTTGGGATCTATGGATGACAGCACTATATGGGAGATGAATATTATTCTCTCTCTCACTTTCTGAGATTCACACACAGGATATGTCTACACTGCAAATATAAAAAAAGACCCGCAGCAGCAAGTCTCAGAACCCAGGTCAACTGACTCAGGCTCACGGGGCTCACGCTATGGAGCTAAAAATAGTGGTGTTGAAATTTGTGCTCGGGCTAAAGCCTAGCAAGGTGGGGAGGTCTCAGAGCCTAGGCTATAGCCCTAGCCTGAACATCTACGCTGCTATTTTTAGCCTGTAGCACGAGCACCATGAGCCCAAGTCAGTTGTCCCAGGCTCTGAGACTTGCTTTTTCCACTGCTAAATTAAAGGAATGGGGTTTAGGGTATAGAGACATAGCCATGTGCAGTGTCCTCTTATGATAATCAGAGTAATAGCTAGAAAGCAAAGGAAAATGGATTCTACCGCATCATCAATCTAATGAAGTTCAACCAATTGGATATCTGTAATGGTTTCTGAGAAATTCGGTTAGGGAAAAATAGTTCAAAATCACAGACCTAGTATTTGGTGAAGTTCTTGAAATTGCCTTTCATTAGAACTAGTATTAAAGATTTTTAGATGTACTTGATAAAATCATAGCAGAGTTGTTTGAAGATCTCAGTGGACTGCCAGCTTATCTGGATAGCATTATAGTTTGCAGTCCTGGAAGAACACAAGTCCATCAGGTACTTAAGAAGCTAGAGATGAAGGTCTATGTTTCAATCAGGGCAAGTGTGAGCTCAGAATGGCTAAAATCAGGCTCTCGGGGAATGTGTCAGACTTGACAGCTCAAAAATAGAAATAATTATGTAAATCTTGGCTCCAAACCAGAAAGCACATGAGTTGCAAATGTTGTTAAGTGTGGTCACATACTTCAGCAAATTAATTCAATTGCCTGTCACAGATTAAAGCTCCCTTATGAAGCTGCTAAAAAGATAGAGCATTGCATGGCAATATGGGCTGAGCAAACCCACGTTATCCAGGAACTGGAAAAAGGATCTGACAAAATATTCAGTTCCAAATTTCTGTGCACCTGGACAGAATTAAAATACCTGTATAGAATCCAGAACAGAGCTTGGAGCTCTATCGGCCCAACCCTGCAGTCAGGATGCACAGAAAACTTCCATTTAAATCAACACAAGTTTTGCATGAAAAAGGAGTGAGTAGATTGGATTGGGCTTGTGGGGGAACTGTGGAGGCATATGTCAGTTTCTTTTCTTCTATAGCATTAACTACATGCTGTCAGGTAGCCTTTTCATGGACAAGTGTAGGAGGAGACAAAATCTGCAGAAATATACAGCACTGGTAAACTGTTCTGTGCTCATAACTTATCAAATCCACACAATAAACAGTGTCAAAAGCCATTTTCAGAAGGGTCCTTTAACATGGGATACCTCAATTTCTGAATGGCCAATTTGTGTTTGGTAAAGGGGATGCTGGAAGACTGGCCTTCCTAAAGGCATAGCGAGTTAAAGTTGTGGTATCTGGTCTGTGGAACATAGGAACTGCCATGATGGATCAATCTCACGTTACATCTAGTCTAGTGTCCTGTCTCTGATACAGATTAGTGCTAGGAGATGAAGTATGGTGTCTGTGGCATAGGTAAGGTATATGCCTGTATTTAATTCCCTAGCTTTTGTTTTTTCATGTCAAGTATGTTATGGGGTTAGAGCTCACTGATTTTTTTTTTTTTTTTTGCAAAAAAAGGGATAGCTCAGTGGTTTGAGCATTAGCCTGCTAAACCCAGAGTTGTGAGTTCAATCCTTGAGGGGGCCACTTGGGGATCTAGGGCAAAATCAGTACTTGGTCCTGCTAGTGAAGGCAGGGGGCTGGACTTGATGACCTTTCAAGGTTCCTTCCAGTTCTAGGAGATGGGATATCTCCATTAATTATTATTATTAGAAAATGTGATTTTGGCAAAATTGATATTTTCTGTGGAAAGATGTAGATTTCAACAAAATTTTTTGATTTTCCAATATGAAAATTCAAAGTAAAAATGTTCTTTTGAAGTGACATTTTAAAATGAATGACATCTTTCATTTTGTTTTGACTTGAAGTGTTTTTTTCATTTTAGATTTTGGAGACCAAAATGTTCAGTTTTTCCCTTTGGATTTGTTTTTTTCCCATCTTTCTTTTCCTTTTTTATTTCCTCACCTTTTTTCCCCACTGGAAAGAGCAGGGGAACACTGAGAAAGTGTACAAAAGTATGAAAAAAAAACATTTTCACACTTTTTATTGTTTTCCAAAAAACAGTAGAAATTATGAAAAATTTATTTCCCCACACTTTCATTCACTTCTTTATTGTTTTCCAACTTTTTCTGATTGCAAAAAAAGTGTAAAGAATATGTATGTGGGTTCTTACTTTTAACTCATTTTTTCCTTTCTCATCCACTTTTCCAGTATAAAATAAGAAGAGGAAAGGTAGGGGGAAAACGAGGGGGGCTTACCTGCAATCTGAGTGCAATGCCTCACATGGACACAAAGGAGTGTATAGGATGACCCACTTACAATAAACCATAAGAAACCAACATCTCGTAATTGTATGTTACAGAATTCCAAACACAGCGAGAAGCACTAACTAATAAATAAATACAGGTATATGATGAAATTCAGTTTGTGGTGAGAAGCCACAGTCTGTTATGCTGAAGTGTGTGAAAAGTTGTTCTCCTATGGGGTAGCTCAAGGTTGGCTCAAGCCTCCTCCTTGATAATTACTACTCAGAGCAGCTTCTCCCCTCTCCTTGCATGGGTTCCTTTTTGATGCCTGGTGCCCCCACACAAGGTGACTCCCTCAGTGTGCCTGAGCCACAAGGGATACTGTCCCTTGGGAAAATGAA
>NW_020664462.1:21703212-21720081 GCF_002925995.2 Terrapene triunguis | reverse complement strand
CATACCCAAAAAACATCAGTAGAACAAAGGGCGACTTTACTGGGGTTAGGAAAATAGGATCTGGGGAAGGAGAAGGGTAAGCTTAACTAAAAGTATGAAACATTAATAAGTCAACCAATTTCCCAACTTCAACTCTTGCACCTTCCCAGGCAGATGGCACACTCAGGATGAGTCCAGAGAGGAATTCTGCAGTGCTGTGAACTTTGGCCTGCTTAAATATAAAGGTTTTCCTTACTGGCTCTTTGCCCCTGGATGGGGCAGGGTCCCCTCTTCACTCTCTGGCCTCGAGTCCTGTGGAGATTTCAGCTGGCTTACAGTAGCTGGCATTGGATCAGTTCTCTGCCATTCTGGACACTGGTCACTGCAGGGCTGGAGCTGCCTGACTTATGCACAAGGTCCCACAGCAGTTCAAAGACCCCCCGTGGAGAGAGGAAGTTAATCAGAAAGCTCCTTGCTTCTTTCTCAGCTCCCAGACTGAAAACTAAAACTAGATTCTTAATCTCGGAGTCAGGGTGTCCCTTCCTGCTGAGGGGTCAGAGCAGCCCTGGCTCCTCATTAACCCAGAAAACTGCTTGGCCATATCGCCCCATGCAGACACCTCTTTATTGGCTTCAGCAGGACTTTCTAGTCCATTCTGTCCTCACCCCTGACTCCAAGCATGCTGGGAAATGATCTCAGAGGGCTCTGGTAGCCATTACAGTTGTAGTCCCTCGGGTAGGACTTCCTAGAGGCTCAGTCGGTCACTCAAGAAGCTGGCAAAATGCAAGTATGCATTACATAGACAGATAAGAGAAATATTTAAAGTAATGACACTGGTGCCATTGCACTTGTTATGCTTACAAGCAGAAGCAGCCATAGGGCAGTTGTTCAGCTCCTGGAAGGCATTCAGGCTTGCTGGAGTCCAGAGACAAAGCGCTACATCAGCATCCACCTCAAAAGGATTGTCCCCAGCCTGCCCCCCCCCCAGCCAAAAGTATCCGTAAAGAGAGTAAAATAAGATTTTTTTTATTCTCTTTAAGCTTGTTTTGCCTCCCTCTCACAGGATACAGCAATGATGCTTTTTTAAGTACCAGTTCCAGACAAACTAAACTGGCCCTCCAGTTCATATGGATTAAAGGTGGAGCAGGATGATTTGCTTTGACCATAATCCTACTATATGCAGAACCAGATGCTCAGAACAGAGCAATTTCTGTTTCAGGTCTTGGTCAGAAAAACCTAAGCAGAAAATCGCTTCTGCATTGTAAAATGTGTTTGCGTCACCTAGCAGGAAGTGTACAGAACTGAAAGTCATTTTTAGTTAGTAGGCCAGTTATCAATGATTGATTAATTAATTGACTGCCAGCACTGTAATGGTGATTCACAGAAGAGGAAGGAAGAGGACAGAGGGCCAGATCCTCAAAGGTATCTAAGGACCTAACTCCCATTGACAACAAGGTGCCCCAAACCTTGCCCCAGGGATCCATGTGGATCAGTGTGGGGCTATGGTCTTCTTCACACAGGTCCTGTGCCCCCAATGATGTCCTCCCCTCCACATACACACACATACTCCCTGGCAGCATCGCTCAGATGGAGTCAGACTAGGGAAGATTACTATTGGCTATGGCTGCAGAGGGGTGCTCCACGGGTAAGATAATACAGCCATCAGCTTTCCTAGGGAATCTTCATGAAGTCTGCATGCAGCTGTGATGGGGGTGGTGATGTGCATCTTTCCTAGCTCTGCGGCTGCCACCCAGTGCAGGGTCATTCACCCATGACACCCCCAGCCCACCCAGTCACCAAACCTTTCCCTTGTGCATAACCCAGCCACAAGGAGTGCTGCCTACAGAGCCTTGTATGGAATAGATAGTACCATGTGTCAAAGGTGTCCTCTGAGAACAGACCTTGGGGAGCACAATCTAACCTCTACATAATTTTCTCTTGTTTGTTTTAATCCTTTTAAGATCAGATGTCTACAAACATGAGAATTGATATTTGGACTCTTTATTCAAGCTGATTTTTTAATGATGTTATCTTTAAAGTTATTCATGATAATAAAAGTAGTAGGAAAAGGTGGGGGCTGAATTGAATGTAACAGCAAGGGCTGTAAGTTCCAGCTTTGAGTGGATGAATGTTGGCATCATGTCTAAGGTACTTAAGGTACAGAATCCTTAGAAGCAGCCTGAGGCCTGGCACCTGGACTGGTGCCTCAACAAGTCTGCTGCCTCCTGGACTTTTGTGTGTTTGTCGGATTTATTTTTCATATTTAAAAATAATAATAATAATAAAAAAACCCTAAGAATAGTTTTTATCTAATATAGCTACTGTGATATTCCAGAAAGAGCTTAACGGGGCTGCTCAGCTGTTTCATAACAGCAGTTCAAAAGAGAATTTGCTCATATCTAATACATTTGAAAATCCTATTAAGCTCTTGACCTCAATGATTCCTTGCAGCAATGAGTTCCACAGGTTAATTTTGTAACTAATAAGTTGAAAAAAAAATTCTTTTGATCAGTTTAAAGTTTTGCCTTCCAAGTTCATCTCCTTGTTGTTCTGGTATTACAAGAAGAGGTACATACATAAATTTACCTTCTTTGTAACTCTATCATGTTGCCTCTCTAAACTAAATAGTCTCAGTCTTTTCAATCTAGCCACATACAGAAGTTTCTCCAGGCCCTTACTCATTTTTGTTGTCCAGCTCTGGACATCCTCCATTTGTCTTAAACCTTTTTTCAGATAGGATGACCAGAACCGAACACAAAATTCCACTTGAGGGCAGATCATCCATTTAGATGTTGGCAAGATATTTTCCAAATTACCTTCTATCCCATTTTTACATACTCTGGCATTTTGTTTACTTTTTGGAGATTGATTATAGTTAATTTAAGATCCTGCAATGGGCATGAGTGCTTCAAATTATTTTATCCAATATGCATTATATTTGCATTTGTCAGCATTGAATTACATCTGCCATTGTGCTGCCCATTCACCTGGTTTTGTCAGATTCCTCTGAAGTACTTCACAGTCTTCTCTAGTCTTCACTAAGCGAAATAATTTTGTGTCATCTATACATTGTGCTAACTCTCTTTAACCCTTTCCCCAGATCATTAATGTTCCTCAGATCAATAATGTATTTAACACAAATGTATTTAAAACAAAGCGCAGGAACAAATCTGTACAGACACATGCCTAGAACCCCGACCAGGGACATTCTATTTGCTACCCAAGATCCATAAACCTGGAAATCCTGGACGTCCCATCATCTCAGGCATTGGCACCCTAACATCAAGCTTGTCTGGTTATGTGGACTCTCTCCTCAGACCCTACGCTACCAGCACTCCTAGCTATCTTCGAGATACTACTGACTTCCTGAGGAAACTACAATCCATCGGTGATCTTCCAGAAAACACCATCCTGGCCACTATGGACGTAGAAGCCCTCTACACCAATATTCCACACACAGATGGACTACAAGCTATCAGGAACAGTATCCCCGATAATGTCACAGCTAACCTGGTGGCTGAACTCTGTGACTTTGTCCTCACCCACAACTATTTCACATTTGGGGACAATATATACCTTCAAGTCAGCAGCACTGCTATGGGTACCCGCATGGCCCCACAGTATGCCAACATTTTTATGGCTGACTTAGAACAACGCTTCCTTAGCTCTCGTCCCCTAACGCCCCTACTCTACTTGCGCTACATTGATGACATCTTCATCATCTGGACCCATGGAAAAGAAGCCCTTGAGGAATTCCACCATGATTTCAATAATTTCCATCCCACCATCAACCTCAGCCTAGATCAATCCACACAAGCGGCCCATTTCCTGGACACTACTGTGCTAATAAGCGATGGTCACATAAATACCACCCTGTACCGGAAACCTACTGACCGCTACACTTACCTACATGCCTCCAGCTTCCATCCAGGACACACCACACGATCCATTGTCTACAACCAAGCTCTAAGATATAACCGTATTTGCTCCAATCCCTCAGATAGAGACAAGCACCTACAAGATCTCTATCAAGCATTCTTAAAACTACAATACCCACCTGCTGAAGTGAAAAAACAGATTGACAGAGCCAGACGAGTACCCAGAAGTCACCTCCTACAAGACAGGGCCAACAAAGAAAATAACAGAACACCACTAGCTGTCACCTTCAGCCCCCAACTAAAACCTCTCCAGCGCATCATCAGAGATCTACAACCTATCCTGAAAGATGATCCTTTACTCTCACAGATCTTGGGAGACAGACCTGTCCTCGCTTACAGACAACCCCCCAACCTAAAGCAAATACTCACCAGCAACCACACATCACTGAACAAAAACACTGACCCTGGAACCTATCCTTGTAACAAAGCCCGATGCCAACTCTGTCCACATATCTATTCAAGTGACACCATCATAGGGCCTAATCACATCAGCCATACCATCAGGGGCTCGTTCACCTGCACATCTACCAATGTGATATATGCCATCATGTGCCAGCAATGCCCCTCTGCCATGTACATTGGCCAAACCGGACAGTCTCTACGCAAAAGAATTAATGGACACAAATCTGACATCAGGAATCATAATACTCAAAAACCAGTGGGAGAACACTTTAACCTGTCTGGCCATTCTATGACAGACCTGCGGGTGGCTATCTTAAAACAGAAAAACTTCAAAAACAGACTCCAACGAGAGACTGCTGAGCTGGAATTGATATGCAAACTAGACACAATTAACTCAGGGTTAAATAGGGATTGGGAATGGCTGAGCCATTACAAACATTGAATCTATCTCCCCTTGTAAGTATTCTCACACTTGCTTCTTATCAAACTGTCTGTACTGTGCTATCTTGATTATCACTTCAAAAGTTTTTTTTCTCTTACTTAATTGGCCTCTCGGAGTTGGTAAGACAACTCCCACCTGTTCATGCTCTCTGTATGTGTGTATATATATCTCCTCAATGTTTCACTCTATATGCATCCGAAGAAGTGGGTTGCAGCCCACGAAAGCTTATGCTCTAATAAATTTGTTAGTCTTTAAGGTGCCACAAGTACTCCTGTTCTTTTTGTATTTAACACAAGTCTTAATATGTAACATGACCCCCATTGTCAACTCTCTGCCATGACTGTTTATCCCCATGCTTCTTGTTTTCTGTGTCCATTCAGGATTAAAGGAGGAATATATACACAATGGACTTTTTACCTATTTTTTATTACTATTATGACCGGGAACTAGAACTAGATGAACTGAGTTGCAATATGATGACTTCGAAGTGAAACAAACACCAATAAAGGCCTCTCATATTTCTTCTTTAATATATCAGTTTATTAATATTTTTATTTGCATTACTAGTCCAGGGGCAACATTAGTACTGCTTGTCTGATTTCAGAAAACAAAAAACAAAAACTATTTGTATGGCAATCCTAGAAATCAAAGATGAAAGAGTAATTTTTCTTGTCCTCAGTCATGATACTGAGCAGCCCTTCATACAATCATCTGCCAATATTCATACATTTCTTACCTAGGGATCAGCATTCTAGAAACTCATTGATGTTATCCATGCAGACAATTTGTCTTCCAGTAATTATGACTTTCTACATGCTTTTCCTTTGTACTCTAATCCACTTCCTCCTGGCTTCCACTTGACATATGTCCAACACATTCTAAAAAAATGTATCTTAAATTTCAAACACTACTGTTCATGCTGCTTCAGTATTGGTTCTCAATTCTTATGTGTTCATGGTGCTTGGTAAAAAGATTTAAGCTGAACAGATTCCTATTTCCTCAAAAATAATTGGAAAAATATAGTAAAATCAATAAAGACCATTTAACTTGTTTGCCACAACAGCAGCTGAGCAGTAACTTTATGAAGGGTTGGTTTAAGGAAAAAATTACAAAGACATGGTATTTCTGAGGATGTTAGACAGAAATCAAAAGGAGCTATCACAAGGGTTAAATGCCTGCAAGCAGGATGGGGACTCTTTGTAAACACAATAACAGAGGTTCAGATTAAAAGTATACCCTTAATCAGAGAAGACAATAAGAGGACCAAAAGAATGCCACCATGACTAAACAGCAGAGTAATGGAGACCATTAGAGGCAAAAAGTCATCCTTTAAACTTAGGAATTCAGATCCTAGCGAGGATAACAGGAAGGTGCACAAACCCAGGCAGGTAAAGTATAAAAGTATAATAAGACAGGCAGAAAGAATTTGAGAAGCAATGTGCTAAATGTTCAAGCACTAACAGCAAGATTTTTTTTAAAGTATATCAGAAGCAGGAAACCTGCCAAACAGGCAGTGGGGCCACTAGATGACCAAGATGTTAAAACAGCACTCAAGGAAGACAAACCATTGCAGGGAAACTAAATGAATTTTTTGCATTGGTCTTCGCTGCAGAGGATGTGGTGGAGATCCCCACATCAAAGCTATCCATTTTGGAAGACAAATCTGAACTGTCCCACATTGATGTGTCAATAGAAGGGGTTTTAGAACAAACTGATAAATTAAACAGTGATGAGTCTCCAGGACCAGATGGTATTCGCTCAATAGTTTGGAAGGAACTAAAATCTGAAATTGCAGAACTACTAACTATAGAATATAACCTACTGCTGAAACAAGCCTCTGTACAAGATGACTGGAAAGGTGGCTAATGTAATGCTGATTTTTAAAAAGGGCTCCAGAGGCAACCCTGGTAATTACAGGCCAGTAAGCCTAGATTCAGTACCAGGCAAACTTGTAGAAAGTATAGCAAAGAAAAAAATAACTAGACACATAGATAAACATATGTTGCGAAGAGTCAACATGGCTTTTGTAAAGGGAAATCGTGCCTCACCAATCTATTAGAATTCTTTGAGAGTGTCAACAAGCACATGGACAAGGGTCATCCAGTGGATATAGTGCGCTTGGATTTTTAGAAAGCCCTCAAAGGCTCTTAAGCAAACTAAGCAACCATGGGAGAATACATAAGAACATAACAATGGCCCTACTGGGTCACCCCAAAGGTCCATCTAGCCCAGTATCCTGTCTTCCGACAGTGGCCAGTGCCAGGTGCCCCAGAGGGAATGAACAGAAGAGGTAATCATCAAGTGATCCATCCCCTGTCACTTATTCCCAGCTTCTGGCAAACAGAGGCTAGGGACACCATTCCTGCCCATCCTGGCTAATAGCCATTGATGGACCTATCCTCCATGAATTTATCTAGTTCTTTTTTGAGCCCTGTTATGGTCTTGGCCTTCACAACATTCTCTGGCAAGGAGTTCCACAGGTTGACTGTGTGTTGAGTGAAGAACACACAGTCTGCAGAAGAGAAGAATGAGGAGGGATTTGATAGCTGCTTTCAACTACCTGAAAGGGGTTCCAAAGAGGATGGATCTAGACTGTTCAGTGGTACCAGATGATAGAACAAGGAGTAGAGGTCTCAAGTTGCAGTGGGGGAGGTTTAGGTTGGATATTAGGAAAAACTTTTTCACTAGAGGGTGGTGAAGCACTGGAATGGGTTACCTAGGGATGTGGTGGAATCTCCTTCTGTAGAGGTTTTTAAGGTCAGGCTTGACAAAGCCATGGCTGGGATGATTTAGTTGGGGATTAGGTCCTGCTTTGAGCAGGGGGTTGGACTAGATGACTTCCTGAGATCCCTTCCAACCCTATGATTCTATGATTCTAAGAAACACTTCTTTTTATTTGTTATAGGGAAGGTCCTCTCATGGATCAGCAATTGGTTAAAAGATAGGGAAACAAGAGTAGGAATAAATTGTCAGTTTTCACAATGGAAAGAGGTAAACAGTGGGGTCCCCCAAGGATCTGTCCTGGGATCAGTGCTATTCAACATATTCATAAATGATCTGGAAAAGGGAGTAAAATGTGAAGTGGCAAAGTTTTCAGAAGGTATACAATTATTTTAAAAAGTTAAGTCCAAAGCTGACTGCACACTGTTACCGGGGGAGTTCATAAATCAGGTGACTGGGCAACAAAATGGCAGATGAAATTCAACATTGATAAGTGCAAAGTAATGCACATTGGAAAAAGTAATCCCAACTACATACATGTAATGATGGGTTCTAAATTAGCTGTTACCACTCAGGTAAAAAATCTTAGTCATCTGGATAGTTCTCTGAAAACTTCAGCTCAATGCACAGCAGCAGTCAAAAAGGCTAACAGAATGTGAGGAACCGTTAGTAAAGGGATAGATAATAAAATAGAAAATATCATAACACCACTACATAAATCCCTGGTGAGCAGTATACTGTGTCCAGTTCTGGTTGACATTTTCAAAACAAGAACTTTCATTGTTTGAAACAACTTTTAGTTTTTGAATTTAAGTTAAACTTTAGTGAAAAAAATGTAAAAATAAAATAAAATATTTGAAATCAAAACATCTTAAAATGATCAAAACATATCATTTTGATTGACCTCTTTTTTAAAAAATATTTTTAGATTGAGTTTTCATCCTGATTCAATGGACTGGACATTTTTTGAAATATCTAAAATTCTTTTGGGATGGGAAAAGCATTTCCTGCCCAGCTGTACTATTAATCTGGACATATTCCTCTCTGTGTTCACTCTGCTTTGCATTTCACTGTATTTTAACAGCTTCCCCCCCCCAGCATACTTTCTGGATCTTCCCCTTTAAATTTGGCAGAACCAAACAACTACAGTCCTAAAGGGGCTATTTTGGAATTTGCTGTTGCTGTCTGCATTTTTCTCTTTCCTAGTTTGTAAGTATGGCTTCCTTGCTTGTAGAGATTAAAGAGATTAAGAAAACTGGGTTTAAAAATGTTAACCACGTTAAAGAGGTAAACATCACCTTGAATCCTATACACTTTAAAAACACGTTTTTTATTAAGAGGAAATTACAATACAACATTAACATATTACATCATAAGTTACTTATTACTGGTATAGGATCAGGTCAATATTTAAAGAATCTGGCTAAAGATTGTAGCTTGCTGGATGGGGAGACCTGCTTCCCTGAGTACACTATAAAAAGTTGACAACATTTCTAAATACCTATCCTTTTTTTTGGCACTTCTCTTGTGTACGTACTTGGTGTGAAAAGCTTTTCCAGTACAAGGACAGTGCATATTTTACTATACCACAATTCCATAGGCGCAGAAGTCACATTTTCCAATAATGTGCAATACAGTCTTGCCGCTAACAGTAAAAAAGAAATTAGTTTGTCATTCTGTTTAAAATGTAGATCCTTTACTGGAGCATTAAGTAATCAGGTCAG
This sequence comes from Terrapene triunguis, assembly GCF_002925995.2. Lineage (NCBI taxonomy): Eukaryota > Metazoa > Chordata > Testudines > Emydidae > Terrapene > Terrapene triunguis. Next base: position 21,710,875 of record NW_020664462.1, on the reverse strand, counting down.
GGGACCCATTTGGCTTTATAGTTTCACAGTCTGCTCTTATTTACACTGGTGTTAATTTGAATTGGCTTCAAGTGTTGTTTTAGATTTATTCTGGGTCAACTGAGAATACAATCTCTCTCTCTCTCTCTTTTCTATAGCACCCATCATTATAGTACTTAAGTGCTGAATGTTGCCTGTATAACTTATAAGCAGCTGGACAAATATTTTGGAAAGTTTGTATGAAATAATTTTTCTGGGTCTGGAAACCTTCTCTTATGAAAAAGCATATCGCCAATGCACTGAAGAAGCGATGCTGCTACTTCATAAAGACTATATAGTCCAGCCTTCAGCCCAGAGCACATTCTTATGGGTGAGTGATGGAACAAAAATGCTGACACAGTCTTACATAGAAAACTGCTGGTGGGCGTCACTGTAAATAAAAACTAGACCACAGTCATTTGCAAGTATGAGCCAGGAGAGAAAAATGTTCAGCAATGAAGCTAGGGATATTTATTTTCATGACCTACAGATTAAGGCCTGAGGGAAGAAGGACAAAGGATAGAAAATGTGTCTGTTTTGCAGAAGGTGCAAAGATGCATTACAGAAAGATTTTGGGTGTTTTTTTTTCTAGAAACAGTAAATTACAGCTAGTTAGTCAGAGTGACTGCTATTTAAAAAGTCAAGAGCTACTGCACAATATTGCAGTAATTTCCTGTTCTAAATAAGAGAAATACTGTCACTGTTGTCTCTTTAATAGTGACTACTGTGTACATCAGATTGTCTACGAATAACACACGTTTTCCTCTGCTGCAGTCAGGGAATCAACCTCCCAGAATGAGATTGGTGTAGTTGAAAGCAGAACATGATGTATGGTATGATAGTAACATATCAGTATGGACCAATAAAACACACATGGCACGGGACAACTGTCCCTTTTATGGGGTGTCAGGGCCCAGTCTGCCCCTCACTGCCTTCTGAAGGCCCAAGTGGGAGATAAATGGCTAACTAGTCAATGTGCACCTGGACCTAATAAAGGTTACCCAAGCTCAGTGAGGGCAGGTACTCCCAAGGAGATGAAGCTGATGAGGAGACAGACTGTAGGGGTGGGCTAGTTAGGAAGCTACACTGGAGAGCAGAGGCTCCAGGACAGAGGAATACTCCCAGGGAGCAAATGCTCCCAGGCAAGGGAGCAGAGCAGCCCAGGAGAATGAACTGGGTGTGGTGCCTCCTGGGGAGCTCCTAGAGACTTTCTTAGCAAATAGGGGCACCCAGATAAATGCTCAGCACAGGCCCAGTGCTCAGCACAGGCCCAAGAATACAGCCTGAGAGTGCTCTTTGGCTAGTGGGGCAAGATGTAAAACTGATTAACCCAGAGGCAGAGTTTCCCATGAAACAGCTGACAGAAGCTTTCACTTACGTTTTTGTGCTGTCTGTTTTCTGTTAAATAAATGAGAGCCTCTGAAAAGGCTGCCCTTTAATATTAGAAAGGTCTGCTTGGACTTGTTTATACTTTGGGTGAGAGGAAACTGAGGCACCTGCGGCACCACCCTGCTGACACACTGAGGTGATCTCCTTGATATTACAACAGCAACGCTTAACAATGGGCCATGATTGCGTTATCCTTATTCAGGCTAAAATAGTAGCCAATGTAAGTATTGGTAGGAGAATGGGGCCTTACAATGATAGACCTTAACACAGTGATACAAATAGAAGTCTTACTTCTACTGCCACTGAAATCAATAGCAAAACTCCAGTTAAGTTCAGCAGTACAGGATCAAGCCTACAAAGAGATAGGGGGGAAGAGGCGGTAGATGGAGGCAAGGTGTGAAATCCTAGCCCCATTGAAAGAAAGGAAGGCTTGCCATTGACTTCAGTGGGGTCAGGATTTCGCCCAAGTAGCTGTGCAACTTGCACTGGCTACCTGTTGCCTCCAGATTGTTTGTGAAATGTTGGTTTTGACCTGTAAAGCCTTAAATGACTTGGGAACTTCCAACGGAAGAACCCGCCTCTCTCTCTGTGACATATTGCTGCAATGGCAGTCAGCAGAAGTGCCTGAGCTGAAACTCACTTAGTATAAGAGAGTGGGCTTTCAGGGTGCTCTGCGTTGGGACCTATGACCTTTGGGAGTCACTTAAAAAGATTGTCAAGGGTGGCTGAGTTTTGGATGAGTGCATTTTAACATAGAGCAGTAGAAATCCAAACAAATAAGTATATTTTCTCCCACTTAAAGTGAGTTACAGTGAGAGTCAACACAAATACCGTGATGTAGAAACACAGTGAGATCAGAATCAGGCCCAAGATGATTATTCTTTTCTCTGTATAATCTGTATTAAATTTTTTTCTGCAGTAACTATAATAAACTGCCCTATGCCAAATAGACACTGTCGCTGCCCATACCTTTAGGGTTCATGAGACATCTTAAGCAATAATTCTGATGTGAAATGCTCTCTACCTAATTTTACAATGGTATCTAAACAACAACAAGATAGCAGTACAGGAAGGCTGCTCTGAACACTTTCATGCCCTGTGGTTATTGCTGCTTGTAAATTCCTGCTGCAGTTAGCATGTCTGGCTCTCTCTCTCTCTCTTTTTTTTTTGCTTTTCTTTCAGAGAGTTAACTTTGTATTCTTTAGAGTAAGAGAGACGATGTAAACAATGGTTAAAATTCCAAACCCAGTGGAGATGCACGTCAACCCTGAAGAGGAAAAGTAATAAAGCCTCTGTGACTGGGAACCCCTTTTAAGGGGTGTCCAGGAACAACCGTGACTGGGGGAGTCTTTGTTAGCACAGTTCATTGGAACCATGCTGCCAGGAAGTAGATGCACACCTGGACCAATTTGGAGAGAAGAACAATTTGATAGAACCACCACAAGGGTATCTTTGTGGAGATTTCCTGCTCCTGGGTCCCTGACAGCACTCTCCCAATACTACTGCATACTAGACACCCTTATACCTAGTGGTTAATATGGGCCAGACACTGATAAGAAAATAAAAGTTTCACAATGGCAGCAAGTCTAGCTGGCTGATAGAAGGGTAATAAATGATCCTGAATGTGTAAGACGAATGCTGCAACAGATTAATTAAATTGTTATAAGCCGTTGTATTCAATGATTTAAGAATATGGGGCCAGATTCAGATTTAAATTACACTGATGTAAATCTGAATCAACTTCATTGGTTTCCATTGGTATAACTGGTAATTCAAACCCTGTCCCATTATCTGTTGTTTCAAGTGTTTTAAAGAAGTTGGAGAACTCTTCTGGATAACTTCTTGCTTGGGGAAAGGATCTCTTTATGTCTGCGAAGGGGAAAAGGAAGATAAAATAGATTATTTTTAATAAACTTTAAAATACCCTCAATTATGTTTGTTTTCTAGAGGGATTCATATAATTTTTCATTATTTCAAGTCCATGGGAGTTGAGAGTATTCAGAATCTCCCAGGAGGGATTTGGTATGTGACTAGGTCAGACCCTCATTCCTAATTGGTAAAACAAAAAGCTCTCAATACCCAGTCTTAGAACTGAACAAAACTGGCAACCCTCTGCTGGGGCTTGCGATAGATGAAGGAGACCAGGTATTTATAAATAAAATCTCAAAGCTATGCCAAACTCTCTCAATCTAGTCTTTTTCATTTAAATAACATAGAAAAATATTGCTAATGAGGTGCCAAATTAGAGCAGCAAGTGCTCATGTACATCCCAGGCAGCTGATTATCTCTCATCAAGGTGTCTAAGTAATACAGTCCTCATAATGAACTAATGGATTTGCAGGTCCAGTTAACACAAAAGTTCAACCTCAGACAAGTTAAAGTTAATCAAGTACAAAAAGGATTAAATTAGTACATTTAAATTCAATGGACAGAGGCATTAGAACGGTGCCGCACTCCCTCCTTTTTGCTTTGGTGTGAGCTGGTGGGAAAAGAATTGCTGCTGAAGTATCCTGCTCTTTGGGGACTTCATGCTTCAGTACTTTACCACCCATGCATATGGAGTTGCTAATGACAGAGGTTACCCATCAGGGAATGCAATTCCACGTAGACATTTTCACCAAAATGGATTATTTCAGCCTCGTTGGTCACAGATTCTGTAGTTTTCCAGTGATTCATCTTACTATTAATAATGTCAGAGAATTTTAGGCCCTTGAATTAAATAATGATAAATAGGAGCCACTGAGCGAGCTAGGCTGAGGCAGTGCTGTTTATTTCAGTGTGAAGCTCTGTCAGGCCTGATAAATCGGATCCCTGAAATAGTTTATAAAGTACTGAATTGATGTGGCGGTTGGTGAGGGAGAGAATTAATGTTACGAAATAGGCCTGCAACCTAGATTTGATGAAAGCTGAGGAAAGCCTTTTATATAAATTCTGTGTCTGTGTAGGAAATGGTTGCAGCAAGAGGTGAAAGAGCTGCACAGGGAAATAATGTGCTTCTATAATTTCTGTGGGCTACAGGTCAGTGAAAGAGGAGCACTGCGGACACCAGTGGTACAGGAGCTCCGCAGTGCTACATTAGAGCTCTGCAGATTGAAGGGGTGGCTGTAGACTGCTCATTTATAATACAAAACCTGAGGACACGTTGCACAAAAAAAAAAAAAAAAAAAAAAAATGAAAGCCTGTTTAAAGATGTAGTAGAGGCTTTCAAGTTCCACATGGCTGTCTTTACCAGGCTGCTATGGAAGAAAAGAATCCTTGATGCCACATCAAGTAGTTCAGTCACTATTGCTAATCTCTCTGCCTGAATTAATAGTTTCCTCTTCCGATCACGTCATAAAAGCCACTGGGAAATTCAGGGGGAAAATCCTATATCTAGTTCATAATTCTAGTAGGCTGCTTGCAAAATATAGCAATTTCCCTCTTTGGGAAATGATTACCTGTAAAGTAAAACAGGTGGATCCGATCTATAGTCTGTATGAAGTGTGAGATAGCACAGATTTCACACCGGGCAAGAATGGGAAAGATGGAGACACAAAGACACACAGATATCAAACCCACTTTGTGCATTTGGACATTCACTTGCAGTTAAAGTTAATAGGCATTGGGCATCCAGATCCCCTGGGTGACTTTGAAAATCTCAGCCACGTATTTTAGTTTGTTATTTTATTCTAAGCCTTAAATACCCTGTGTGGATACTGATTTGTGGGAAATGCTGATCCATGATGGTAAGAGAAAAAAAATGAAATCCTCAGGGTGGAGGGCAGATGGCTTGCCACCACCCCCTCCTCAAAACCTGGAGACTGTGATTCTGTCCCTCAGTACCATACCTGGAGAACAAGGGCACCAGAGAGTGATTTTACAGGAGACAAGGCCTCTCTGATATCTCAGACTCCCCTCATCTGAGTGACAGTCAGAAAGACTGGATCATCCATGCAGCCCACAACCTGCAAAGCTCATAGCTACAAAATGGAGCTAACAGAAAGGGGAGGGCAGTTTCATCAGGATCAATCCTGTAAGGTAGTAAAAGGACAGAAAAGTGGCACAGACCTCCTGGCCTCCCAAATCTCACAGCCCAGCTCCAGTCACTGTTCTCTCATCTGTTTGTTCCAGGAGGGGGGTTACTTTTCTACACAAATGATGCATTGCACATCTCTGGCCCTGGGGAAGCCCCAGTGTGTGTGAGACCTGAAAACAAAAACCAAACCTACTGTTCTACAGCTGACCTGGAATCTGAACAGGCTGAAAGGTGGTTGGTAGGCAGAGGTGGGAAGCATGATATATATACAATCTGAACCTTTAAAAAATGATTAGAAGTTATTCAATGTGCTTGAACTGAGGTTTGGGCAGGTTCTTGGTTTTTTCCCATTAGGTTAAACTCATCCCTGCTAACAACCATAAAATTACTCTGTAAATTGCATAAGCACATGCAGTGAAAAAACAATGAGAAACACCATGGGAACATATTTTATCCCCTTGAATGTATTATTTGCAAGTAAAGTGCAGGGAAATGTCTCAGTGTGTATTTTTTCTTTCCACAGTCTTGTGTATTCCCTTGATCTCTGAAGAGCGGAGGACCTGATTACAAGTGCCATCTGTAAGTATGAGGAATGGTACAGGCAAGATTAAATAAGCTTTTTGCCTATGATAATTGACTTTGTATGGACAGCTTAACCTGAGCAATGCTTTACATATTTAATTTGGGGGTGGAAGGGACAGAACAATAAACAAGCAAAAACCAATAAAAACATGATAGGGAAGGTTAGCTTCAAACTGACAGAAGTCAGGCAATTCAGCAGCAAAGTGCCCATTTAAGAACATGAAAACTGCCCTACTAGGTCATACCAATGGTCCAGCTAGCTCAGGATCCTTGCTGCAATAGGGGCCAGTACCAGAGCTTTGGGGGGAGTGTACAGAACAGGACAATTTTGGAGAGGTCAGCCCTTTCTTCACCTCCTGGCAGTCAGAGGTTTGTCGTCACCCTGAGCAGGGGGTTGCATCCCTGACCACCTTGACTAATAGCCATGGATGGACCTATACTCCATGAAATTATCTAGCTCTTTGTTAAATCCAGTTATACTTTTGGCCCTCACAACATCCCATGGCAATGAATTCCATGGGGTTGACTAAAACAACAAGGAGTCTGGTGGCACCTTAAAGACTAACAGATTTATTTGGGCATAAGCTTTCGTGGGTAAAAACCTCACTTCTTCGGATGCATAGAGTGAAAGTTACAGATGCAGGCATTATATACTGACACATGGAGAGCAGGGAGTTACTTCACAAGTGGAGAACCAGTGTTGACAGGGCCAATTCAATCAGGGTGGATGTAGTCCACTCCCAATAATAGATGAGGAGGTGTCAATTCCAGGAGAGGAAAAGCTGCTTCTGTAATGAGCCAGCCACTTCCAGTCCCTATTCAAGCCCAGATTAATGGTGTTGAATTTGCAAATGAATTTTAGTTCTGCTGTTTCTCTTTGAAGTCTGTTTCTGAAGTTTTTTTGTTCAATGACAGTGACTTTTAAATCTGTAATAGAATGATCAGGGAGATTGAAGTGTTCACTTACTGGCTTATGTATGTTACCATTCCTGATGTCTGATTTGTGTCCATTTATTCTTTTGCGGAGGGACTGTCCGGTTTGGCCAATGTACATGGCAGAGGGGCATTGCTGGCACATGATAGCATATATAACATTAGTGGATGTGCAGGTGAATGAGCCCTTGATGGTGTGGCTGATGTGGTTGGGTCCTCTGATGGTGTCGCCAGAGTAGATATGGGGACAGAGTAGGCAACGAGGTTTGCTACAGGGATTGGTTCCTGGGTTGGTGTTTCTGTGGTGTGTAGTTGCTGGTGCTTCAGGTTGGGGGGTTGTCTGTAAGCGAGGACTGGCCTGCCTCCCAAGGTCTGTGAGAGTGAGGGATCATTTTCCAGGATAGGTTGTAGATCGTGGATAATGCGCTGGAGAGGTTTTAGCTGGGGGCTGTATGTGATGGCCAGTGGTGTTCTGTTATTGTCCTTGTTGGGCCTGTCCTGTAGTAGGTGATTTCTGGGTACACATCTTGCTCTGTCAATCTGTTTCCTCACTTCCCCAGTGTGTTGTGTGAAAAAGTACTTCCTTTTCTTTGTCGGAAACCTGCTGCCTATTAATTTAATTAGTGACCCCTGTTTCATTCTTCTCTTACCTACTTGTACTAGCAGCAAAGAGTCCTGTGGCACCTTATAGACTAACAGATGTTTTGGAGCATGAGCTTTCGTGGG
>NW_020664462.1:21657909-21698212 GCF_002925995.2 Terrapene triunguis | reverse complement strand
CTCTCGAGGTCCCTTCCAGTCCTAGAATCTATGAATCTATGAATCTACACTTCTGCACTGTTTTCCTACTATCCCTTCAAATTCTGTGACTTATAGACAGTAACTCACTTTCAGGAAAAAAAGGTCAATACTTTCCTTTTTGGGAAAAACCTGCAGCATATGTAAAAGCTCATAATTATTCCTCTGATCAAGAAGCATCAGCCCTGAATTAGGGTACAATAAGTTGGCTCTGATGTAGTGCATGTAGCAGAAACTAACTGGGTTTTGGCATTCAATTGAACACTGGCAGTTTCATGAACAAACTAGCAGAATGCATAGGCAGATTTAGAGGTCAGGCAATTCAGGTTTCTGTAGGAAGCACCCAGCATTATGACACATGAATCCCTTAACACTGTGGGTAACTGTGTCCAGGATCTAGACTATGGGCATCACAAGAGGAACTTTCACAAGCCTTCCCCTCCAAAAATGAAGGTGTATGCACACATCTTCATTAGCAACAAAAAGAAAGGATACCCAAGGACTAATCGGAATGGGTCTGGAACTGGATCAAACCAGTCTAAAAACCACTGGTACTTCTTTCTTCCTATATGCCATGAAAAAGTAGTTTGAGCTATGAGTCTGGAAGGACTAATAATTGTGGATGTCATGGAGGCAGTGTGCCCAGTGGATAGAGCACTGAACTGGGACTCAGACCCAAATTCTCTTCCAGGCTCTGCCCTGGCCTGCTGGGTGACCTTGGGCAAATCACTTCACTTCTCTGCCTCCATTTCCCCATCTGTAAAGTGGGGATAAAGATACTGACCTCCTTTGTAAAGCACTTTGAGATCTACTGTTGAAAAGCACTGTACAAAAGACAGGGGTAATAATTTCTATTCTGTTCATCTGCTTCTTCCACAACCATCCTCATGTTGTCTTTTGTACCACTGCCTATGCAAGGAGCACCCTCTCTAAACTGTCCCACAAGGCCATTACTTTCTCTTCCTCAAAACCCACTACTTTTGTAATGCCTACAAGAAACCAGCCAACTAATAATAATACTGGAAAGGTTGAGGCGAGAGAGTATATAGATGAGATTTCTGTTTAAATATGTATAATATAAGTTAAAAGCTGCATTTTGATTGTATTCTTCTTGTCATCACAGTGCCTGGTGAACTAGTGCAGAGAAAGGGAGCTATACCTTTCTTGTTCTCACTCCTTTCTGGCATCTGTGGGTGCTGAATGCCCCTTGAGGAATAAGGAAGGTACAGGACAAGCCCCTTACACCCATGTCCCTGTACACCCATCTCCCTGTACCATGTCAGGACCAGGCACAATCTGGCCCTTAGGCTATGTCCTCACTACGGGGGAGGGGGGAGTGGATTTAAGATATGCAAATTCAGCTATGCGAATAACGTAGCTGAATTCGACGTATCGGAGCCGACTTACCCCACTGTGAGGACGGCGGCAAATCGACCTCCGCAGCTCCCCCGTCGACGGCGCTTACTCCTACCTCCCTTGGTGGAGTACAAGCGTCGATTCGGGGATCAAATGTCACGTCCCGACGAGACGCGATAATTCGATCCCCGAGAGATTGATTTCTACCCGCCGATTCAGGCGAGTAGTGTAGACGTAGCCTTAGGCTACGTCCTCACTACGGGAGGGGGTGTCGATTTAAGATATGCAAATTCAGCTATGCGAATAGCATAGCTGAATTCGACGTATCGGAGCCGACTTACCCCGCTGTGAGGACGGCGGCAAATCGGCCTCCGCGGCTCCCCCGTCGACTGCGCTTACTCCTACCTCCCCTGGTGGAGTACAAGCATCGATTCGGGGATCAAATGTCGCGTCCCGACGAGACGCAATAATTCGATCCCCGAGAGATCGATTTCTACCCGCCGATTCAGGTGGGTAGTGTAGACGTAGCCTTAGACTGTAAGGACTGCACAGGGACTTGATCTGGTGTGAAAACTGTAGATGCTACCTGCAAATGATAGTTTCTTTTTTCCACAAGCTAATTTGTTTTGCTTCCTGATTCTCTGTGAAATCCTAGCAGCCATTCCAGAGTACCTTTAAAATGAAACAGGCACTGTATTTGATATTCTAATAGCTGACAGGTAGGGTCCCAAAAATTTAGCATTTTGTAGAAGTTTTACTTGCAACCCCCACATTAGTCTGTTGCTATCAAGGTTTTCTGATGGAGGCAATAGCTTCCTAAATCAGATCATAAAAATCATCTGTCAGGGTTCCTTCCCCACTCTGAACTCTGGGGTACAGATGTGGGGACCCGCATGAAAGACCCCCTAAGCTTATTTTTACCAGCTTAGGTTAAAAACTTTCCCGAGGCACAAATTCCACCTTGCCTTGAACAGTATGCTGCCACCACCAAGTGATTTAGACAAAGAATCGGGGAAAGGACCACTTGGAGTCCTATTCCCCCAAAATATTCCCCCAAGCCTTGCACCCCCTTTCCTGGGGAAGGCTTGAGAATAATGTCCTCACCAATTGGTACAGGTGAACGCAGACCCAAACCCTTGGATCTTAAGAATAATGAAAAATCAATCGGGTTCTTAAAAGAAGAATTTTAATCAAAGAAAAGGTAAAAGAATCACCTCTGTAAAATCAGGATGGTAAGTACTTTACAGAATAACAAAAGATTCAAAAACACAGAGGATTTCCCCTCTAGGCAAAACTTTAAAGTTACAAAAACAGGGATAAACCTCCCTCTTAGAACAGGGAAAATTCACAAGCTAAAACAAAAGATAACCTAACACATTTCTTTGCTATTACTTACTATTTCTGCAATATTAGATGCTTAGCTTAGCTATGGCTTAGGAAGATATATTTTCCCTGCCCTGGTTCCTTGTTGACTCCGGGAGACACAGACAAAAAACCTTCCCCCACAGATTTGAAAATATCTTCTCCTCTTATTGGTCCTTTTGGTCATGTGCCACCCAGGTTATCTGAGCTTCTTAACCCTTTGCAGGTAAAAGAGGAATTAACCCTTTACAGGGTAAAGAGGGATTTTATGCTACCCTTAGCTGTATCATAAAAAGCATCATTCCCAGCTTATTCAATAAGCATCACACATCTGAAAATTTCTGTTCACCTCTGCAAGGTCTGGAGTGTTTGGCCTTCTAGTTTATGAGATCTTTTAAGTAATACCCATGATGATGCCCTTTTGAGACTATACAGTGTGTATATTTATATACATAATCTATCAAGAGACCATTTCACAGAGTGATAGAGCCAAATGTTCACAAAATAGGGGCTTGAATCACACTCACTGACACAGGTGCATGTAATGTGCACTCTCTAGCGAGGCAGATGTGCCAGGGTCAAGAGCTGTGTGGGAGGGCAGATGGTATTTGCCCCAAAGCACTTCCCTGAAGGTTCCACAGAGCTTTAACCTGTGATCATGCAAGCCTCAGTCAGTTTAGGGGATGCAGTGGCTAGTTGCAGGACCTCTGCAAAGCAGATCTGTGGGCACCTTGAACCACTGCAAAACCCCTTCTGTACAGACTTTCCATTACTGGGGGCCCTAAGTAATCCAGTCTGAAAATGACCCTGCAAAATATGCACAAGTTAGGAACGTATTTTTGAACAATGGGCCCAAATGGCTCTGACTCAGTCCCACCGTTCTTCCATGTGTGAAGGTCCAATTGAAATCAGTTTTACATATGGCTCAGAACTGTTTGTTCGGGCCAACTGTTAACAGATAATAGTGACCACAAATGAACAAGAATCCACCTTGGAACATGCACTTCTGCTCAATCCTCGGCTTTTGCTGCAGTCTCTTGATCCATGTGATACAATCACCCCTGTAATGACTTGTGCTCTCATTTGTAAAGGGTCATGCAATTGAAATCAATGGAGAACCAGAAGAAATAGTATTGGGTATATTTGACAGAGGAGATACTGCATGATACATATGAAACACAGGCAGCTGATAACAGTATGCAGGAGGTAAGCTGAGACAATTGCTATTGAACAAAATCAAACCAAACACAAAATCCCCCACTATATCTAAAAACTGCACTTTACTACCTATGCAACATGCTTATATTACTGTTACCCAGTCCTCCCTTCACCATCTACGTATTTGTTTTACCCACCTGTTGTGTCCTGCATTAATATAAGCTATTTGGAACAAAGACTATAGCTATATATTTGTACAGTTCTTAATGATATAGCAATCTGAGCTGGGCACTATTTTAATCTAAACCATGATTTTCTAGATGCAGATCACATGTTCATTGGGCCAGATCCTCAGCTTGGGTAAACTGATGTTGCTCCATTGATGCATATGTAGCTATGGCAGTGTAAAGCAGAGAGAAATATTATCCATTGTCCTTTAAATGTTTTAATGGCTGAACTCATGCATGTTCTGATGGAGTGGGTAGCTGGCACTGCCTGACCCACAGCTTCGATGGGTATGACAAGTATGACAAGTACCCAAAATTAACAACATCGTAAAGGATAACGGAGCTGAAGCCTAATTTTTATCTACATCTACAAGAAACAGAAATAGATGGTGTTGTGAAGCAAGATCTGATCCAAAAGATATGACTGCACTGGGCCAGTAACTCTGGGAATAACTTATATTGAATCAGACACTCAAATGGTACATCTATACTACCCTTTTTCTGTAGAAGTCCCCAGTGCAGGAAGTATATTAATAAAAGGGGATATGGCTGGTGGGAGCATTCCTTTCCCCTGTGTGACATAATTCCCCGAGGTGCAACCTGGAACTGGGGTACCGCTGAGCCCTCTGTCTCACCAACCTGGGCTCCCTCTCTTATTGTGATGCTGTGACAAGCTGCAGACCCCTCCAGATCCCCTCCCACTCTTCGAGACTGCCCAAACCTGTGCTCCCTAATCCCTCAGTCTCTGTGCCAAACTTTGTTCCGGCACAGGCACAAATTGCGTCCTAAGTGTTTACTCTTAGCTTCTCTGAACTATGTAAAGAACACTCCTACATCCTAGCTATCCCATCATATCTTCTGTTCCTTGGTAACTAGTCTGCTGCCACTCACTTTGTGCCAGATCCTAATATCCTTATTCAGTTGATCCAGTAATTGTCTTCAATGGGACTATCTGTGGAATACATTACTATGCATTGTGGGTAAAAATATCAGAGTCCAGCCCATTGTTAAGTAAACTGAAATAAGGGTCAATGAGATATATTGGTGTATGTGTGCAAAATGAGTGTACCACTTCTCACAAAGCAATTGAAATACAATATACATGAGAATAACAAAATGCCTTTTCAAAAGTCATTTTTCAGAATATATTAATTGTAATCGAGGGAAGAACAGACCTCAAAGAGAAGCCCAGAGTAAAAGACGTTGCAATTTAATAATAACAAGTACCTGGGGTAATAAATACAAATGCTAATGTAGTTTGTTACCAATCTCCATATTTTAGTGTTGCACACTAGTAAATGCTGCCATATGATTTTAAATGGTAAATTACAAAGGTTAATAAGTCCAGTTTAATTTTTATAAATAGCTCTTTTTAAAAGAACCTTTGCACACAGCAGGAAGCTTAATACAACATACCAAGCAATGTTTTTAACAGGAAAGCTTCCCTTTTAATATTTTCTTCTTTTCCCTTTTCACTGTCCAGAATCTATCCTCATAATCCTTAAATCCTCATCTTATTCCCATCACCATAGAAACACCTGCGGTTAAAAAATCAGTGTTGATCAGTAGCAAGATATCCCACGTCTTTCTTTGGCCCACAAAGCAGTCCTACCCTCCAGTCTGTTCGTATGGAATGAAGAGATCAGCAATGAGCAAAATTTAAACCTTTTTTTTTTCTCGCTCAGTGGTATCTCATCTCTTCATTAGGGAAGCTTGTCCTCTGGGGAAGGGGGCAGGGACTCATTCATTACTAATTATGCTTGTCATAAAAAAACAAGGTTCTCCCATGACTAGTTAGGTTTTAGGCTTTAAAATAGGTTCTTCAGAAAAGCTATAGAAGAACACAGTTAGGATTCAGATGTAGAGACAGGCTAATCGTATGCGGGAAATCATATATTTGCCTCTTTTTCTGATTGCAAATTGTCCTTGAAAAGCTTATGTTTGTCTTGAATATATCCGTTAAAGTATTTGCTGGATCACTGCTACAAATATTTGTTGATATGAGCATAAGTAGTTTGTTGTGAATATTCAATATTGAAGCTGTTTTGATTGGCAATAAAGGTCACATGGTAAGCTTTTTTTCCCTGATTGGAAAAGTCATGTAACTTTTGAATCTGTTTTCTGGTGGAAAAAATGTGTACTTAGAATTTAACTTTCTGTCAATATTCTATAATATGCTCTTAGAATTTTTTCCCATCTACATCCTGCCCATAAATTTGTTAGCTAAACTATTCAAGGGAAGCAGAAACTAAAAGGGGCACAGAATATAAGCTACAGCCTCAGATATGGATATATGTATTGTTGCATAGACTGAGAAATATATTGCTGAATTTTCAATATGAGTGGTATCTGAGAACAAACTAACGGTAACCAGAGTTCTGCCTGAATATGGATTGCAGTATCAGACCAAAATGTTGTAAAGGATGTGAAAATATTGTGAACTGCCTTGACACCCATTTGAATCCTGATTTCTTATCTAACAAGAAGTTAGATGTATGATCTGTACTAATTCTAACAGCACTTTAAGGGGCAATCTAATTCCCAGTTTCCTAAGGGCACAGGTTATGTCTAACTAGGTTCTGTACAGCACCTACCATACCACTGATGCTCTCTATATAAATAAGTACACATACCAAAAAAATCAAAAACAAAAAAATAACCCAACACATCAAAAGAACATTATTAAGGTTAGTAGCTGAGGACTTCACAAATATTAATGAATTTAATTTCAACACACCTCTGTGAAATGAGGGGGCATTTTTATCCTCATTTTACAGATGGAGAACTGAGACGCACAGAGAGTAAGATCAAAAGTATCTACTAATTTTGAATGCCTGATTTGAGAAATCTAGGACCTGATTTTTCAGAGCATGTAGCATTATATAGCACTTAACATATTCAAAGCACAACTCCCATTGACTTTGGTTGCAGTTGTGACTGCTCAGCACTTCTGCAAATCAGACCCTAGAGTCTCAAGTCGGGCATGAAGAAAATGAGAGAACCACAATTGGTGGCCACATGTAAAAAGGTTTTTTATGTGACTTGCCCAGCATCTGTGGCAGAGACAGAATTAGAATCCAATATTCCAAGGCAGTATTCAACTGCCTTAACCATGATACTATCTGTCTCTTCCTGACGTTCCCTGCCTCATTCACTACACACCTTCCAACTTCTGTAACAAATGACACAGGGGTCCTGTGGGAAAAAAACAGTGTGTCATCATATAATTAAAGACTGTATCATAATGAATATGTCAAGAGATCCAAATTAAGGTTGCATAGGCAACATTAATTCTGGAATTTTCTAACTCTTGAGAGCTTGACTTTGCAATCTTAATAATGTCCTTTCAACACAGAGGTGTTTTGTGTGTGTGTGTGTGTGAGTGAGTGAGTGAGAAAGAAATGTTCTAGGTTTTTGAAAAAACTAACTGAAAAAAATAAACTCTATCATGTGGCATTTGACACCCATATAATTTGTAAGCAGGGCTGTGTAAGAGGGTCGGACGCACCCCTGTGGCACCTCCTGCTGGTTACTCCGGGGAATCAGTTCCTTCCAGTCTCCGGAGCACCCTCAGCAGGCCGGTGATCCGCCTTGTCACGACTTCTAGCCCCCGTGTCCCTCCCAGGACCCGGTGCCCTTATCTAGGGGGCTGCCCTCTGGCAGAACCCCTTGCTCTGGGTTTCCCCTCCCCGGGGAACCCCTACCCACTACCCCTACCTCACCTCAGGATAAGGCCACTGCCAGTCTCCAACTAGCCCCCGCTCCCTGGGGCAGACTGCAGTATAGGCCACTCATCATCTGCAAGGTTGGGTTTGGACCTGCTGCCTTGGCCTAGCCCTGGGCTGCCCTCTGCAACCCCCAGTACCCCTTGGTCTTCTCCTAGGCCGCAGCCTGGGGCTTTCCAGGCTGGAGCTCCCCAGCTCCTCAGCCTTTCCCCAGTCCTGCTCCACTACAGGTACCCTGTGTCTAGCTCCCTGCAGCCAGGTCCTTCTCTCTCTGAGTGCAGAGAGAGAGACTTCTGAGCTCCTGGCTCCCAGCCTCTTTATACAGGCCAGCTGGGCTCTGATTGGGGCATGGCCGAGCTGCAGCTACTTCCCCAGAACCAGCTCAGCCTTCCCTGCCCCAGCCTTCTCCCAGGGCTGTTCCAAACCCCTCAGGGCAGGAGCGGGTGTCCACCCCGCTACAGGCTGGAACCTTTAGATCCACTACACACAGCTCTGTCACTTGAGCTAACAGAATAATTGGTAGCAGTAGTGGGTTGTCATCTTCTATGTGGACTAGATGGGGATGAGGCACTTTGCCAGTGGGTTTTTACAGGATATTTGCCAACAGCAATGGAATGGTGAGGCTCAAGGATCTTGGGTTCCATCCCAAGCTCTGGAGGAAAGTGTTCTAATAGACACAGACTCTTCTGCCCACGCCCTTTCCTCACCACTGCCAAGCTTGATCCCCCCACACCTTTGCTCTGTTCACTCCAACTTATCCCTGTCCTGTTTCTTCCCCACCCCTGGCTCCTTGTCCTGGTTCCATTCTCCTTGGCTAACCAGTCCGTCTGCATTTCTCAGGATTCTCATCCCGGTCCCTTTGCCCAGCCAGTCCTAGTCTTCTGCTCTGAACTCCCTGCTCCAGTTTCCCCACCACAACTCCCAGTCTTTCCTCCCATTGCAAATCCCCATCTTCTGGCCCAACCATTCCCAGTTTCCACTCCATCCACTCTGGTTCCTTGTCCCCAGTCTACTTGCCCACTTGCCCATCCACTCCCATTTCTGGCACCTCATCTGATCTCTCACTCTTCCTGTCTCCAGTCTCCAGACTCCCCGATACCCACATTTCCTGCCTCACTGGCTCTCAATCTCCCTCTCTGGGCTCCATATCCAGTCTCAGTTGTCCACCCCAGCTTTTGTCCCAGTCTCAAAGTAAAGTTTGCCAGAATTTTTTAATATGAGCAAACCAATATATTTTCCCTAGCCTCGTTCTCAGAATTAGCTGGACCATTTTGGCTGACATTTCTATAACAAAGAAATAAAAATCAGTTTTAGGTAGACATCTGGTATGCAAAAATTCAGCCCAAATGGTTAAAGTTTAGCAAAGTTATAAGAAACTGAAAACAGTGTCATAGCGTGTTGGGCAACCTTAATAATAGGCGGTGCTACCAGCCCCGCCTGTAATTAATAGAACTATGAGAAATTATTTCAGTGGTAACTGGAATGACTGTGTTTCCTCAAAGTGGAACTGAAGCAAATCAATCTGAGCCCATTGGAGCCAATCCAATTAAAAAGGAGCTAATCTGTTTTTCAGTGAGGGAAGCATGGCCTACAAGAAGTACTCATTTCCAGACAAGGGAAACATGTTGATAATCAAAAGAAGGGAAAGAATTTTGATTATTTCACTCTTAATTTCTGCACATTTGCCATGGTAACTCTTCCAAATTGTTTCTTTAAAAACTATTTTTGTTTTTACATATCAACAAAATAGATGCTGTCTATTGCTCTGTAGCATCACTTGTATTTATAGGATATCAGTCTGGAAGATAAACTCCCCAGGATAAACACTTATTTTCAGTCCACAGTCTACTGGTTCACACTGCCTCTCTAATTCTAACTATTCATTATCAAGTATGAAGGCCAACATAATTGATTGTAGTTTGGCCATATAAATATTATTAATTAAAAAAAAACAATTAAAATAAATGTTTACCACTTTCTAACTATTTATACTTGTTCTGTAGTGTGGTTCATAAATTGCTTTGTTTTGGAAATTTTCAATAATCTGATGATTGGGGACATGTCAATATCTAGGTAGATGCAAAATAATATGGTTATGACTTTTAGTCACTACCATCCACAGCTAGATTTGAATCCAGTTGCCACTAGAGCTGAGTGAGAAACAGTTTTCCCATTCTGTGACTATTTCTGAGAGTTTGACATTTCCCCCCTGTCTCAAATCAGGTCAAAAAGTCAAAATCTCAAAGATATTCACAAACCAAGAATACATTTTTTTTTCATTTTAAGTCAACTGAAACATCTTGTTTCGATCATATCAAAACATTTTATTTTGACTTTGACCTTTTTTCTGTCTTCAAACATTTTTTCAGTCAGATTAGCTTGACTATTGAAACAAAAAGTTGTTTTGAACTGGAAAACCAGAAATTTTCACTTTGACAATTTCAGAAGTTTTTTTCTAATATGTTTCCAAATTGGAAAACCCAACCCAACCCTCTTTTGTGAACAGTCTTTTTTTTGATGAATCAGCATTTTCCTACAAAAAGGTGATTCAGTGAAAAATTCTCAACCACCTCTTTTTATTGATAAACCACCTTTCTGATTATCCCATACAAACAAGAAACTGCATCAGGCAATGTAGCTGAAAGGTCTGAGAGGTGGCAGAGGGAAGAAGGGGTCATTTCATTTTATTTCATCACATTTTCCAGTTCAGATCTTTCAAACTAGTTTTTAGGAGTGATGGCTTCAACAAGCATTGAATAGTTGAGAGAAAGCAAAATATCCAAATCTCTCGAGTCCGTAAATCTCTAGAGAACAAATCTTTGCTCATGATACTGTGACAGTTTTGACCCCAGATGGAATCTGGATTTGAGAAAACAATTATGGGAAAACTGCAGAGCCTTAAAAAAAAGTTCAGTTCTGCAAATGGGCAAAGGTTCACGGGGACAGTGAGTGGAGTTATTTTGTGCCTAAAGTGCAGCACTGGGACTCAGAAGATCTGATTTCCATTCCTAGCTCCTCCGTGGATTTCCTTTGTGAATCTGAACAAGTCTCTTGGCCTCTCTGTACTTCACTTGCCTTATCTGTGAAATGGAGGATAATGGATCCCTCCCACACCAGAGTGAAGTGAGGCTTAATTATGAATGTCTAGACACCATGATGCACTAGAAGTAGACAGATATCTAAGATGGATAGATGGAGGGATAGAACATATGGATTGAGAGAGAGAGATAGAGAGAGATTAATGTTTGCTAAATACTCTGAATTCCTTGGATGTACGGTGCCATATAAATGAAATATATTATTCTTTTGGTATTTTACCCAAACTGATTTACTCATCCATCGTCTGGAGGATTTTAAAGATAGTCCAGCTTTCCTTCAGGTAAATCTTCTCTTTGGACTTGCAGCTGAGAAAGGAACAGAATATCTAGACTTATGATTGTTAATACTTTTTTTTCTTTTAAGAGGAAATTGATAGACACTTTCCCGTGAGACTTACTATAGATGTGGTTACTTCCCTAATGATTATTCCATATCAAGCCCACTCTGCTAAAGAGGTGCTAAATTAAAAGGCTGCTGTTTGAAGCAAAAGCTACAAACTGAATTTCAAACACCTAATAAGATACTGAAAATTACCTCAAGCTTTCAAATGTCACATACTTTAAAAATACAAATTAGACTGGAAATGCAGCCCAGCCATAATTAACACTATGATGTGTTCAAATAATCAAACATTATCCTCAGAGGAATCTATTGAAGGAGATTATTATGAGCGATAGTTCACTAATCATTATGTGACAACTATTTTTTATGTCATTGATCTAGACTGCCTTGTCTATTTTGTCAGTGTCGCTAGGCATCTTTTTAAAAAAGGTGATATTTTCCCCCACACAGAGACAGCTCGTCCTATAGCTCCAATTGATGTCAACCTTTGCTCACAGTTATCATCTGCACACAGCCAGGCTTCATTTTAAATCAGAGAAGCGGGGATAAATAAAACTGGATGGCTTTCAGTTCCAATCACGTCCTGTTTTACCTCACGCCAGCCAATAAGTTATCATGAAATAATGGATTTTTATCTGTGACAATGAAAGAGCAGGTTTAAGATTTTCAAATTAAAAAAAAATTCTCATGCATCTCTTATATGGTGTGGAGAAAGATTTCTTTTTCAGAGGAAGGATGGAAAAGTTTGAGGGGTTTTATTTATTTATTTTTTAATAATAGAAAAGAATTATTTCAGGAAGAAAAAATTCAGGTGCCTTTTGCAGAGAGGAAAATGAGACGCACACTATATATTTTGTATTGTTAGAGAGTCATTGCAGATTCCCAAATTTTGCAAATCTTGGAAATTGAATTTCATAGTGTCATCCCTCACCTTCACCTTAGCAAAATTCTCTCCAATTCATAAAGCACGACACAGATGTAAACTCCAGAGAGCTCAGGGTATCAGTCCCCCTCAATATTCCTCTTTGTTATCAAACATCAATGTAAGATAAGCGGCTTCAGCAATTTGACCTCTGTTTTTGAAATGTATTTCTTTACTACATATCTCCAAGCACAGCAATATAAAACAGAGTAAGAATTATTACTTACCCCTCTGCGTGGTTTAGTCTAATCCTTAAAAATAAAAATAAAAAAACATGAATAAGAACTGGGGCTAGCCAAGTGTGTAATATGCTGCACTAACAACACTCACTAAAGTGTATATCACCTACGATTTAGCTTCCAGAACACACAAACTATTGAAAGAAAAAGTTTACACTATGTGAAATCCACATGCAGTATAATAATGCAGTGAGAATTAACCCCAGCCTTAGCCTGGAACTCAAACTGAACCCTTCCAAAATGATTTCCGAGGTTCAGTAAAGTTTCACATGACTTCTTTAAAGTGTTTTTATTTTCACATGTGCCTCTGCTCTTCCTGGTTTTACCAGGACCAGAAATGATTATGCAAAAATACCATGAGAGGCTATTCTCACAAGAATCTTCGTGTTAAGTTGTTGTCTTGTGTGTTATGTTGTTGTAGCTTATGCCGGGGCAGGGAGGGGGAGGAGAGGTAAGAGCAAGTTAAGTCCCCTCTGTGGTGCTGGAGCTGTTACTTGAAGGGTACGTCTATACTTACCTCCGGGTCCGGCGGTAAGCAATCAATCTTCTGGGATCGATCCCGGAAGTGCTCGCTGTCGACCCCGGTACTCCTGCTCCGCGAGAGGAGTACGCGGAGTCGACGGGGGAGCCTGCCTGCCACGTGTGGACCCGCGGTAAGTTCGAACTAAGATAGTTCGACTTCAGCTACGTGAATAATGTAGCTGAAGTTGCGTATCTTAGTTTGAAGTGGGGGGTTAGTGTGGACCAGCCCAAAGTGTTACAATACATCCCTGTGATTTCTATAAGCATTACAATAGAAAGGATGGTTTGTGGCTAAGGAACAGTACTCAGGAGGTCTGGATTTAGTTCCTGGCTCTGTGACAGACTTCTTGTGTGACCTTGGGAAAGTCATTCAATTTCTCTGTGCCTCCCATCCCAATCTGTAAAGTAGGGATAAGAATATCCATTCTCCTACTCTTTGTCTGTCTTGTTTATTTAGATTGTAAGCTCTTCAGGACAGGGGCTGTCTTTTACAATATGTGCGTGTAGTGCCTAGTACAAAAGAGACCCTATCTTGGTCGTGTCAGTATAATAGAAATAATAACGAGTTACTAATGAAGGGCCCAATCCTGCATCCCCGACTCTGTTCCTGGGCCGATTTCCTTGAGTTTTGCTAAGGATGGAATTGGACCCACGGCAAGGATAACAATACAAATTCCATTTGGATATTTTAAGTAAAAACAAACTTAAACGAACAAAGAATTTGTGAACTAGGTAATATTCAATGGCCTCGCTGGTTACTCTGCCTGGTGCTGGGATTAGAGTTGTATCTTCTTTCAAATTATAACAAAGCACAGAGGTCTGTAGTCATGTATGAATGGCTGCACATGTGCTTGTTAAGGCTCTGATCCTGCAAACATTTAGGCACTGTGAGTAGCCCTGTTTGGTGGTAGCAAAGTTAAGACTGTGCAGAAGGGTTTCCAGGATCAGGGCCTAATAAAGTCCAGTAGCAATATTGTGGACTTCCAGGAAGATTTTTCAAACATGTATGCCTGCAGTTAGGCACGTAAAGCCATATTTAGACTTCTAAATATTGTCTGACTGCAGGACCCAATTTTGGCCCCATACTCTTACACACACACACACACACACACACACACACACACACACCCCTTCTGTGAGTGGATTAGGTAATATATTTCACTGGACCAGCTTCTGTTGGTGAGAGAGACAAGATTTCAAGCCACACAGAGCTCTTTTCTGTGTGGCTTGAAAGCTTATCTCTCTCTCACCAACAGACGCTGGTCCAATAAAAGATGTCACCTCACCCACCTTGTCTCTCTAATATCCTGGGACTGACGTGGCTACAACTGCACTACATACATTGAATTACAAAATCAGGAAGGGTGTATTGAGTCAATAAGCCCCTGCAATAAAAAGAAAAAAAAAAGAAGCAACTAAAATCTTGTTGTCTGCAGATAGTATAACTTCCTCAGGGTGTCAAGATGGACAGCTTCAAAGCTGGTGGGGAGGAGGGTTTTTTTCTAGTGAAGGGTTCAAGTAGACAGAAAACTGGCTCTGATATTTAGCCATTTATCATATGCATATCCTGTTAATGTTGACTTCATATTACTGCCTGTCTGGTGCTCTTCACACAGTGAACTGTGTTCTTTATAGCTGATAGGCTTCTACTTTTCTGAAGTATTTTCGAAAGACGAGGGTGAGGAAGTTTGGCAAACGTCAACCAAAAGGCTGATTCATGCCTTATGGGTAGTGCAGAAGAAGGCATGAAGTCAGGAGCAGGCAAAGCAAAAGAAAAGAGAAGTGAAGAGAGAGGCACTTCTACAAGCACAATTTAAAAAAGGGAGGCTCTTTTTTCGCAAACAAATTTTGATGTGGCTGGCTGTTTGGGGCCTGATGGAAAGAGTCCCATTGACTTCAAAGAACGTTGGAACAGACCCCACGTCCTTGGTGTGGAGTAAATGCTTATTCTATTTTGAAACGAAAATCTCCATCGATGCAGGTTTCTGTTCACTGATCATTTCACAAAGACCTTTACTGTAAATACTGACACAATAGAGCTGTCACACCACCTATCATGGCATTCTGAATTTGAATCCTTCTTGTGCTGTCAAATGTTGCTTAGGGCATGAACAAAGCTCTGCCATCCCTGCCTATCCTTGACTGCTCTTTGCACGTCCTCTATGTTGTTAAGTTGCTCTCTAAATGTTGTTCGACAGAGGTATTCTTTCGGTCAATCCATTTCACCTGTTCCTTCAGCTCTCCCCAATGTGCCTGTCATAGCAAATGCCCTGGTTTCACTTTCAACACATGTCCCAGATGTGTCCATCTTTTCTGGAGAACTTTGAAGATAAGGAATTGTTGAACTCTCTGATTAATCTCAGCAGTTGTTAAATTCCTTCCATTTAATACGCAGTATTTTCCTGAGGCACTTGCTTTTAAAGGTATTTATAGACATCTGTCTATAGATTTTGGTGGATTTCCAGCTTTTACATCCAAATGTTAAAGTGGAAATAACATTTAAGTTGAAGATTCGTTGTTTCATCTTTAAGCTGCAATTTTTCAACAGCCAAATCTTGTTTAAGATCCTGACTTGCCAATCATGACATTATTTCTTTCTGGATATCCCCATTGGCTTACACATTACTGACAAGGTATGTGAGTTGATTCACCTCTTGAATTCCTGTGCCTTCTTTGCTGGATTCATCATTAGATTTGTCATCATCAACCCCATCCTTTTTTGCAATACTGGACAGTTTTTTGGTCTTTGCATGCATGTTGACTGAAACTGTCATTTAGCAGAGCTATGTTGTCTGCAAAACCTAAGTCTGCTAGTGTACTGGTGGTTAAACCGTGCAATGCCTGTGTTGCATCCATCTATATTTTTTCTCATAATGAAGTTAATGGCAATTCCAGACAGGAGATGTGAGAGAATGCATCCTTGTTTGACACCAGTGTCTGGGTTAAACCATTTGCTCAACTCTGCATCTAATTTAGCTGTGAAAGCTGTGCCTTGATATAAAGCCTTGATAGGTATTTTTGTTGGCATGCTGCAACACTGCAAGGTATTACAAAGAGAATCACAATGGAAGCTGTTAGATGCTTTCTTAAAATCTGTGAGGTTTATGATGAGTTTTTTTATGATGATCTTTTCAGTGTTATTCTTAGGGTGAAAGTCTGGTGGACACGTGATCTTCTGGACCAAAATTCAGTCTGCTCATCCCTTAGCTTTGCCTCAACCACTGGTGTTATCCATGTATTTCCTCTTCTCATGCTGCTTTTTACTGCTTTGTCCTTTGCTTTATACAGATAGTTTGCTGCTTCTTTTTCTGGAGGTGTTCTGGAGATTAATATTTGCTTTGGCTTATTTCCTTTTTCCACATCATTCTATGTATCCTCACTTATTCAGATTTTAGGTTTGCTTGTCTAAAAACCAACTACAGTTATACGGCATCTATGGTACTGTCACTCAGAAAGAACCATGACATGTCAATGTTGACTTCTTGTGGTGGATCTAAGTCTTGTAGCATCTGAAATCTGTTCTTCATTTCAATTTGAAATTACCACTAATGTCTTGTCGGATAGCCAGCCTGTCAATTTTTTTGGTGCTTTGGGGAATTTTGTTTTTCATAAGTTTGATCTTCTTCAGTCTTGCCATGCATAAATTGAAGTCTCATCTAATGTCAGCTCCTCTGAATGCTCTGACATCCTAGAGAATTGATCTAAATTTCCTTTCCATACGTATATGGTCAATCTGGTTCCTGGTGATTCCATATGGGAAATTCCAAGTTACTTTATGGAAAACTCTCTGTGGGAATAGTGTTACATTAATTATGATCCCTGACACCTGCCAGAGTTCAACCAATTCTGATTTTTGGAACCACGGCCATGCTTCCTCATTGCTCTCTCCATTCTATTCTTGTGATCCTAAACCATGGCACTGAAGTCCCCATTATTAAGAAGATGTCATGTTTAGGAATATTGTCAGAGTTTGTAGGCAATTGATCTTTGATCTCATCATTGTAGTTGTCTGTTGGTACATAACATGGTATATTTGACATTTTTGTCTATTGTGTTTGAAATGTAACTTGGAGCTGTTAGCTGGCAGTTGGCTCCCAGTCTATAAGTGATTTTTCTGCTTTGGAAGTCATAATTAATGCTACTCCCATTGAGTGGCAATGGTCTTGCCTCCCTGCTTATACTTTCATTTTTGAATTATTTTTGATAAACTCCTGTTTATCAACATTTGCTTACATCAAAGATTTTGTGATTGTATTCATCCATTTCTTTCATCACCTGAATGACTTATGTTATTACGAACATTATTTTAATGTTTCAGAAACCTACGTTGATAGTTTGTTTTGCCTTTAGTAAAGAACTCCTCAGAGTCTTGGCTTCCTGCTGGCTTTCACCTAATCTTGTCATTTCTGCTGAGACAGAGTTCATTACTTTGCCATGATGTTTGCCAGGATGGCTACCTTGCTGTACAATGATGGCATTGGTCAGCTTTGGACCAGGCTCTGCCTGCGTGAACAAGTAGTGGTGGAAGGAAAGCACAAGAGGCCAAATCCACAAAGGGACTTAGGTGTCCTGCTACCCAAATGCAATTTACAGCCCTGAAGTGTCCAGGCTTCTTATACTATATCTGGGGAGAGCTGGGTGCCTAAGAATGGGATTTACAGGAGCCAATATGCTGAGTGGGTAGTGTCCTAAAATAGCCAGTAAGAATTGCCAAGGAAAGGGGTAGGACCTAAGCCCAGCCTCTTGAAGTTAGTTTGATGCCTAATTCTGCTCTGGAGTGATGCGCCTATCTCTACTTGAGGATTCACAGCCATGCACTCTCTCCTGGAGTTAGATGCCTTAGTTAGATCAGCCCTTTCTCTCTCTCACACACACACACAAAAGCCTAGAGAGAGACTCTCCAGTAGCTGAGTGGTCTAGGCACTCACCTGGGTGGGGGGTGGGAGGGGAATCTATTTTAAAATTCCTGCCCTGGCTACTTTGGGGCAGGGATTGGAACTCAGGGGTTCTATATCCCAGGGGAGGGCCCAAACCACCTCTTGCTTCCTCTCTGTGGTCCAATGAATATTTAATATCGAGTGAAACAGTTCTCGTGGGAGAGACTGAGAGAAGCCCACCACAGCACATCCAATAGCCAAGGGATGTGGTCCCACTTCCCTGAGATGTAGGACACACAAGATCAAGTCCCTGCTCTAAATTAGGCAGTGGGGATATAAACCTTAGTGTCCCTGGGAGAGTGCTCTAGCCCCTGGGCTATTGGGTATTCTGGGGAAAACATGCATCCACCTCCCCCCCCCCCCCCGATCTCGTTGCCCCTGACTGTCTTTTGTGTGGGTTAGGCATGCCCTAAGCAGGCAAGATAGGTGGAGGAACTCCTAGTTTGTGAACCCTGCCAGGTCTTGGGTGTCAAGCAACTTAGTGACATTAGGACGTAGGCAGTTTTGCGCATGCCCACCAGCAGAAACGTAGGCACTTAGGTAATTTAGGCACTTATAGGGTTAGGTGGCAGCTAAGCAGGGGTTCTGAGGATCTCATCGGCACTTACATTTTGGATTTAAGTGTCTAATTCATTTTTTGGCTCTAGCCTAAGGAGCCTGCTCCCACGTCCCTTCTTCCTAATATCTGGCTTGCATTGCAGTGCTTCTTCTCCCTTGCTCCTGGCACTAATCACCCCAAGGGACTTGACAATGGCCCCAGCCCTCCATCAATTCTGCTCAGCAGAGCTGACCAGCTGAAAAAGGGAATACATGCTGTAGCTCTTTAAGGATCTTATCAATAGATTCACTTCATTTGGGAGGCCACAACAGCTTACATCTTGGTACTTACATTGCTCCCACTACTACAGTATCTAGTATAATATATAATATTGACTAGTCACTGTACACTAATGTTTAAATAGTAGGTGAAATATGAGCACTTACATATTATTGCTAGTGAAAAATGAGGATTTTAAAAATTCAGCTACAAAAAGATACTTTAATTTGCATTTAACCCATAAGAGCAAAGAAATTCAATCAAATGTTTTTTATTTTGCACTGTGGCACTAGTGTACAATGCCAAAGGGGGAAAAGCTGGGAAAGTTTGCCCCCAGATATATATTGTAGCCTGCTACTCTTTGTTAACCTATCCAGCCAAAGCTAAGCCTCCTCTTGCTAAGGGCAGAATGCAGCTTCCTTTCCACAGAGAACAATAGCTGTATTTCTTTTTAATCAGTAAAATTTATGTTAAATATAAGTAGAGAGAGAAAATCACTTTTGAATAGAGCCAAAGCTTAAAAGCAAGAATTTTTTCATATGACTTTTACCTCATCAATAAGTAGATTACATTGAAGTAGTTCTTTTTAAAAAATGAGAGATCAATGTAACCACATTCAACATTGTGTTGAATAAAACCTTTAATAATTGCTTTTTTTGTCCTGCTGTGTGTATCTCTCCATTGGACCTCTCTATAAAATCTGTGTAGCAGGCCACAAGGGGGAAGTAGCCACATTATCAGGTGACCTCCGTGCTTGGAATCATTCACAAATCAACTTTTAAGGCAGTAGATGACTCGTTTTCAAGACCCGTCTCTATCTCCCTTATGCTAGAGATCAACCCATTAGCACCACCCTGTGTTAGCCAAAGGATCTTGTTAACTAATCTTGGCACTCTGAAGTGGATTAAAATCAAAACCTGTTTAAAAAGTTTTAAAACCATTACTCAGTCAGGTCCAAACATAACAATGTATCATGAAACAGTTTCAGATATATCACCGTATGTCATACCATGGACCAAAAATTAGACACAGGAAAATATAACAAAAAACAAAACAACCTACAGTTAGAAATCATGTGAATTTACTTCTAAATAAAAGTTGAGATGAATTATTTTGGATACTTCCACTGCTTAATAAAATCATTGTATTGTGCCGTGTGCTGTAATTTTTATTGCATGAATGCAGCTTGCTCCAATTTCTAATACACATACTGTGAAACCTTTTCATCATGTCAGCACAGGTTCAGGTTTCAAAGCAGTATATAGCAAGGTCTACAGTTCTCATAAGCTTCTCATTTACTCCTTAAATCTGTAATATCCAAAAGCTGGTAATTTTCCTTGCTGTGCATGCAGTGAAAATCTCCTCTCTCCTCGTGTGTAAATATCAGTTCTCCGAGGGTGTAGATGCCTTCTGTAAAATGATAAAGAAAACAGGCTAGATCCTCAGCTCAGATAAATCCACATAGCTCAATTGAAGTCAATGGAACTAAGCTGATTTACACTGGCTGAGGATCTGGCCACATATATTTAGAACATCTAGGGGTACCTTGCAAGCAAAGAATATGAATGAGACAGAGCTACCCCAGGAATTTTTAATAAAAAAGCAGAGTTCAGTATATAAATCAATATTTCATGATGATATAATTCTATTGTATGTGCTTTACTATGTTTTGACATGTTTTAATAGTCTATACTTCCTAAGGTTGCTCTCAGGCTTAATTAATTAATATCTGTAAAGCACTTTGAGATGCTTCAGTGATTGGTGCTGTATAAGTGCACAGCATTTTTTCTACTTTATTCCATTTTTTTAGTATTGAAAATGTTTCCATTCGGAGTTTTGAAATCCCAATTTGATTTTTCTGCTTTATCAAATTGCAAACAATGGTGAGGATATATGGTCAGTTGCAACACATAGGTGGGATACTGTGCAGAATGCAGTGGCATGAATAAAAAGAGTGGAAATGTTACCAGTTACCAAAGAGATCTGAAACCGAGGAGAATTTTTTCATAAAATGTTCAGAAATTTTGTTTCACTCATTTTTGCCCATCACCACCTGAAATTGTGACATTTTGGGAACATTGCATTTTTGCTGATTAAAACATATGAAATTATGAATCCTTGTCTCCACAGTTAAAACAATTTAACAAAAAAGTCTGTTTTGTTGTAGAACAATTTCACTTAAAATGATGTAGCTTTAGCATGGACATTTCATGAAAACAGGACCATCTTCAAATTCTCCACAAAATGCAATATGCTTGTGTTTTGAGCATTTTTGATTGTGTTGTAAATATCTACCTCTGTTTCTGGTGAATATGGGGGTGAGATTTATGTGGCAGATTAGATTGAGAGGAGGAAAAAGAAATCTGGGTTTATTCACAAGAACCATTTTAACTATATCTGGGCTGAAGAGGATGAATTGGGATTCCAGAATAGGGTATGTCAAGAATATTCAGCCAGTGGGTATTTTGTCTGCACGAACATCCTCCATCTTTGATAGCATTATTCCCTGAAATATGGCCTCAGGAAGTGTTGCTTCTTCCAGAAAATGATTTTTGAATGATCTTGTAGAAATCTATAGCAAGGATATCATTCTACATTAAAGAATCAGATTGGTGGAAGAATCTGGTAGCTGAGGCAGATTTCTGTTCTGTGGGAAAGTGCATTAATGGGATTTAAGCTGTGTTGGTCACATGGCTGGTGGTAATGTGTGATAGGGTGGGAAGAAGAGTGCTGTGGCTTTGGTCAATTTTTACTTTGTATCTCTTATATTCTTGTATTGTTAGTCTATATCAAGGGTTCCTAGAGCTTTGGATGTGCTGGGAATGAGGGCCTTCAGCTGTGGCCATCTAGACATCAGGCAATCAATGAACACTGTGGGGCCACCGCAGAAGCACCTGACTGGCTAAGGCAGTCAGATGGCTTGCTCTTAAGCCCAGCAGCTGCAGAGGATCAGTGGCTGCTCAATGCACATGCCCATGATTTATCTGTCTCCCTGTACTCACTTAGCTCCAAGCCCTGCTCCAGCCTAGACTGTGGCCTGCAACCAATCTTGCTCCTGCCTTGGAATCAGCCCTGCTCCTGACTTCAGGTAATCCCATTCTGACCCTTGGCTCTGATGCCTGGCTCTGGCTCTGCTTTGACCTTGGGCTTTGGCTTTTGGATTCAGACCACTACGCCTGACACCTACGACCTGTCTCCTGACAAGCTTGTACCATTTGTGTAAGTCTGAAATTGAAATAAGCTATAGAAAGAGTCTCATTTTCCAATAAATTCTATAGAAGTTCTCCAAAAGTGGGAATAGCACCTGGATAGTTAAACTATAAAAGAATGTAGACTTGTTTAAGCTGTGCCCATTGCATTGTGGATTTACATTAGTGTGGCCGAGAGCAGAATTAAACCTCTATTTCTTAAACTCTTGCCAGGCACTTAAGCTTCTCCCAAACCCTCACTGCCCTAACTATAAGTCAGCGAGGAAATAGAAACTGGGCTAGACAAGTGCAGTGAGTGCATCACTTCAAATCCTAGTTTATGGATCAGACACTGGTGGTGTAAACTTATGCTCTCTAATGCTCATCCTAAGATATCTTTGGAAGAAATGATGTGGAAAATGCTATAACTCTGGATGAAATTCTCATCCGATGGAATGTCACTTATTTTACATCATGTCACTGAGGGAAGAATCTGGCCCTTTATCTGTAGTGGATGGAAAATTGATTTCATAAAGGGAACCATCTACTGAAGTCTTATGACTTCAACTAGAGAAAAAGATAAGTATATTTTCAGTTGGTAGATACTCTAGCACAGCTACGCCTTTCCTCGGAGTCATTGTGTTATTTCCTCTGAACTTTGTGGCCTAAAGATAAAGTGGAAAGATCTTCTTTTTGCCTGTACTATCACAACACTTAACCCTGAATTAGAGCGGCTACAACCACTGATTCAATTCCTTGCTGAATTTCACTTTTATTTTCTCCCAAATAGCTACCTTTTTGAAAACCTAACGGTCCTTTAATGTCTGTGCTTTGTTAATAATGGGTTTTGTTAAAAACAAAAATTGTCAAGGTAAAGGGTATGACCTCTTCTATTCTCTGGTTAGAGTCCTGTGTTGCAGCCCTGCGCTTCATTTGTTACCTTAGTGCACTTCACTGGGAAAGGTAATTACAGTTAAAATTAAACTCTATAGAGTGTGTCCCGCTGCCTTTTAACTGCTAGACACGAAGAAGAGGCTGATTCCTATGTATTCACCTCTTGTTTAGAAGATTCATGTTTATCTAATGTGAAGTCAATATTATTATCCTGAAAAGAGTTAGGGTATGGCTAACAATCCATCAGGGAGTGTTTCTTTATAGCACTGATGCTATGCTCTAGTGGCTCAGAAACCATTTAACTGTGCTAAGATTCTGATCTACCTTTGCACATCAACATTTGAAACATCATTTATCTCCTCTTAAATGCTTGACAATAAAATATTTCTTTGTGGCTAACAGTGAGATATTTTATAGATGGAGAAGAAGAATGAAGCACCAATGGATGAGATGAAAAAATACAAAGAAAATAAACTTATATATAATGTGTGTGTATGTATGTATATATACTTCCAATATAGAGAGATTTTGGTACAAGTTTATTTTCTTTGAATTTTTCCATCACATCCATTGGCACTTCATTCTTTTTCTCTTCTCCATTTATAAAATACATACTTTTTAATATTAGTGAGATATGTGTATTAGGGAGTGTGGGAAATTTTATGTTGGAAGAAGAGATGTTTAATACAAATATAGGTGTCCAAAGTAATATGGATAGCTCTGCTATATTATATAATGTATATTACCTATGGAACTAAAGTGAGAGAAAATGCAGATTCTGGTACAGAGTCTCTGGTCATTATTTTGGACCAAATTCTGCCCTTTCTACTTCTGTCACATGTTCCATGTAAACCTTAAAACACTCTGCCAACACTAATGAATGACGACTTGCAACACTTCTGTGAAGTACAGAAGTAATATCAGTCTTTTACAGTTGGAGGAAAGATTTTTTTTTTTCCAAAAGGATTCCCAGTTGTTCCTTTGAAAGCTCCCCCCGAGGGAAACTAACATACAGAGAGGTTAATGACTTATTGTGATGGGGTGTGCTCTGCACACTGGCCCTACAAGAGCTGAGCTGGGCCAGGTGGTCCCAATTTGTTAATTAGGCTGCAAACAAGGGAGCTTTAGGCTGGAGGCTGCTAATTAGAGAGAAGCTCACCTGTGAGGGACAGGTGCAGCTTCTACAAAAAACAGGAAATTGGAAGCAGAGGGGGAGTAGGGAGAAGTCTGCAGTCACTCCCTGAGAGAATGGAGGAGTATTTGGGCAGGGGGGCTGCAGAGATGAGTTGCCTAAAGTTACTCCCTTGAAGGAAGGATAGATGAAACTGGTAAACCCAGAGGAATAGGGAGGGCCAGGAAGTATGGAAGTGACTTAGGGAAAGGCAGCAAGGTGCAGGTAATGGACCTTGGCTGCTGGGTAGAAGGCCGGAGTAGAGGGTGGGCCCAGGTTCCCCAGTCAGCCACCATGGGAGTGGTACTGTGAAGCAGGAGACTGCTGGAGAGCAGGAACTTCGATTCTCCTTTGGTGGGATGGGCTGAGTCACAAAGAGGAGACTGGTTCCTGGAGAGTGAGAGGGATTGCAGAAGAGAAACTGATAGGGTGTACCTGCCCATAATAAGGAAGTCAGGTTGTAAAAATGTTGGGCCTGATTCTGATCTCATTTACACGTCGGCTTCGTTGGCGTTACCCCTGGTACATTGGTTGGAGTCAGATAAGAATCAGGCTTTTAAAGTTTAATTTAAGCAATACCTGGGCAGAGTTAGGCACTTACGAAAGGGACCCACAAGAGCCAGTGTGATAGCTGCCTAAACTAGCCAATAGGCCACACCACTCTCCTCAGCATTTCCTAAACCCAGTCCCTCAAAGGGATTTAGGTGCCTAACTCTGGTTTGGAGGGAGGACCCATCTCTACTTGCGATTCACAGCTGTGAACCTGGAGTTAGATGCCTAATCGAGTTCAGTCTTTTTTCAAGAAAAACTGAGGAGGAAATGCCTCTGTTATAACTTTAAGCTCAGTAGTGGCTAGAGCACTCACCTGGGATGTGGAAGACCCAGGTTCCATTCCCACCTCTGCATGAGCGGAGCAGGGATTTGAACTTGGAGGTCCTATATCCCTAGTTACTGGGCTATGGGTCTCTTGGGGCAAGGGTTTCTCAGTCTCTCCTGTTGAAGCTGTTCCATTGTATATAAAAATTGAATTATTTATTGGGCCACAGAGTGCATTAGAAGGACTCACTTTAGTTAGGGCACTCATCTGGGAGGTAGGGGGCCCGGGTTCCAGTTCCCATGTTCTGTTTTGTGTGCTCTGAGGACATTTACCACATTGAGCCCTGATGGTAAGAGAGGCAGGGAATGCCTAGTTTGGGAATCCAGCTGGAGTTTAGATATGTTAGGTGCTGAGCTGCTGAAATTAATGCTGGAAACTTAGGCTTCTATGGAATTTAGGCATGTACAGTGTTAGGCAACAGATGAGCAGTGGTTTTGTGAATGCCTGTAGTGTCTATGTGTTGGACTTAGGGACCTAAAGTACCAATTTCACACTTTAGTCTCTATCATCTTTCTAAGAGGCTGGAATTGTCCATTATGTATTTTTTGCTGTGTTCCCATTTGTTTGTCTTTCAATGCACTGCCTAAAAGACTTGACTTGGGTGGGAAGAAACCGTACGGCAAGCAGCACGCACACTGCAAAAATTTTGTTGGATAAGAAAAAATAGCCTCTATTTGGTAGCAAAGGAAGAATCACTAAAAATAAAGGGATTTTTTTGGTGTCTCCCTTCTTACTTTGAGCAATGCATTGTGGTGTTTTTTTCCTGCTAGTAGACATTACTGTTGCATTTATTCTTTGATATTACCAATGTCACATTCAGAAGACAAGGTCATTTAACCTATGTTTGGCAGGCAAACACATAAGGCTGCAAGATAGCATGTAATGCAAACTATTTTCAAATTGGGCTCAGGAATTAGAGTGACAGAATGAATGAACTGCAGATCTGAAGAGCAAACATTTAATGTGGCATGTTCAGCACTGGCCAATTTGATTAGATTAAACACCATATTTTCATGCAAGGTGTAAATATTGAACTGTAGCTGTATGCTGTAGTCCAAAGCTGTTTGCCTGGCTGAGATGATTAAATAAGGGTTAATAAATATAACCTCTGTTAAATCTTCTATAACCAAATTTATCTCTCAACGTCACCTACTGTAGAATTAATAGCTAAAGCTGGCATTGTGAGACAGGACATTTAAGCACAATATCTCTTGAGCAGAATATTTGTTCAGAATAGGAGTTGTAACTGATTGACAGTCATCGCAAATGCACTTGCTCACATACATTAATCTGGACAGAATGAGAGGCAAGGGCAGCCTGACCATCCCGTGGGTGTGATAACACAATCTGATACACTGCTCACTGGTTGTGTAGTGTCTTGGCCTACACTTCTTTATATAAATACCAGCAAGAACTGCTTTAGACCTAGAAAAATATTTACTTTGCATCTGTGATGGGTTCCCTGGGGTGCAACCTGGAACTGGGGTACGGCTGAGCCCTGTGTCTCACCAGCCTGAGCTCTGTCTCACACTGTGATGCTGTGAAAAGCTGCAAACCCCTCCGGGTCCTGCACTCCACAAAAATTCACAGGCAGGGACACACCAACTGATTTACATGAATGTTTTTGTCAGACACTCCTGAACCAACTACAGAGAGGCTCCAGCCAGTTCCCCATACCTCCCCAGTCTAAGACCCCAGAGCTGTATCATCTTGCCGTGGTCAGAAGCCTGACCAGTATAAGTTTATTAACCAGTCTACCTCTTCCTCAAGGTGGAGAGGACATGCACCAACTTTTGTACACTAAAATATAAAACAGATTTATTAACTACAGAAAGATAGCTTTTAAGTGATTTACAGGTAATAAGTTTACAGACCAAATTTGGTCACCTAAGAAATAAATGTAAAATTGCCGTCTGAGTTCTGTATCAGAGGGGTAGCCGTGTTAGTCTGGATCTGAGTTCTGGATCTGAGTTCTATAATCTAGACAGGATTTGAATCAAACAGTGTCTCACCCTGATGGTCCAGTTCCTTAATACGCAAGCTGGGATTCTCCTTTGCAGCTTGGGACCACCTTCCCCATTCAAAGACTTCATTCTCCAGATATATTTCCAGATGTTGAGTTGTGAAGGGAGTGAGGACAAATGATGATGTCAATGCCCCTCTTTATAGGTTCTTCCAGTTTGATGGAAAAATCTTTTTGCTATGATGTGAGTCAAGCCGTGTTCATTGTCTATGTGCTCCCTCTGAGAAGACTTCATTGTATACAGACACTGTGATAGTCCTTGGTAGTGTGGATTCCCCTTGATGGGCCATCCATGCTGTCTGGCTTTTCCATTGTTGTACCCCAAAGGCTGGTTGTGGGTGTTTCCAATCTTACACCATATTTCAGTAACACACACATAGCATAACTTCACCTACAATGACAGTACATACAATCCAATAGGATATTAATGTTCAACAGATCAAGACTTTTAAAATGATACCTCACAAGGCATACTTTGTACAAAACGTATCCTAATT
This sequence comes from Terrapene triunguis, assembly GCF_002925995.2. Classification (NCBI taxonomy): domain Eukaryota; kingdom Metazoa; phylum Chordata; order Testudines; family Emydidae; genus Terrapene; species Terrapene triunguis. The sequence continues at coordinate 21,670,838 of NW_020664462.1, read as the reverse complement.
ATATGACAGTGGTGAATATGGGGGTTCCAGGGTGTTGATTTCAGGCACAGTGTGCCACAGCATCTTTTAGCACGATTGTCATAACATGAAAAAGAAATCTTCCACCTTCTGCAGTTCTTAGAAGCAAAATACACAGTGAAGATAAAGTGGACACAGAGCTGTGAGGACAAGACACAGTTCAACTGATAAAATCCCTATATGAATTGGATGGGACAAAAGGTACAATGCCATTCATGCCTATTATACTTTGTTATCATGAAGGAGGTCCCTGGTGACAAACAGTGTTTTAGCCAATATTACAGTTCCACACTTGAGAGCACTTTCCTTTTGGCACCAATAACTGCAGCAGAAAAAGAGATTCTATGGTAAAGGATTGGTTTTTTTTGCATTCAGTAATGAAAAGAGAAAGCATGAGATGCTGATAACAAACCCAGACAATCAGATGCAAAAAAGTCTGTATCAAGCATACATTCTTCATATGTAACAGTCTAGGATGAATTTCTCCATTGCGTGTAGGGTCTGTGATACCCTGCTAAGAACAATCAAACAGATCAGTATATCACTAAACTGAAACATTTCAATGTTCTGTATGAATTTGAATCTCCTAGTCACAAAAGTAGGGATGAGTGAAACTCCTCCAATGCCTGAATGGAACATCATTGAAGCCCCTTACTCCTTACTAACAGCCCAAAGCAAAGTCAGTGGAAAGATTCTCATCTACTCTGGTGGACTGCAGGACAAGCCATAAAATGGGCTAAATGGATAATGGAGCCCTAAGCATTTGGAGGTTCAGTTTCCTTTGAATAAGGACCTAAAAGTAGAACAAAGGAGACAAAAAAATGATTAACTTTTTTTCCCACTGTAACTGAAATGTTTCTGCTGAGAAAATTGCTCAGGTCTAAGTTGTAATTTCTGGTCAAAGGAGAAAGGGTGGGAGAAAGTCCAGAATAGCCTCTATCCCAGTGGTTAGGGCACTCATGTGGGAGATGCTGATCCAAGTCCCTGATCTGAAACAGGCAGAGCCAGTACTTGAGCCTGTGTCTCCCACATCCACCTCATTGTACATCAGAACAAAACCAGTATCTGAAACTTTAGGGTGGTTTTTTTTTTTCATGAAATGGAATGGTTTTCCAACCAGCCCTACCTAAACATTTGTCTAACCAGACCTCTTGTTGGACATTTTGTGAGATCAGGCCTTTCCCTGAGATTTTCAGTAATGCCTGGCTTTACATTGTCTGGAAAGACTATTAGAACAATGACTAATAATGTATGAGACCACTTTCCACATGAAGCAAACTTTAGGCCCATTCAGAACCCATTCACTGGGAAAAGTCACAAACTGGGTGCCAGATTTTAACCCTTTTTTTGATCCTCTGTAACTCACCCCTTTTTTAAAGTACAGCTGTGATATTTTAAGAATAGAATAATATTGCTGAAATTGTCTGGGGTTCCCAAAAGTCAGTTCCCTAAATGAGAGATTTTCAGGGAAGTTTAAGTCTAGTACCCCTAAGTCACTTAGGCTACGTCTAAACAACAGATTTAATTGACACAAGTTACATTGGGATATAGCTGCCAAAGTCTGTATATTGCTCATGAATGTGTGAACTTGGCTGATTGCATCAGCACTGCGTTTGCTTACCAGGGGTGCTTGTCTCAATGCAAAGTGCAGTGCATCATGGGTAGGTATCCAAGTGTGCCACATGCTGCCATCTGGCACAATGCCTTTTGGAAACTTTTTCACAGTATTATGGGATAGAAATAATTCACCCAGGGGTCTTTGGGAGCTAGGACTCAACTTCCCAGCATGCAATTTTCTCTATCCCACACTGTCATCTATATCCCATGTATCTTCTTTCTTAAAAAAAAAAAAAATCTCAGAAACCTGCACAAAATTGTTCAGTGTCCACCATCATTGACAGAAGCGTGGACCCTGCAGACCTCTGCATTTTTCTCAGGAATGTTCAAAATACAGGATACACAGTTCTCCTGTATTTGCAGAGCCACAGAAAGTACTGCAACAACCAGGGACATGATGACTTCCTGGAGGACAGTTTGCTGAGGGACATAGTGAAAAACTATTCAAGGTTGTTGGTGGCATTCGTGGAGCAGCTGCAGATGGTGGCATACCGCTTCTGGACTTGAGAAACTAGCACTGACTGGTGGGATTTCATCGTAATGTAGGTGTTGGATGACAAGCAGTGGCTGCAGAACTTTTGGATGTGAAAGGCTGTATTCCTGGATCTGAGTGCCAAACTCACCCTAGCCCTCTAGCGCAGGGACACCAGAATGAGAACTGCACTGACAGTGGAGAAGCAAGGGGTAATCACACTCTGGAAGCTCTCAATGCTGGATTGCTGCTGGTTAGTGGGAAATTATTTTGGAGTTGGAAAATCCACAGTAGGGGCTGTTCTCATACAATTATGAAGGGCTGTTAATCATGTGCTGCCATGCAGGATTGTGATTCTCGGCAATGTGTATGACAAAGAGGATGAATTTGTGGCCATGGGATTCCCAAACTGAAGTAGGGTGATGGATGGCACACACATCCCAATTTTCGCATCAATCCACCTTGCCCACTGAGTACAGGAAGGGCTACTTTTCTGTCATTATGGAAGCACTGGTGGATCACTGGGGCTAGTCAGGGAAGAGGCATGATTCTTGCATCTTTCAGAACACAGGACAGTTCAGAAAGCCTGCAAGCAGGGATATTCTTTGTATTGCCAGCAGATTTCCATTGGTCATATTGAAATGCCAAAAATGATTCTGAGAGACCCAGTCTGCCCCTTGCTCCCCTGTCTCATGAATCCATACTCTGGCAATCTCAAGAGCCACAAGGAAAGCTTTAGCTACCGGCTCAGCAGTGCAGAATGACTCAATGTGCTTTTAGTAGATTGAAGGGATGCTGGCTGTGTTTATTCACTGGATTGGATCTTGGTGAGAAAAATATCCCAGGGGTTCTAGCTGCCTTTTGTGTCCTGTACAATATCTGCGAGGCAGAGGGGAAAAGGATGCCACCAGGGTGGAGGGCGAAGGTGGAGCAGCTGTCTGCTGACTTTGACTAGCCAGACACAAGGGTCATTACAAGAGCTCAATGTGGAGCTATGTGGTTGAAGGAGGGGGAAGTATAGGGCCCATGATGCCACGTGGAATGTTGGAAAGTGTAGGGAGCTGCTACCATGGAGTTCTCCAAGGACTGCAAAGAGTGGGGAGTTTGCGGGGGTTTTTATTATTATTATTATTATTATTATTATTATTATTATTGGACCTGTAAGTCAACCAGGGTCTGCAACATTTGGGTTTGCTACCTGAGAAGACCCATTACAGCCTGGTGCATCTCCCTCTTCTTTTCCTTCTGGGACTCGGGCCTATCTCCTCTCTGATCTTTCCTAAGAACATAAGAATGATCATACTGGATCGGATTCTGTCTAGCCCAATATCCAGTCTTTTGACAGTGGCCAATGAAAGATGCTTCAGAGGAAATGAACAGAACAATTATCAAGTGAACCATCCCCTGATATCCAGTCATAGCTTCTGGAAATTGGAAGGTTAGGGAAGCACAGAGCCTGGAGTGACTGACCAACTTGGCTAATAGGCCCATTGATGGCTATCTTCCATGAACTTATCCAATTCTTTTTTTGAATCCAGTTATATTTTTGGCCTCCACAACATCCCCTGGTAATGAGTTCTACAGGTTGGCCGTGCTTTGGCAATTTCACAGAATAGGTGGAACACTTCTGGTACTGAGGGGACTTTAACTGTATTTCATTCCCTAGAAAAACTATCCTGTACTCAAAAAAAGGAAGATAAAAGGTCTAGACAATGGGATTAAAGCTTATGGATTTTAAAAGATACTTCATTCTTTGTGAAAAAGATTTCAGTTTCTGCAGGAATAATACCCTTGACTTTACTTACACATGTGTGTATGTGTATATATATTTGTGTGTATGTATAAATACACACAGGTACACACAGTCATAAATCAGAAATATATAAATGCATACTGTAACAGTGAGAGAACTAGCCTTTCTGATCATGCCCTATTTTCCATCAGATTAGCATTGAAAACAGAGAATGGGCCAAAGGTATGATAGAGAATTAACATTATAATTCTAAAAGTCCTTTTAGTATGTCAGGACATACAATCCGTAGTCACTGCCTATATTAAAAAATGATATTTACTGCCATTGTTCTGCATGTGAAAGTCCCACTGAAGGTAATTGGAATTTTACATTAAAACCTATAGTGCTAATGATGAGAGGCCATTCCCTCATTTGGGATACTGCAATAGCAGTCCTCAGAAATAAGTTGATCTCCAACTTCTTAGAGAAGGAAAAAATAGGAGACCTCATATGAACACACAATATCTTGATGGATTTAAAAACTGGTTAAGTGATAGGTCTCAGAATGTAACTTGGGGGATCATCATTGAGAGGGTTTGTTTCTAGTGGGGTTCTGCAGGGATTGGTTCTTGGTCTTATGTTGTTAAACATTTTTATCAATGACCCAGAAGAACACACAAAACCATTACTAATAAATAATGATGACACAAAGATTGGGGGAGTGAAAAATGATTTTTTTATTATCCCTAATATAGAATTATCTGGATTGTTTGCTTGCACCCATCTTACCAAGCAATATGCATTTTAATATGGCCAATTTAAAGTAATCTAGGAGCAAAGAATTCAAGCCATATTACAGGATGGGGGACTCTATCCTGGGAAAAAGTGACTCTCAAAAGGACTTGGGGATCCTGGTGGATAGTTATCAGAATATGACTTCTCAGTGTGATGCAGTGGCCAAAAAGGCTAATGCAAATCTTGGATGTATAAATAGGGGGATATCAAGTAGAAATAAGGAGGTTATATTACCTCTGTATTTGGCAGTAGTATAACTGCTGCTGGAATATTGTCTCTAGTTCTGGTGGCCACAATTCAAGAAGGATATTGAAAAACTTGAGAATTCAAGAAGTGCCATGAGAATGATTATGAGAATGCCTTATAGTGAAAGTCTCAAGAAGCTCAATCTGTCTAGTTTAACAAACAGAAGGATAAGGGATGACTTGATGACAGTGTATAACTACCTACCTGGGGAACAGAAATTTGATAACAGAGGGCTCTTCATCTAGTAGACAAAAGTATAATATCCAATGGTGGCAAGTTAAAGTTACAGGCATTCAGACTAGAAGTAAGGTGCAAATTTTTAACAGTGAGAGGAATCAACCATGGGAGCAGTTTACCCAAGGGTTGTGGTGGATTCTCTATCACTGGCAATTTTTAAATCAAGATTTGATGTTTTTCTAAAAGCTATGCCCTAGTTCAAATAGGAATTAATTCAGGGAAATCCTATGGCCTGTGTTATACAAGAGGTTGGACTAGATTATCACAACTGTCCCTTCTGGCCTTATCTATACATTAATTCATATTACAAATATTGACTGCCGGCTACAGACTGAACTACAAATTGTAGACATTCAGGATACATTTGATTTCATTCTGGGTATCCCATAACCAGGTAAGAATCTGGATCTTTTTAACAGAGCAGAACACAGAAAAAGCAGCCAAAGGCACTGACTGTCAGAAAGAGCAATTAAGAAATGGTGCCTGTAGCTCTTTTGGCCAGAGGTGCTTTGCTGGTATAAGCACAAGAGGTCCAAGCTCTCTTGAGTTCTCATCCAGGCTGGGACAGTGTCACCCACTGTGACCATGTGCAAGTCACTTTGTTACCCGGGGTTCTTTCAACCCAAAGCTCTTGGTAACTTTTACTCTTTGCAAGATGCTGTCAGGAAATAAATCAAGGGAGACACGGCCGTCCGACCAATAGATGGCTGGCACAAACAGGACAACACAAGAGTGCTTTCACTTAAAGCTAAACTTTATTTAGTCTCAAGCACTTACACATGTCCACAACAGGTTAGTAAAAACAACAAGGAGTCTGGTGGCACCTTAAACTAACAGATTTATTTGGGCATAAGCTTTCGTGGGTAAAAACCTCACTTCTTCAGATGTAAATCATACAGATAATATATAAAAAAAAAATTAAATGTGTTATAGAAAAGAAATAGGCAGAGATGTTAAGTTAAATTTTCAGATAGCTTAAGTGTAAAATTATATTGACTGCATGCATGAATTAGGGAAACATGCACACAAATAGCTAATCAGTTTCTTTTTTTATGTTTGCATTGCATCTGAAGAAGTGAGGTTTTTACCCACGAAAGCTTATGCCCAAATAAATCTGTTAGTCTTTAAGGTGCCACCAGACTCCTTGTTGTTTTTGTAGATACAGACTAACACGGCTACCCCCTGATACTTAACAGGTCAGTAAAACGCCCCCAACCCTCGATAATTACTGAAGCTGAGTGTGGCTCTCGAGTGGCACAGCGGCAGCCCATCTGCCGGTGGGGAACACAAGATGCATCCAGAGGGAGAGACCAGTCCTGAAGAGTCCCACTACCTCAAACTTCCCCCCTTTTATTTATACAAAGTAATACAATGACATGTCCTTCAAAGAAAACTTGTTAAGCAAGCAGTTCCAATGGTCAAGCAAGAGGCTTCCTTCTGATTATTGATTAGCCAGGTGTGGGTTTTTCCCAGAGTTTGCAGCCTTGAGACCCTGTTAGACACATTCCTGAGGGCACATCCTGCTATTCTAAGATGCATGTATCAACAACTTCAACACAATTCTTAACAGGAAGGATGGGGGCGGGGGGGATGTCAATCTGCCCTTTCTGTGGCACCCAAAATCCCCTCCTGCCTTGGTCAAGCTGAGGCTGCGACATGGCCAATTTACAGCTTGCTGACTTGGCTGCTTTTAGCAATAAGCCATAGTGGTTTCAGGCACTTTACTGGTTTGCTGACATCACCCCGTACAACTTAGCCTCTCTTCCTCAACTTCTCCATCGGTAAAATGGAAAGAGTAATCACCCAGCTCCCAAGGGATCAGGAGGATAAATTAGTGCTTCTACCTTCTTGTAAAAGGGCAAGCTGGCCCCAGTTAGGGCCCAGCCCCGTTTGCATCAGCTATAGCCTACTTCCCTAGGTGAAGGGAATGAGTCCAGGGGTCACATGATGGGAGCATGTGTCTTAGAAGCAGGCCTGTTGGGGAAGATAAAGGGCAGCCAGATCTCAGTTAGATGTGCAGGAGGCTGAATCTGGTTTATCTGTTTGATTATTAATATTTATTGCCTCTGGGTATGTCTACACAGCAAAGAAATAGGCTGGCCTGTGCCTATCGATTTGGGCTCGTGGGGCTTGGGCTGTGAGATTGTTTCATTGCTGTGTACACCTCCAGGCTGGGCTGGAGTTCTAGAGCCCAACCTCCAGCCCAAGCTCAAACGTGTACTCCTCAATGAAACAGCCCCATGAGCGCGAGCTGTCTGGCATAGGCTAGCCGCGGGTTTTTCTTTGCTGTGTGGACATACCCCATGGGACAACCAAGAATGGGGCCCCATTGCATTAGGAATTGTTGAATTATTTTGATTTGAAGGAAATAAAACTTGACTTTGAAGAAAAGAGCTTGAAATTCTGCTGCTGTTGGGCATGTTACTTGGTGCACAGGCTGGTGAGTTGTCCCTCTGGCTTATACTTCTATATTTTTTTTGACAGTGCATCTATGAATACAAGATAATGAATGGTAAGCTGGAGGCTAAGGAGGTGTTCTTGTTTATCCCATAATAGAAAAACAGGGGAGCACTTTACATTAAATGGTGACACAATATAAAACTGATACAAATAAATAGCATTTTTTGATAATTTATCATAAATGAACTTGTAACATTCACTGCTACAGGATATTATGTAGGCAAATAATTTAGTGCATTTCACTCAAGGATTACATACTTATGAATGAGAACAGCATCTGCAGTTCCATTCGTTATTAACCTAATGGAAAGGGGCTAGAAACACTCCCACAGGTACAATGAGGTGCAAGTGGCCCCTACCTTTGCTAGATAGGACCACTAAGATTTAAACGATCCCTACAGGAGGGTAAGCATTATTTCCACCATCATCCAATGGGATTATCTGAGGGAACGACAGCCCTAGTTTATTCCTGGGGACTCATAGGAGCCCCCCAACAGAAGTTGCTGAGAGTGGGTACTCAGTCAGGGTAATCCCTTCTTGCCTGGGCTATGTTCCCTCCCCAGCCAGCACCTGGCTACATTGTCATCCCAGCCGACTTGCAACCTTCCCCCTTTCTACCACCAAGTGCTGAGAAAACCAGAATAAAGCAGGAATGAATCTGGCCCAAAGAGTGTAAACTCTTGCAGAGTTCAGAGCAGAAGATGAACAACAGAGATGGGATCAGGAAGGAATTTTCTGTCCTCCCCCTCCTCAACACATGCTATAGATTTGCACAAATGACGTGCAAACATTGGTACACTGTAGCTTTTGTGCATGTGTTTGCTGTACTTGCATATGCAAATCAGGTAATTAAATTATATTTTGGGGGGCTTTTTTCCCCACTTCATCTGAGCATCTGCTATAGGCAACTACCAAATTTGAGAGACCAGACTAGATAGACCATTGGGCTGTGCCAATACGGTGCTAGGCAAAAACACATAATTTTAAATGACAGATTTCTATATTGCAATGAACAGCCTATCACAAAGGGATTTCATTTGTTATTACCGCATTCATTCGAGAAGAAATTAGAATGTAGATGGAGTACTTGTAACAGATACTCTAAGAGATTTTAAATGTGTACTCTACTGCTAATTGAGGTTGGTAATTGTATGGACCAGAACCTCAGCTGGTTGATGTCAACATAGCTTCATTGTCTTCAATGGAACTATGCCAATTTGCACCAGATGATCTGGCTCTTAAATAAATATAGTCAAGTTATTGCTTTTATGAAATCTGTGAGCAGATTTACCTCCCAGCATTTTCAGAGAAGTCCTGATCCTGCTGCTAATTTGCCTTGGGAAACCTATTATATATACTATTATGTGTACTGAATAAGGTCTTGTGAAAATCTACTCAGCCAGTCTGAGTACTTGGTTTTGGTAGGCAAGTCAAATATCATTAATTTTTCACCACCATTGCTGTCATTATGGTACAATGAAGACAAGCACTTTTTCTGCTAGGGCTGGTTAATTTTCATGGCACTTTTGTAAGGCTAGATTAAAAGGCACCAATGTAATCATATTTGGGAAAAATGGATGCAGAGGTTATGAGGTGATTATAAAGATAGACGTGCATTTTTACATTGAAAATTCAGGTAGGTCTTCAGAATATGGATCAGTCAAGGGGGCAGATTCAGTTCTTTAATTACATAATTGTAATCCCATTACGACTGTCTATATGTTGTCTTATATCGTGCTCCTCACCATGCAGTAGAATCGGCGGGGTTGCCTGGATGCAGATGAGAACAGTGTTTGGCCTGCGATTCTGTACTTTTTGCCTGAAGTCTTACAATTAAATGTCATGATGTATCACAGTATCAGCCGAATTCTGCAGACCTTTTTCAGGCAAACCTTCTGTTGTCTTTGACTGAGAAAGGAGTGCACAGTTGGCCCCATAGGGCCAGACCTTAAAAAGGAGGGGCCCACTGCATACCCTAAAATTTATGTGCTATTACACACTGCATGCAAATTTGTGTGCAGGGTGACTGTGAATTAGCTAAATAGGCACCTAACTGATCATTTGTGCATATAATTACCTGATTTGCATATGCAAGTACAGCAAACACATGCACAAAAGCTACAGTGTACCAATGTTATCTTATGCAAGTGTGCCTCTACTATTTAATAATCTGGCCTACAATGTCAACTGTACTATATCACAAGGATAATACAGAAATATCACAGGAGGTTTTAAATTCTAACTAAATTATAATTATAAGCCTGCCATGATCTTTGAGGAGCCTGCACTGCTTTATTAAGTACCCACTTAAACTTACACCAGGCTAATAATGTATTTGCTCAGCTTGATATTCTCTGCAATGAGGAAAAAGTGTTATAAAAATCTTTGTTTTAATTTACTATAACAATTTTCAGAAACGAGTGGAATCTTGTAGGTATGATACAGAATAAATTGCTGGGGCTGCTACTAATACTGTAATGGAAATGCCTTAAATGTAGATTTAATTTAGGGTCTCAGTCTGCCACTAAACAATTTTAATTCTTAAGGTTAAAAAGTGGGACTAAATTTCACACAGTTAGCTAGACGAGATGATCAAGCTGCCTCCTCTGTTATGTGGACCCAATCTAATGTGCAGGAGTAAACTCAGCTTGTGAGGGGAAGCACTGCTATAGTTCTCACTGATTTGGAGAAGTTTTGGGGACCAGTTTGGAAGTAGAGTGGCAGGAGAGAGCAGTTTCTTAATTAGAGCTGGTCAGAAGTTTTTTCTCTAACCCTGTTTTTGTTTGTAAAATGCCAATTCATTGAAATCAAAACTGTTTGTGGGAAAGCGTCGGTTTTGATTAATTTTATGTTTTGAAAATGTTTTGCGGGGGAAAAAGACTGTTGAAACTGTTCATGTGCCACTTTGACACTTTCTAAACAGAAAACCTCTGCAACAACTTTTTGTTTTGAAATTTGTAACTTATGGTGTTAAAATTAAATAAATAAGCCTGAAAGTGAAACAAAACATTTTGGTTGAGCTGATCTGATTGTTTTTTTGGGAGGAGAGTGAGGCAGGGATTTTCAGCTCATGAAAAATTTCAAGATTTTGACACTTCGTCCCAATTTGGAACTAGGAATTTTTTTGAAAATCTCAACAATTCCAGAAAAATGGGCTCCACTGTCTGTGACAGGATCCCTGGACTGCAAACTGGGACTGTGGGATTGCTGTTCCCCCATAACTCACTAATCTGGGTTGTTTCTCAGAATGCCTTACTGGCAAAACCCTCCAGGTGCTGATACCACTTAGTATAACTGCATGTGAAGCCCCATACCCAGCTAGATTTGCATGAATGCTCCCAGACCCACTCACAAATCACACAGAGTAAGGTGTCAGCCAAATCACCCTCCAGCTCCCAGCCTTGTGCTTGAGAAATATACTGTCTTGCACTGCTCAAGACCCTTGTTGAGCAATGCAAGTTTATTAATTGGTTCACCACTTCATCAATGGAAAGTGAACATACACCAGCCTTTGTAACCTGAGCAGATTTACAAAGCATTTCAGTCAATCTCATTGGTAAAGATAAATATTAAAATAAGTTTATTGATTAAAAAAGATGGATTTTAAGTGATTATAAGTGATAGGCAAAAGTCAGAGTAGTTACCAAAAGAAAATAAAAGATAAGTATGCAGTTTAAATTCTCAGCCAATATTATTAGACTAGGCAATATCTAGACTAAGCAGTTTTTCTCACCCCACTGAATACTGCAGGTTGGGTACAGTCTTTCATATTCTGGCTCTCCCTGTTAGCTTGGAGACCAGTGTCCTTAGCACCAGCATTCTAGTTCCCTTCAGCATAGGTGGGGGAAGAGACAGGACAAACCATGCGGCTTCTGTCCTCTATTTTATATCCTCATTCCATGTCCTTGGAGAACACAAGTCCAGGCATCTCTGGTGGGCATTGCTGAGTCACCAGCCACGGTTGAACAATTCGCCTGTTGTGGACTTGTGCAAGTGAATCATTGAATTGTAACTCCCTTGCTGGACAATGGTTGTTTGACACCCACCTGGGCATTGGTTACATCCTTTGTTGTTGTCTCTGGTGAGCTAATATCTAGGCGATTCCACAACTCTCAGCATATTTTAGTGACAACCATACAACGCAATCTCATAACTTCATATGCACTAATGATACACATATTTAGTTAGAACAAAGCTTTCAGCAGATTACAACCTTTCCCATGATACCTTACATGGTATACTTTATATGAAATATCACAATTATATACAAATGATGAATATGGGGGTTACAGGGTGCTCACTGTCACCCAGCTCTACTCTGAACTGTTATTCGTGTGGGGTGGTGATATATTTTCATGTCCCATCAGTGCTTGGTCATTCAACTCTCTGTGGTCATCTGGTTTCTCAGCTTGGATGATAGGGTTCACACTCACAAGGCTTCACTGTGGTGAAATACTTTTTGTTTTTGTTTGTGTTTTAGTCACACCTGGAGGATCCAACTGATATCTGGGTCCAAACATGAAAGAAAAAACAGACTCTGAGGAGAAGACAGCTAGTCATTAGGAGGAAGTGAAACAGAGGAGGGGTACTTTTTGGCAGTTATAATGAGAAAATGAACTGGTTGCCTAATGTGGGTGATGAGGAATGAGAAAGTTTGCCAGGAGAAAGAAAGATGAGGTACTTTTATGGCAAGGGACTTCCCTATCTGAAGAAGCAGGAATTCACCCAGGAACCTCTCCAACACAGAGATATATCCCAATGCATTTACTAGCACAGATAGAATAACGTTCTCATTGAAAAGATCAGTTAAAATCCAGGATGTCCAATATTGCCAAACCCAAACACTCATATATTATGAGTCATCCCCCTACCAAAAAATCCTGATTTATTTTTTTTAAATAACAACTTTGCAACTCTCTTTATTTGCTTTCTGCTTTTAAGCCTTTTGCCTGAACTCAGGTTATACTTTCAAGCTTTATTGTATAAAAAGATGGCTGGAAACTTTTATTTTTTAATGAGAGCTGAGATTCTTGCTGAAGTACAGGAAACACAGACACATTGCTAAGGAGGAGTACAAAAGAATAGTACAAACATGTAGGGACAAAATCAGAAAGGTTAAGACACAAAATCTGTTATACCTAGCCAGGGACATAAAAGTTAAGAGGTTCTTTAAATAAATTAGGAGCAAGAGAAAGATAAAGGAAAGTGTAAGTCCTCCTACTTAGTTGTGGAAGGAGAGCTAATAACTGACAACAAGAAAGCTAAGATGTTTTATATCTATTTTACTTTAGTCTTCACTAAAAAGATACTCAATACAATTAATAACAAATAATAATAGAAGGGGAAGTAACG
>NW_020664462.1:21602308-21657899 GCF_002925995.2 Terrapene triunguis | reverse complement strand
AAAAGGGGACCAAAGAAGACCCCAGAAATTATAGATCATTCAGCATACTTTGATACCTGGAACAATAATGGAACAAATTATTAAACAATCAGTTTGTAAGCACCTTCTTTGACAGGATTAATGGTCTAGTGCAGGGGTTCCCAAGCTTGTTCAGGGTAAGCCCCTGGCAGGACGTGAGACGCTTTGTTTACCTGAGCGTCTGCAGGTACGGCTGCTTGCAGCTCCCAGTGTAAGCAGTTTGCCATTCCCAGCCAAGGGGAGCTGCAGGAAGCGGTGGCCCAGCCCGCCAGGGGCTTACCATGAACAAGCCACGAACCAAGTTTGGGAACCCCTTGTCTAGTGATGGGGGGAAGAAGTAGGCATGATACATCATCTTGATTTTAGTAAGGTTTTGACACACTCCCACCTGACATTCTCATAGCCAAACTAGGGAAATGTGGTCTAGATGAAATTACTATAAAGTGGGTGCAAAACTGGTTGAAAAAGACCATACTCAAAGAATAGTTACCAATGGCTTATAGTCAAACTGGGAGGATGTATCTAGTGGAATGCCACAAGGGTCATCTGGGTCCAGTAATATTCAATTTTTTCATTGATGACTTAGATAATGGAGCAAAGAGTATGCTTATGAAGTTTGTATATGGCACCAGGTTGGGAGGGGTTGCGAGCACTTTGGAGGACAGACATTCAAAACAACCTTGATAAGAATTGATCTGAAATCAACAAGATTAAAATCAATAAAGACAAAATAAGAACATAAGAGCGGCCATACTGGGTCAGACCAAAGGTCCATCTAGCCCAGTATCCTGTCTTTTGACAGTGGACAATGCCAGGTCCCCCAGAGGGAATGAACAGAACAGGTAATCAAGAGATCCATTCTCTGTTGCCCATTCCCAGCTTCTGGCAAACAGAGGCTAGGGACACCATCCCTGTCCAACCTGGCTAATAGCCATTGATGGACCTATCCTCCATGAACGTATCTAGTTCTTTTTTGAACCCTGTTGTAGTCTTGGCCTTTACAACATCTTCTGGCAAGGAGATCCACAGACTGACTGTGCGTTGTGTGAAAAAAATACTTCTGTTTGTTTGTTTGTTTTAAACCTGCTACCTATTAATGTCATTTGGTGACCCCTAGTTCTTGTTATGAGAAGGAATAAATAACACTTCCTTATTTACTTTCTCCACTCCAATCATTATTTTATAGACCTCTATCATATCCCCCCTTACTCGTCTCTTTTCCAAGCTGAAAAATCCCAGTCTTATTATTCACTGTTCCATATCCCTAATAATTTTTGTTGCCCTTTTCTGAAACTTTTTCAATTCCAATATATCGTTTTTTGAGATGGGGCGACCACATCTGCATGAAGTATTCAAGATGTGAGCGTACCATGGATTTATACAGAGGCAATATGATATTTTCTGTTTTATTATCTAGCCCTTTCTTAGTGATTCCCAACATTCTGTTAGCTTTTTTGACTGCCACTGCACATTGAGTGGATGTTTTCAGAGAATTATCCACAATGACTCCAAGATCTCTTTCTTGAGTGGTAGCTGCTAATTTAGACCCCCATAATTTTATATGTATAGTTGGGATTATGTTTTCCAATGTGCATGACATTGCATTTATCAACACTGAATTTCATCTGGCATTTTGTTGTCCAGTCACCCAGTTTCAGAGATCCTTTTGTAGCTCTTTGCAGTCTGCCTGGGACTTAACTATCTTGAGTAATTTTGTATGATCTGCAAATTTTGCCACCTCACTGTTTACCATCTTTTCCAGATCATTTATGAATATGTCGAATAGGACCCAGTACAGACCCCTGGGGGACTCCACTATTTACCTCTCTCCATTCTGAAAACTGACCATTTATTTCTAACCTCTGTTTCTTATCTTTTAACCAATTACCAATCCATGAGAGGACCTTCCCTCTTATCCCATGACAGCTTACTTTGCTTAAGAGCCTTTGGTGAGGGACCTTGTCAAAGGCTTTCTGAAACTCTAAGTACACTATATCCACTGGATCCCCCTTGTCCACATGCTTGTTGACCCCCTCAAAGCATTTTAGCATTTCCGCCCAAACCCAAACATCTACTCTGCAATTTTTAGCCCTACAGCCTGAACCCTGCGAGCCCAAGTCAACTGACCTGGACTTTAAGACTCGGTGATGCGGATTATTTTATTGTAGTGTCAACATACCCTCAGTGTCTTCACAAATAGTATCCCCCTTCTCCAATGGGAGGAGAGCTGGCAGCAGGAAGTAGGGATGGGCTTGCCAGCTCTCTAGACAACCAGGGCTCTGGGGGCATGGCCAGCCTTCACAGCACTGCTGCTGACATGTACAGTAGAGGCTCCACAATTTTTCATGAACTGAACCATCAATCTGCACTCTTTAAGTCTCCCCATCAATATTTATTATATCTTTGCTTTCAGTTGAGTAAATGTGGTTTTTGGAGGTTTTTTGAGTTAGGTAGTGAGAACACTTGATGAGTTAAATAGTGAAATGCACTGCAGTGTTGCCAACACTCTTGATTTTATTGAAAGTCTCACAATATTTGATGGTTGTTCTTAAAGTCTCATTTCCAGGAGGTATTTGATTAGGAGATAATTTCAGGTTTCATTTTTTTTTTAAATGAGTTTCTAGCCCTCCTGCTTGAAAAGAAAAGTTTGAAAATGTGACCTGAGTGCACCCTAGAGATTCAAAAACCAGAAGGCAAATAACACCCTCCCCCAAATATTGTTTTGTTTTAAATCTCATGGTTTTTTTGGGCCTGATTCATGACTTGAGTGTCTGCTTGCAACACTGGCACTGCATAAGTGAGGAGTAGATTACAATGTATATCAGGTGTGATGTTGCACTCTATATGATTTTATGAAAATTTGCTGATGAGTGTGAATATAATGTAACTAAAATATGCTTTGTGCAAAAGGTCTCGTGTAAGGTATCATTACAAAGCTTATAATCTACTGAGTGTGGTCAACCTATTTGTATAAATGTATCACTCTTGTATCCGAACCTAGAAATATGAAATATAACTCTGAGGTCCTATTGTAATTATGCAAAGTGTGGGACATTAATGGTGGTTTGGAATCTTGATGGCTCCTTAACCAGGACAATTGACTGTAGATGGCTCTGTTTTACTTGTAAGTCTTCCTGTATACCTATGTGCTGGCAAGTGGGCAATGAAGTCTTACAGTGACATGTGATCATGTCACCTGAACTGGAATCCATCTTTAACCTGGTGTTTTTCCATTGAGAAGGAGGGGTGGGAACCCAGAGGGACAAAGGATTCCCACCTTATGCAAAAGATATATAAGTGGGTGGAACAGAACAAAGGGGGCGGCCATCATGAGAAATCCCTTAGCTACCACCTGAGCTGGAACAAGGGCTGTACCGGGGGAAAGGATTGTGCCCAGATTAGGAAGGCCTCCAGTCTGTGAAAGAAACTTATTGAAACATCTCTGAGGGTGAGATTTTATCTGTATTCAGTTTTATTACTGTACTAGGCTTAGACTTGCTTGTTTTATTTTATTTTGCTTGGTAATTCACTTTGTTCTGTCTGTTACTACTTGGAACCACTTAAATCCTACCTTCTGTATTGAATAAAATCACTTTTTACTTATTAATTAACCCAGAGTATGTATTAATACCTGGGGGGGGGGACAAACAGCTGTGCATATCTCTCTATCAGTGTTATAGAGGGCAAACAATTTATGAGTTTACCCTGTATAAGCTTTATACAGGATAAAACGGATTTATTTGGGGTTTGGATCCCATTGGGAGTTGGGCATCTGAATGTTAAAGACAGGAACACTTCTTAAGTTGCTTTCAGTTAAGTCTGCAGCTTTGGGGCACGTGGTTCAGACCCTGGGTCTGTGTTGGAGCAGACTGGTGTGTCTGGCTCAACAAGACAGGGTGCCGGAGTCCCAAGCTGGCAGGGAAAGCAGGGGCAGAAGTAGTCTTGGCACATCAGTTGGCAGCCCCAAGTGGGTTTCTGTGATCCAACCCCCCACAGTAGGCAATTCACTTTTTGCCTTGCTAAGAGAGATTCTGTTCAGCTGCCTGCACTGATGAGGATCTGTGAAGTAACATGAAGGAAACAAACAAGGACAGAAAAGTACAAATGTGTTTAAGGGAACTGTGCAAGGGAAGAGTGGTTTGTTCTATTTACTGTCAGCAATACAAACAATACAGGATTGAAAAATATCTGGAGGCTGTCTCCACTAATCAGTGATTTGGTAACCGCTGATAAGATAGCTCACACTGAGAAACAAATGAACACCATGTCATGCCCATATCTTCAGCAATTAATATCGCGGGACGAGATTGCAGGCATTAACTACTGCTTTGGCTTCCTTTTTTTATTTCATGACAACAGTATCCCAAAGTGAGTCACATACACCTCCATTGCATGTTGGCAGGATAATTTAGTTAGTGCTAAAAGAGAGGGAGGGAAGAGCTATTGCTTTTTCTCCTTCAAGTATAATAATCTTCTGGAAACCAGAGCTATGCTGAATTTAACAGTTTCTATCCACCATGCCCCCAGCTGTAACAGCTATGGAAAAGGAATGATTGCCTTTTATTAGCTAAACTACTGTAATGCTGAGCAAGGCTGGCAGATTTAGTAGCAATGAATGTAGTCTTAAAAATTGTATTGATTTTTATTATGGGAAATACAGAGAAATACATACATGAAAGCTTTTGTTCAAGACTACCCTGGCTATGGTAACAATGTACCTTGGCGGCTACTTATGGGTCCACCTATTCCATTATCCTGTTTCTGACATTGGCTAGAACCATATGCTTCAGTATAAGTTGCAAAGATCTCCATAATGGTCAGTTGTGGAATAATCTGCACATGGGGAAATTTCTTCTGAGTTACCTTGATACCTATATATCAACCTTCTAACAGTGCGAGTTAGACCCAGTGATCTTGCCTTTAATGTTTTACTACTTTTTATTCCTGTTAGCACTGCAGAGCCAAAACAACCAAAAAATAATGTGATCATAGATTCTGGTTTTACCAGGATAGTCCCAGTTTTACATACAATGCCTCAATGTCAGAGGCACTTTCTTTGAGAAAATTGAAATATTCCTTTATATATGTAGCAATCAAAACCATGTTTTTTAAAATAACCTCAAAAACATGGTTATGGCGTGTTGCTAAACTGAGTAAGATTTGTTCTCTTTAGCAGGAGCACACAGCCCAGTGGAACAAATGAGTGTTCAGTGTGATGAACGGTGTTGTGCTTGGGAGTGTAGACACAATAAAACTGGTTTTGAACTAAAAGCAAATGTTAATGACAATGCTTTGCTTGTCGGGAAGGCTGAGTATGATATTCCAGGGTGCAATCCAGACCAGTGAGGTTCTGTGTCCCCACCTGCCATGCAACCTTGGAGGCCTCACAATGCTTTGCTGCTGTAGCTCCAACCTGAGCTGCTCACAACCAGCCTGACAGAATGCAGGTCACCCCATGAGTGTCTGTGTTCAGCTTCAGCCTCCCAGAAACACTCCAGTCACACTCTGGTTTCCACCAGCCTTGTTTTCCACATGCGGGGTGACCCCAATATGCTCCCAATCCTGGATTTCCCCCAAAACATGTGTTCTGCACTGTCCAGCCATATTAGGTCCATTGCCTTTTTAAGGGGATCAAGATACAATAGTTTGCCACCTCATGTGGAGCTACCCATGCAGTTCACATCACTAGATTAGTTTTGATCAAAGAATTTATTTAACTACAGAGGTTTTAAATGATTACAAGTAATGAGGTGTTAAGTCAGAAATGGTTACAAGAAAAATAAAACACTTTCTAAATTTAACATATTAGATTTGGTTCAAGATGGAGTCCCCTTGCCAGATGCTCCAATTACATTGCTGACCAAACTCTTAGTCCAGGATCTGGCCCCAAGGTCCAACAGCTGTTTTCATTTGTCCTCTTAGGTGAAAGAGAGATGGACAGGGAGAGATAATTTGAGGTGTTTTTGCCCCTCAATTTTATAGTTCAGTCAGGCTTTGAAATGCATTTTCCTGAGAGTGACCCCTGTATAAAATTCTTTCCAGCTGAGAGCAAAGAGACACGGAGTCTGGGTGGAGGAAGTTCCATGCTGTGTCTCTGTGTGTGTGTGTGTTTTCCACCTATGTATGCTGAAATGCAGATTTGTCTTGTCTCTTGTCTCCCCACCCCCTTCCATGCCAAAGAATAGCCACTGTATAAGTGATGGCCCATCAGCTTTGATTACACCTGGCTAGGGCCGTCAACTTGTTCTTTATCTTTCCCCACTTCCCAGGTAAACATACTTAAGACATGATTTCAGCTTATGGTCATAACTTTGAGTATAATGTGGCTGCATACATTTCAACATGACATTGCTGACCAGCAAGTTATCAATTTTCAAATGATACCTTACAAGGTACATTTTGTACAAAGATTATTATAATAGTGTGTAGGGTATGAATACAGAGGGGACATTCCATCACAGAGAGAGAGAGAGAGAGGGTGTGCAAGCTATTTTTATCTGGCCAGATTTTCAAAAGAACTTGACACCAAACCTGATCTGCTTTCTGAAAATCTTATCAGGCTTTTTAAAAAAAATCTTGTTGCTTGTATAGCTTTCTTATTTATATTGGCTACTATATTAATTTAAAACCTGACTGGTTTCTTGCAAAAGCAACAAAAATTGCAAAGCTAAACACATACACAACATTTCTAAATTGAAAATGACTCTTTCACATAAGTTTCTGTGTGTCTTCTCTGTCTTTCTCCAGGCCTTGTCTTAATATCTGATTCTGTAAGTACAGAGTACATTATTGCCACTTGACAAGTTATAAAGTAAATAACATGCATTTCTAGTCCGCTACTTTCCCCCATATAAGAAATATAAATCGCTTTATAATGTAAATCAAACCTGTCATTGACATCAAATGGAATAGGATCTGACCCAAAGCCAGCAGGCAATTGGTCTAAAGGTATGCAAATAAGTGTCACAGAAATTATTATAATGGTAGAGGCTAGTCCAACTTTCACAACCACGCGCTTCAGCTACCATCTAAAATTGTTGGCAAATACAATGTAGTAAGACATACTTAAATTATGTCAAATGCTAAGGGGAAACAGAAATCAAACCTAGTTGTCTAAAGTTAGGTTCCTAAGTCTCTGTTTAGTCAACTAAATATAAGTTAATAGGGCTCATCAGAAAGTCTTCCATCAAATCTGTTTTTTTTGTTTGGACAATTGAGTTTTTTTGTGAAAAGTGTCTACTTTTCCCAGAAAATGTTGATTCTGTTTATATGTATGTACCAGATAGCAAACTGTGAAAAAACAGGACAGGGGGTAAGGGGTAATAGGTGCCTATATAAGAAAAAGTCCCCTTTAAAAACAGGACATCTGGTCACACTATGTTTGTGTGAGGGGGGAGACTGACAAGTTTTCAGCTGAAAAGCACAAACTTCTGGCCAATAACTGAAACTCACTTAAAACATTTCATTTAGACACTTTTGATCAAGATCCTGCCATGAGGACAGGGGACTGGACTCGATGACCTCTCGAGGTCCCTTCCAGTCCTAGAATCTATGAATCTATGATACGCCTGAATGTAAATGTGTTTTTAGCCTGGTTCAACATTTAAACTGTGTCCTCCTGAACTTCTGCAAAAAATCATGGCAGTTTTAGTTTGGTAGCCAATGCTCCCCTTATCCTCCATGGGCCAGACTCCCCAGCAAGCCTGCATCTTGCACGATGCATCAGAGCCATGTCATTCCCAGGATACACTCCAATGGGTCAGCAATAGGGGAAATTCTGGTGTTTCATGGGAGTTTAGTCCAGCCAGTGATCCCAACCTGCTGGAGACAAATAGGGTGTGAGGGAAACCAAACAATAACTGCCATGTGGTACCGTGGCAGCACAGATGGATACATTTAAAGTCAAACTGTCCTAAAACAAAATGTTTCAATTCATCAAACCAAAACGTTATGATTTCGGTTAACCCAACCCAAAATGAAATATTTTTTTATTCTCTGAGCGGAAACTTCTGATTTCATAGCCAAAAGGTTTCAGTTCTGAGGGTTTTGATGAAAAATCAAAATTTTCTACAGAAGGAAAAACACATTTTCTGACCAGCTCTAATGCTTACATGTGGATTTAGGAGTAATATTTGAAAAACTTCTTCCTCACTTAGAGCCTAAATCCACTGAGTTTCAGAAGTCTTAGGCTCCAAAGTCACTTAAATGCTTTTTAAAATGGTACCCTAAGAAGCCTAACTTTAGGCACCTAGGTTTCAAAATTGTGATCCAAGTCTTTTCTCGGCTTTTACTCGGTCCTTACTTACATCAGAGTGTGTCTGGGCGAAATCCTGGCACCTTTGAATACAGTGGGGGCCACAAAAGATGTGTAAAGTCCTGGCTGTTGGAATATAGTGTTGTATGTAACAACTACCAGTATGTTTGAATAGTGAATTAGAAGTTTAACACACTATAAAGTGACTGTTGTCTTAAACCTAAATGAAATTCTTTCATGAAAATCTTAATTTAAAATCTGACCAATTACTTTTTCACCAGACCTAACATGCAATGGGTTGCCCTTTTAAACTGCTGTAGATGAGAAGCCAAAAACAAAACAAAAAAACCCAACAACCCCAAAACCTGAAATGGGCAGACTTTTTTTAAAGAATATAATCATGTATTGATTGTACGGTTTCTCTAAGAGGTACAATCAGTGCATGGCATTTTGCAAAGAAGGTACAAGACATTTTTTAATACAATGTATTTAGCTGAAATCCATTGAAACACTCCTCATGAAGCCAGTATTTCAAGCATTGTGCTGCAGATAATCATTATTTTTAAAAAGAATTCATCATACTGCTGATGTGAAAAATTCACACTAGGCAGACAGTATTTAATAAGTAAATCAATAATGTTCATTTCAGGGAAAAATTAGGTATAGACTATAGCTAGGGAAGATAATAAAACAAGATCAAATACTAAATCTCAGAACTAATGATCCATTAGGGATAATGCAATTCACTGCTGTATCAAGCTGCAGTATATTAAGAAGCTTACATCATAAAATGCTGTGTAAATGCAAATTCAATCTAATTTGTCATATGATTAAAACGCAAAGAAAAAGGAATCCTATTGTAATCTAATGTAGCATTTACTACTTCAGTACAGCTATGTTGGAGAGGACTGGTGCTAAGAGGCTGGTGCTCAGAACTGACATTTCCAGGATATAAACAGGTCAGCTTTTCAAGGGAATAGAGGATACACAGTGCAGCTCTTAAATGATCTGTCCTTTATAGACATGCTTGATTTCTTCTGTATAATTTAACTGTGCTTAGTGATACACCCCGGTGCAAACAGAAACCTGTTAAAAAGAGCTCCTTGCTCTTCTCCATCACAATGTGTTCAAGGGGCTGCCCAGGTGGATCTGGGCCTTAGGAAAAGTGGAAGGGGAAGTGTCACCATTGCAACATGTTCTTCCCCTGATTCCCTAACCCTGTGGAAACACTTCCCTCATGCTTCCAGCTCAGTGAAACAAAGGAAGGGTGGTCCATGGGTGTGGGAGATTGCTGGGCTCTCTCAAATTACCACCCTTTAAAGTCATTGGGGAAACCAACTGAAGTTAATATGGGCAGAGTGCTGGTTTGCTCTGCCAATCTATGATGCCTAACTGCAGAGCAGAGATCAAGGGTAACTACACAGGTGCCCTTTACCTCCTTTGGATCCCCGAAGTTTACATATGTCTGAAAGACCTTGATTTTTTTCAGGGACCTTTAACCACATCCCTTCATTTTAGCACGCACACCCACATGGTCTTGCAAAACACACCTTTTGCATACTACCACCTGGGTGGGAAGAAGAGAGATTCAGCCACCTGTATGGGCCATTTATAGACTCTACATGCACAGAATCTATTGTCTGCCTGGGTGAGTGGCAGTATCTATCTCCTGTGGGTACAAGTGGTAGTAGGAAATGTCTGCATGGGTAGTTTCTAAGAATGCAGGACTGTAACTCATGGGCTAGTTGATAAATGCAGCCATCACGATTCCTAAACAAAAGCATTTATATAGATCACTGATTGTTCATAGTAGCACAGTGATCCAGTTGAAGAAGCAACAGAGTCCCAACATTTTTGAGATGTTGGTAGCTAGTAATGCTGAGGTAGCTATCTGAACTTTTAGATGCTTATCTGAACCTAACTTCTGAACCTTTTGAGATTCACCTACCTACTACTGTGCTTATATTACTGTAATATGCAGAGGCTCCAGCTGAGATCAGGATCCCATTGGCCAATTCTTGCAGCTTCTACTTAGATATTTATTTTTACTATTTGACCATTTCTGTCTGTCCAGACTGCTAACATTTTTGTGTGAACCCTCATCTTGTGCCTTGACTACTACTCTCTGGCCTTGATGCCAGTCACTGCTGCTAAGATTATTTTTCTGTCTTGTCACTCTGACCACATCACTCCACTCCCCATTTTCATCCATCTGCTGGCCCCCTCCTCCACCACATCACACACAAATACTAGATCTGTACCTTCTAGGCCTTTCCTTATTTAACTCCACCCTATTTCCTGTCTCTCAGATCTATTAGCTTATCAAGCTGTGATCTGCACCTTCACTCTGCTGATGATGGCAGCAACCATCCCCAGGAGAGCTGCTTGGAACACTTTTGATTAAATGACATTTCATCAAAGGGGGTGGGAAGGAGAAGCAAGTGTGAATTTAACAAGTGGTAGTCTGGTGGTGAGGGCACTGGCCTAGGATTGGTGATTCCGAGTGATCTGGGATGATAAAATCTGCTCTAAATCAAGCACACCAGGGACATGAATCTGGATCTCCGAGCTCTCTAACTACTGGATTCTATACACCCCCTTCCTGAAGTGGAAAACTAAGGTTTTGATCTGAAAATGGGCATTTCAATATAATTTAATTTTTCCAGTGTGGAATAAAAGTCAATTTTGAAACCTCAAAAGTTGCCATGAAACAGAACTGTCCTGTCGTCAACTCTAATAGTCAGGTTATCCACTTCTGCCCTTTCTCCCATGTCTCCCCTCCATGCACAGGAAACACTCCCCAGTAATATTCTTACTTCTCTTTTAAATCCTTCCTAAAACCATCTCTGTTTCCACAAATCACTCTGATCTGCCACTGGCTAGACAATGGTTGAGCAGTGACTTCTGCTTCTCTGCTTCACTTTGTTCATTTTATTACCTTATTCTCTCACCATATTTGTCAGTTTTGTCTGCTTACGTGATTTGGATTGTGAACTTTCAGGGGAGGGACTATCTTTTCTGTTACATTTCTATACAGCGCCTAGCACAGTAGAGCCTTGATCCTTGATTAGGGTTCCCACCATAATACTACCAATAATAACAGTGTTAAACACTGTATTTAAACCTAGCAGACAGTCCTACCTAGTCTACTTTACATAGGCAGGAGAGACAAAGGGTCATAGGGGAAAGAGAAGTATCAAAAGTTGAAGTGACTTTCCCAAGATCACACAGCGAGTTAGGGGCAGAGCCAGGAATAGAAATCAGGCCTCTGGAGTCCCATTCTACTTTCTGATGCGCTGGACCATATAGTCGGTAGTCGCAAGGTTACCGCATAAGTGACAATAACTGGGTAGTTTAATTTTTCTGTTGTCTGGCTTCTGGATTTTTTATAAAAACATCTTGGGCGAGAATTCCATTGCTTTATAGTCTGATTTATTAACTGTAACATACAAGTGGACTGAGGCAGTGTCAAAATTCAAGTAGCAAAATTCCAAAATGATCAAATGCGCCTGTATACCTCGGAGAGCTGATGCTAAAACTGCTATTCATCCTTCTGGAAGAACTATACCTGCATGCAACATTATAAACAAATAAACTAACAGACAGACGGTGTCTCCTAACACCCCAGAGGTGCAATTACTTCACACGCCCCACCTACACCCTCGCAGCTCCAAGCCAAGCTTACTATTCCTGTTTTGCGTACAGTATTACATTTCATACTTTCACAAGCTTCAAATGAGCTTTCCAACAGCACTTGTATTTAAATATTTGTTTATTTGCCAAAGGCTGGAATCAATGGCATTCTCTTCCAGGAGTATGCAAGGCTGTGTCAGTAATTTTGATTTGGGAAGGAAGCCACAAAAATATGGATTTTGAGTGACAATGCAAAGTTCACACAATAAATAGCAAGTTTTCCTTATGTAAAAGACTATAGGGCTGTTCTAGTCATTTCTCTAACTATTAATTATCATAATAATTGCTCACCTGCAAAAGTCACTAGGTGACAGACAACCTATAGTTATGTTGTACTGTGTAGACAGGGAAGCTTGGAAGGATTAATTACAGCATATTATATACGCAATGACATTTTTGTCTACTGTAGAAAACTGTAATCATGTTTATAGTTGGTGCGCTTCTCTTTTACTTGTAATTTTGTGTTTGTGAGGGTGCTCATGTGCTCCAGAATGGGAGGTGGAAAAAAATCCCATTTTTAGCAGAACAAGGCACAGTAATCTCTATAAGGTGTGAATCCATTGAAATACCTTTTGGAATTGCCACTACCATTCCTGTTAGACACCCACCTCCTCACCCATTATTAACTTTCCTGTTTTTGTGGTATTTTAGGTAAAGATACTACTATGAATATCATCATTATTTTGTAAAGTTGTAATCACAAATTCTTGGCAAAATAAAGGAAAGTTTTTCCATTTTTTGAGGTAGTTTAGTAGACGCGTTTCCTGTTTAAGGTGTGATTCTGCTCGGAAAAGGGTGAAATGTAGGTCTTTGCATAACTTAAGTCCCTTTTAAGCCCTGTTTTGAGGACTCAAAAAGGACTTAAGGTTTTCTGCTGATCCTCTGTCACTTCACCAAGAAGTGATTATGTAAAATTGGCACCAGTAAGCTCCTGGTGTGTATTTACAATCATATCTTCTCATTTTAGGATATATCTACACTACAATTGGGAAGTGTACTTGAGTGGCTAGCCTGTGCTGCTTCTCACTGTTACTTTTAGCAAGCTCATTCTATCAAAGCTATCTTGGGTGTGCATATACACACACCCATCACACCCGCCTCCCGATTGCAGTGTAGGCATATCTTTAGGGACTAAAATATTTTTTTTACCCATATTAGCACTGATGAGCCAACCCAGCTTTTGGGATAGTGAACTGGGTTCTGCTCTCTCACTCATCATCAACCAAATAGTTAATTGTTCCAATTGCAGGTCTTGGCTCTACCTTCTGCAGCATTAATGCAACCTCCTTTGAAAGTACTGGGTTTCAGGAGATGCAACATAAAATATAATTAGAAAGCAATGGATGGAGATGATGTACAGCCAGGAAAGAATCCACTTAGAACAAAAATTACTTAAAAACTTAGCAAAATTGATCTGGAAATCACTGATACACAATGAACATCCCATTTATGATGCCAATTTTAAAGCCTTGTGTCAGTAGGACATAAATGTGAAAATGTTGACTTATCTTGCAACCCCTTGCCATTAACATCACTAAAACCCCCTTGTGACTCAGAAAATTAGAGTAGGAGACTTTCACCATTTCTTAGTGATCCCTGTAGAGAAATTCTGAAAGATTTTTCTTCCAAAGACATGGTCCAAGTACTGTCTCTCACAAAGGTCTCCTATGAGGCAGGAGAGACCTTACTAATTACAGGTATAAGATTTAGCAGGCCAAAGCTCATAAGAATATTTGCACTTCAGCTTCCTCTCTATCCTCTTTAGATGTAGGTTGCAGATTTTGTTTCATTTCAGATAAAATCTGAATGAAACTGCATTGTGGAAAAGCAATTTTATTGACATAAACTCAATGTTAGTGGGTTCTTCTCTATATGTAAAACATTTCAAAATTGCTTAAACACAGTATGAATACAATGATGTTTGGTTTCATGTCTGATGTCTCCAATGATCTCAATTTTACCTCTAATTTTATAAGAATGAAATTTTCAATATGAGGCAGTGACATGAGAAATATATTATTTGTCATTCATGACTGTCAGCTATGTGTGGCTGGGTTAATGTAAATGTCTGCCTAGAACTTTATTTTTCTTAGCTTTGTAACAAAGTGAAAGACTCAAAAGTTCCATTCACATACCTGGCCCTTTTATTAAGTGCTTTCCAATGCTATTCCTTACAGACTTAAAGTATTTTCACAGTTCATTAAATCTTATCTTCTTTGTTTTTAAATTAATATCTTTCAGAAGCCCACTAAACGCAGTCAAGTTAGAAGAGGGTAATGGGGTTTTCATTAGAGGACAAGGCTCTGCAAAAATCACTTAAAAGTAGCAGCTGATCATTTAAAATTATGTTGGAACACAGATAATTTGGGATAAAAAGTCCAAGTTTTATTAAAATATGTGGTACTAAGAGACCTTTAAACTTAATCTCAGATTGTTTACATGCACTCAGTCTGAATGCAACAAAATTCCTACTGAAGTTAAACTTTACACTTAGGGTGACATTTTCTTCTGGGTGCTTGACAGTAGCTCTCATTATCATGAATTGGACTCAAACGTACAGACAAAAAGAGGAATCTATGCTCCAGGCACCAGCACACCAAGCAGGTGCTTGAGGCGGCCAACGGAAAGGGACGGCATGTCAGGCTCTTTGGCGGCAATTTGGTGGCGGGTCCCTGAGTCCCTCTCAGAGGGAAGGACCCGCCGCCGAATTGCTGCCGAAGAATAAAACGGCAGCAGTAGAGCTGCTGCTGAAGTGCCGCCGATTGCGTCTTTTTTTTTTTTTTCCCACTGCTTGGGGCGGCAAAAATGCTGGAGCCGGCCCTGGTGCTATAAACCCTCTGAAAAAGATTTTCAGAAGTGACTAGTGATTTTTGGGTTCCTAAAGTTTTACGTGCCCAGCTTGGGGAACTTAATTTTCAGAAAGTGCTGCCTCTGTGAGCTGTCTCAAATTGAGCACCTAAAAATTGAAGCGTCCAGAATCACTAGTCACCCTTGAAAACCTTGGTCTATGATCTCTAGAGTTAGAGTTGGAGTCTTTGTGCCAACTGACCATTTTCCAGTTTTCCAAGGCTTTACACTTTCACTGGTTTAGAATACAGTGTGCAGTGGTAAAGTGATAGTAAGTGGTAATGCTTCAACAAAAAGTACATGTTTGTATTCTACATAAATAAAATAAGCATGAAAATTACTTAAAAAAAATTATTTCTAAATTCTTCTGATTCAATCCTCCTGCAAGAGTTGGCTAATTGTCAACAGTGTAAGGAAAACATTTTTGTTTAGATGTTACAGAGCTAAAGTCACTTCAGTCTGCATTATATATTTGGCAAAAAATTAGCCACCTGTTTATGCTTGCAGTTATAGGAAGATAAATTTAACTTTTCAACTTGTGTTTTGTGAGGAAAAAGTATAATAAAAGATGAAAGATCTCACCGAGGTCCATCTATGGTTTTATACTTCTGCCCATCATAGGTGTCCTGAGGCGTGGGCAAACTGGCCCATGCCGAGGGTCCCCTGCTGAAAGAGGGCCCTAGCAATGATGTGTCCTTTTTTTTTTTATCCAGTTTCAGATCATGCAATGAGACATTCATATGCAAGTGGAGCTGCAAAAAGAAAAAGAAAAAAGCAGCTGAAGAACGGGAGAAGCTTGCAAAGCTACTAAAAGAGATTTTTGGTTTGGTCATTTTTTGGTTTTCAATAAAATTTTAAAGACAAAAATTGCTATTTATTTCCTACTGTAATGTGGTAAGGGCCCCCAATTAACCGTGTGCCCAAGAGCCTCCAAAGTCATGAAGATGGCCCTGAAGCCCATCACTGTAGTCTGTTTTTCCCATGTAGAATCAATAGCAAGGATCATAAATTGAAATAAAAGAATTGTCACTTGTACATAGATTAGATACTAGAAAGAGAGAAAAGAAATAACTGTGTGTATAAGGAAGGTGGAGTTGGAGTTAGCAACTAGATATAGAAATTTTCACTTCTTGGCTTTTCACTTGGCTTGGCAGTGATGAAACATCATTATCATCTAATGACTGTTCAGTGCCTGAAATAAACTAGCAATGCCATTTCCTAGTGCACATGTGTCAACATCATAAAAAATAATCACGCCTGGAACTAATTGGCACATTTATTGCCAAGCTTAGCAGGTGGAGCATGGACTGTGTGGTCTATGAAGGATGAACTCTTGTTCACTCCTAAAGATGATCCCTCCACGGCAAGGAAGTGGGGACGCTTGAGCTGCTGCTTCCAGCACTGTTCCCGTTCCATGGACAAAAGGAGCCTTTCAGTTTCCATTGTTCTCAGTCCTGAACTTCCCACTAGCACTGAAGTCAATTACCCTCCCTTTACTGCACCCAGATTTTGCAGCTCAGATTTAATTCATAATACAGTTAGAGCTCACACCTCCAACTATTCAATGAAGTTTAATTTTCTGATAACACTATTTTTACCACCACTCTGAAATCATTTGTTATTCTTTGTGTAATAGCTTTGCAAAATAATGAACTCATTTATTATTCTTCATATTCTACCAGAATCCAATTGTAAATGGGCATTAAATAATGCACTGTTAAAATATTTTTTTAACAGATTCATATGCCTGGCCCAGAAAAGTGCTTCTAATGAGGAACATCTTGTTATCAGTGCTAAAAGTTAAATAATCTGATTTTTCTATCTTCTGATTTAGTCCAGAAATTAATTTTAAACTGTGTCATAAGTAAATGGAATATTTATGGCGCTTCACTGGGAGTATGTATCCCCAGGGCAAATGTGTGGGAGGAGAAGAAGAATATAAAGACTTTCCAATAATCTAAAAATGAATGAATATGTGTGCTCTGTTAATTCCATTGTATTCTGTACTTGTAGAAAAAGTATTCCAAGTCATGCTAGTGTGAGGCATATGCTTTACCGCTCCTTTTGAAAGGTTAAAGGGTACATCCAAGAGCTGTCATTCAGAAGCCTAAAAAAGTGCTAGGATGATGAGATCAGGAGTTGAATTGGTGGGGGAGGAAGTGAGTGATTCCTCAAGAAGGGTGGGATGTAGAACAAGGAATGGAAAAGGGAACCCCTGCGTACTGTTCCAAGTTATGTCATTGGCTTGCTCAGCAATTATTGTGGCAATGATTAATCACTCTGTGCCTCAGTTTATCAATCTGTAAAATGGGGACAATAATACCTCCTAATAGGGGTGTTATGAGGCTTAATTCATTAAAGATAATAAAGCACTTTAAGACGCTTGCATGAAAAGTGCTACATTATTCGACAGTAATGACTCCAAACACAGGGTAATGTAAACTGTGAGTCTGGGGGGTTATTACTCTATGATAATGTAGAACAGGGGCTCTTTTTCCTCTGTCTTTCATCTGCTGGAACATTATTAGCTTTCTGCTTTCTTGGCAGCATACAGGAGAAGCCTGAGGACAGGTTCAGGATCCGCTACATGTTTGAATCCCTCATAAAGTCACAATCACTGCAGTCATCACATTGTCATTATTTATCATTCCCCTTTAGAGGAAAGGATTCCTGTTACCCCCACTTTCCCCTTGAAAGCTGGGATAGGTACTGGGCCTGTCTGCCTGAATATGGTTAAATATTATTACATGTCACTGGGAGGGGTCTCGGGTCAGAGAGAAGCTGTAGCAGATAGCAGAGCTGGCTGTCTGCTTTATGGTCTGTATCTGAAGGCAATTCTTGGGATAGAGTAGCTTCTTGGGAACTTGGCATTGATGTGTGGGCTGATATTTCCAGATGAGTGGATTGCCTGTATGCAGTTTGTGACTGCCTCTTTTCCAGGACTCTTGTGTATGTGTAAATAACGCAAGTTATGCTTAGAATATACCCAGACTCTGCATTTGCTAATTTCTCCCCACTTTAGAAGCCAAGTGGCTAGGTTTCAAAAATATGCTACTGCTTGGTAGAGTGATGACTCCAGTGTGAGAAATGGGACACTGGAAGCCAAAGAAGAAGGACCACCAATAAACTCAAAAGCTGCAGTCAGGATCAGGGCCTCGTTTGGCTGGGCACTATAGGACCACATTCTACCGTGCTTGCCTTGAAGAGTTTACAATCTAGAGAAACATACAAATAAACAATTATAGTGATGACTGGCACCCTGTATTAGTTACAAGTTTTGTTGCTGCAGTTATTTATGGTTAAACTAAGTTAGAATGAGCAAAAGAGTGGGAAAAGGAAAGATATTGAAGGGGGTTGTTGAGGGAAAGGGGGAATGGAGGGATAAAGTAGTGAAAGAGTGAATTTGGCTTTCTACTGAAAACATGCAAAAATGTGCTTGTTCAGACATTTTTCTTGTGAAAATTGCCACTTTCATAGCCAAAATGTAGGGATGCAAATTTGCGAAGAGAAATTTTACAAGACATGTTCTTGCTTTTGCACAGCTCTAGCAATAGCCCATGTTGCGCTTTGGGTTAGGTATTTCACTGTGTATCTCTGGGGGTATATTACAGAAGCTAAAATCTAGATCCTTAGCTGCAACTGAGAAGTACACAGGACAACTCAAAGGCGCATAGTAAGCTGCAAGCTACCTTTGCATTCCTGCAATAAAAAGCAGGACTATAGGAGCTGAAATGGAGTTGGGAACTGTCAGGGTATTGCATATCCTGATCACACCTCCTTTTCTCCAGCCACATCCCCTACATCAGCCATTGCAATTGGTGCATGGCCTAGAAGACATTACTCTGCTCCATACTGCTGGTGGTCTGGTCGTTCTTTGCTAGGATGATCCTCCTGTGATCAGCAATGTTGCTAGAGGATTGCTTTGTTTTAGCAGCTTTAATTGCAGATGAAAATCCATGCCTAAGTATTACAAGGAATACAAAATAAGACCAATTGTGCAGAAATTATTTTATTCTCCTAATGCTAAAAGTAGCTCAGTTGCCAATGGTTACATTTGAACATTAGATCAAGATTTGCTTTGGATAAATTATTCTTAGTGACATCAGTTAAATAGTTGCATTTTCTTTACCCAAATGATTGGCCATGTATTTTTCAAAGACTTGCTGAACTTTTTCAATGTTCATCTCACAGATTTGCTAACGTTCAATAGAATGGTGACACCCATGAACTGACCTTTACAAAGCTTAATAAGCAGAGTTCTCTAACAAAGAGGAGGCAGTATATCAAGAAAGCAATTTTTTAAATACCAACCTGTTAAATAAGCTAGTGACAAATCTCATATTGAATAATATATAGAAATAATGATGCATGAATAGGTTCTGCCCTAATTAGCACATGGAAATTATTTTTTAAAACTACCGTAAAACATGACTATGTAATGTTTACGCGTATAAAGAGCACAAACCCTCAAAATGGGCCATGTCCTGCGCTCAATGAAGTTAGTGGCCTAGATCCTCAACTTCTTGTAAATCAACATAGCTTCATTGTAGTCAGATCAAGATGTTTTGTTCCTAGCATTGACTTCAATGGAGCTACATCCATTTACACAAAGGGAAGATTTGGCCCAGTAATGGAGCTTTTCCCATTGACTTCAGTGGCAGTGGAAGGTTTAGACCCAATAAGGTAGCTGTCAATTTGAAGGGTTGCTACTTTTGCAGAGAAGTTTAAAAAGTGACAACATTTTACTGAAACCTTATTAAATTGTCATGCAGCTTTTCTGTATGCTCTCTCCATTATATTTATGTGCAGATAGAGAGTGGAAAAGCTTTTGCTTTTATAACCAAACTTACTGTTTCTACACAATCCATAGTGGGCCAAATGCTATTAATGCTCATCTTTCCTATGCAAGAATAGACTTAATTATCTCTTGACTTCAGCGGGACTGCTCTCTTGAGTACGGCAAGCAGGATTTGACCCTTGCTGAGGATGGAGAAATTTAACCCACTGTTTGTGAGATCATGCCACTTGTATTTTACCTCCTAATGCACTGAACGAGCATTCTGCAATGTTTGCCTGGAATTCCTCTACTCTAAGGCTATGTCTACACTACAGCTTATGTCAGCATAACTTATGTCAATCAGGGGTGTGAATAAACCCTTGAGTGACATAAGTTACACCAACATAAGCGCAGATGTGGATAGTACTATGTCTTCAGGAGATCTTCTCCTGCTGACATAGCAACTGCTGCTCATGGGGGCTGGAATAGTTAAGCTGACAGGAGAGCTTTCTCCCGTCAGCTTAGAGTGACTACATTAGAGAGCTTAAAGTGGCATAGCTAAACTCTCTAGTGTAGCTGTGGACCTTATTCTTTCCTGGACTGGCTCCAATTTATCCTGTTTTAGCCATTCTATTGAAACTCGTCTCACCACAATCTCTAATGACCTCAACCTGACCAATCTATACTCATTAGTATTTTATTATTTGTATTGCAGTAGCACAGAGGTATTGTGCAAACATAATGCAATATGGTCCCTGCCTCAAAAAGAATCCATTCCTTTCTTATCTTCCTTGACTTACCACGGAACACTTTCACCCTGACTTCCTGTCCTCCTCTGGCTTTTTGTGATAGTGTGCTTTCTTGGTTCACCTCCGACCTCTCTAATTCTTACTTCATTCCCTCCTTCCTCATCTATTCTCCCAGGATACTGTCCCAAGGTCTCTGTTCTGCACTAATCCCTCTGCACTAGGCCTTCCCCAGCCACCTAGATTTGCTTTTCATTTCATGTCCTCTTCTGTCCATACCGTTCCTCTCTCTCCAGTAACTCCTATAAACATTGTCTGCCACCAAGTCCCCATCCCTTTCTCTTCCTCTCCCTCTGCACATCCTTTCTTTTTTCTTGGTTTTCTTCTTTCCTGCTCCCCAAGGCACTACTCTCCTGCTGGTGGCTGGCAGTTCTGGCCCTTTAGGAGGATTTCTGGTATAACAGGGGAATGTCAAGTGGGAGGATTATTATCATTGCATAGGCATTAGTGAGACCATTATTAGATTATTAGGTCCAGTTCTGATGTCAGCACTTGGAAAAGAGTGGTGAAAATTTGGAAGGGTTTCAGAAAAGGAATTCATGGATGATTCGATGTCTGGAAAACTTGCCTTACAGTTAGATATTAAAGAAGCTCCATCTATTTAGTTTAAAATAGAGAAGGTTAAGAGATTACTTGATTATGGCCTATAAATACCTACCTGGGAAGAAGATTTCTGATAGTAGAGGGCTCTTTAGTCTAACAGACAAAGGCATAATGAAATCCAATGGCTGGAACTTGAAGTTAGCTAAATTCAGACTGGAAAAAGGCACACATTTCTAACAGTGAGGGTAATTAATTCCTGGAACAGATTACCTGGGGATGTGGAGGATTCTTCATCATTTGAAGTCTTTGTATCAAGTTGGATGTATTTCTAAATGATATGCTGTAGCTCAGCCAGAAGTCATGGGCTTAATGAGAATTTACCTAGTGAAATTCTGTGGCTTGTGTTATGCAGGAGATCAGGTTAGATGACCATATTGGTCCCTTCCTGCCTTGTAAATTATGAATTTCTTTCTGGGTAAATTGCTACTAAATTGAGGTTCAGTTACATTCATGTTAATCTTCTTTTTTGTCCTAAGCCCTCTCCACTTGCTCCAGCCTCCAGTACTGCTAACAACAATACCATCCTCCAGTCTCTGAAGCTTGTCACCTGATGATCATATTCAGCTCCTTCCTTTTTTTCTCCTCACACATACAGGTAGTGTCCAAATCTTGCTCAACAACATCTCAGGTACTAGCCTTGCTGTCTGTCCTTACAACTCAAACTCCCATCCATACTCTGATAATCTCCAGTCTTGATTACTGCAAACTGCTCCTCTCAGTCTTCGCTATATCCACATTGCTCCTCTCGTTCCATTAATCCGCCAGCAATGGAAGCAACAATGTTTATTCATATACTTCTCTCAAAGCCATGTCCTGATGTCTCATGCCTTTTCAATACTTGTGATCCGGGTACGCTCCTATTGCAAAACTTCTAAGCAACCTCCCTCTCTTGATTCAACCCCTCCCCAAGGACAACTCATCTCATGTTTGTCTGTCTCCTGGCTATTGGGCATGGGTCGAGTCCGAAAGCCTCAGTCTGCACTGGTGTCATGCTGAAGGCTCAGGTCAGAGTCGATAAGTTGTGCTGAGTCACAAACCCAATGGGTCTGTTAGGGTTGGGGAAGTGGGGTAGAGGCAGGGTCCAGAAGCCAGATAGGGGAACCTAGAATTTGGAGACAGGAACCAGGAGCAAGGTGAGATAAATGGAAATACACTGTCTGCTTGCAGCAACAAGCCATTATCAGTCTAATTGCACAGAGAGCCTCCGGGTGTTTCCCCCCAGTACTTATATAGCATACCTGAGCCAATCAGAGGACTCAGTAGATATCACCAATTAGGGCTTCTGTGGGTGGGGCATCTGGTGAAGGATGAGCCCATAGGGTTCCAAGGCTGCTATTGTCTGCTTTGCTGGAGTTGTGAAATGGCAGTGTGGACAATAGCCAGCTGGACTCCAGCAGCTATGGGTTCTTGACCCACAGATCTTACAATTTTGCCCACAAGAAGTGAGTCTATATATACATACACACACACACACCCCTTTTGTGGGCTTCCTATTGTCACCTGTCTATTTTTCTTTGTCTAGCTTAGATAAGTTTTTGCTTTTTGTACAGTGACGGGCATAGCATCACCATTTAATAAATAAACAGTAATAATAAGATCTGACTGAAATAATTGTGACTGAACTTTCATGGAATGCAACATCATGAAATAAAACAGGCTGATATAAATTAGACATTTCTCTTACCTCGGTGATCATTCATGAGGAGACACAGGAAGACAAAGTCTGGTAGTGGCGTTTTGTTAGAAACCTTTTTAATCTGACTGAGTAACCCTTTAAGTATCAAATCACTAGACATGAATTCACTTTTCACTTCATTTACCTCTATAACCACTGGCAATAAAAATAATGAAACCCTTCTATTATCTTAAAGACATGTGAACATACTAGAAAGATATGCAAATTAAATCAAAACCTCTGCTTCTACCATCTATGACAAGGGGACAGATCATGATCTCATTTTACACCAACATAATCCTGGAGAAGCTCAAGAGCCATCCTGGGTTTAATGCTGTGAAACGGAGAGCAAAATCTGGCCCAACGCTATCAGATCTTTCCTCACCTTAAAACAAAAAGAACTGGATTTGTCTCCACATGGTAGATATGAGTTCTTTCTTCCTTTGTTTGAACAGATTTGCTCATCATCAGTAATAAGCCCCTTTCTGAGACTAAATTTTTTTTAATAAAATTGATTTTCCATAATTTCCCAAGAAACATTTTAAAA
This sequence comes from Terrapene triunguis, assembly GCF_002925995.2. Classification (NCBI taxonomy): domain Eukaryota; kingdom Metazoa; phylum Chordata; order Testudines; family Emydidae; genus Terrapene; species Terrapene triunguis. The sequence continues at coordinate 21,634,679 of NW_020664462.1, read as the reverse complement.
CAGGGGTCTCAAACACATGGCCCGCGGGCTGCATGCGGCCCTCGGGGTGAGCCCCTCACAGCCCCCCCGCCATCCCCCAGTTTTTACCAGAGCGGCGGCCGGACATGCACCGGGAGCAGGGCAGGCTCCCTGCCTGCCTGCCCTGCCCTGCGCAGCTCCGGGAAGAGGCTGGAACGTGGGGAAGGGGCGGCGGAGGGGCTGTGTGTGGCTGTTACTTCAGGCAGCGCCCCCAGCAGCTCCAATTGGCCGGGAACGGGGATCCGTGGCCAATGGGAGCTGCTGGAGGCAGTGCCTCAAGCAACAGAAACACACAGCCCCTCCGCCCCCCCTTCCCCACGTTTCAGCCTCTTGCGGGAGCAGGGCAGACAGGCAGGCAGGGAGCCTGCCCTGCCCCTGGTATGCGCCGGGCCAGATCCTGCCCCCCGAACCCTTCCTGCACCCTGACCCATGCCCTGAGCCCCTTGCTGCACCCCGACCCCCTGCCCTGAACCTCCTGCCTCACCCCGCACCCCTCCTGCACCCCAACCCCCTTCCCTGAGCCCCCTGCCACACCCTGCACCCCAACCCCCTGCCCTGAACCCCCTGCCACACCCTGCACTCCTCTTGCACCCCAACCCCCTGCCCTGAGCCCCCTGCCACACCCCACACTCCTCTTGCACCCCAACCCACTGCCCTGAGCCCCCTGCCGCACCCTGACCCCTTGCTGTACCCCTCACCCCTCCTCCACCCCACACCCCCTGGGGGCAGGGAGGGGGCAGAGTCGGGGAAGGGGTTGGAATGGGGGCAGGGAAGGGGTGGGAAGAGGCGGGGCAGGGGCGGGGCCTCATGGAAGGGGTGGAGTGGGGGTGTGGGGGGAGGTCTCAGTAATGCGGCCCTTGGGCCAATGTACTAATCCTCATGTGGCCCTCATGGTCATTTGAGTTTGAGACCTCTGTTTTAAAACAACCCCCCTGCACATGCACACATGTGCTCTTTCTCTCTCTCTCACACACACACACACTATTCGGAATCCTGCACTTCTGAAGTGAATTGTGCACATTAAACAAACATTTGCTATCCAGACAGACATTGAAAGGGCTGAGAAATTGTTTTCCATTAGTTTACCGGTTAAATTGGGCATATAGGTCCAAGAACTGTGGACTTCAATAGAACTGTGCTAATGTATACCAGCAGAGAGTTTGGCCCAGCCACTTCCTAATGGCCCTAATTCAGCAAAGCATGTAACCACATGCTGAAAGTTAAGCACATGTTTAACTCCCATTGACTTGATTGGGATTTAAGCACATAATTAAAGCTAAGCATGTGCATAACTAACTTGCAGGATCATGGCTTTAGCAAGTACAAAAGGGTGAAAGCAAATGTCTATTCTTTTTCGAGCCTTGCCATTGTTATTGTCAGTATGTCTTACCTCTATTTTTGTCTGTTCATTTTAATTTGGGATCTTGCTGGTTGAAAGTAGGGCTGGTCAAAATATTCATAATAAAATATGGAAATCTTGAAATTCAAGGGTTTTGCATTTCATTTTAAATGTTTGGAAATGGTCCAATTTGTGGGGGGCGGGGGGGGAATGGCCTTCTCAAAGAAGACAGTTGTGTCAGAATGAACTACTATCCACTGAGGAATATTTTGTTTTGCTCCAAACTTCCAACAGATTAATTTTCACTTTAAAACATGCAAATATTTAATTGTTTTTATGTACAAAACTGGCTATTTGGCAAAAGTTTCATGATACACATAATTTCTGATCCTTAAATGGAGTAGACGGAAATTGTCTTTGCCAACTTGTGTGAAAAGGAAAAGAATTTCAGCAGCTTGACACATTAATAGTTTAGGCCCCAGTTCTGCAGTCAGATCTTGTGAGGTCTGGACTCCCTGCCTGCATAGAGCCCTATACAATCAGTGTGGCTTCTTCAGAAACAAGGGACTGCCAGAATGAATCCAACTGCAAGACTCAGGTTTTATGCATACTTCTGGGTGTATGTATTACCTGTTCTGGTTTCATTCCACTTAGGACTTCTCTACAGTCTCAACACCAGAACACTGATGAACTGATTTTGCCATCCAATGCTGGACAGGACCTAACCTTGTAACTAGTCATCAATCATACAGATATTCAGGCATTTGCTTAAATGTTTGTAGGATGGGGCTTATTCCCATTCATTTCAATAGGATTATTCTCAAAGGAAACTGCTATTCAGCCTGAGTAAAGTGGCAGAATCTGGCCTTAAATGTACACACCTCTGCACTGATCAACCAGTTCGTAGATTCAGATCAAAGAACTTCTAAAATAACCTGAATAGACTTAGTAGTAGGTTGAGAAATCTTACAGTAACACACACTGCCTGCTGATCTAGGGATAAAAGTTATACAGCGGGTTAACCTGCTATGTAGAGCAAAAAAATAACATGGTGAAAATTGGAAGTCCTTTTACATCGTTAAATATGGGATGTGTTCAAAGATATCTTATAGCTACCTACTGAGCATAGGGAGCCATCTTACTGTATTAGATTTTTGTACAATGTGTTGATTTCTGAGTATCTTGCCACACAGTTCTAATTTACATAAAATGAAACAGTCTCTCAATCTGTAATAAAAAATAAAAAAATAAATTCGCCCCCAAAACCTAAAATTACCAGTGAATGGCATTTTGAAGACTATAATTTATTTTTGCCCTGAACAAGACATTTAAAACATTTTCAAGGACATCATGCCTGCAGGCTTTAAAATATCAACTAATTATCAAATCAATGATCATTTGAGGGAAAGTAATGAAGTATGGAAAATAACCACTTCAAATTATATAAATCATTACCACAAAGTATTTAAAACTGGTAAGTCATTAGCAAAGAGACGTAATATGTAGGTATTAAATGCCTTAAAAGTTTGATTAAAAAAAGGCAAATTGCATTTTAATTGTTATAATTTCCCAGAAAACAAGTAACGTGCCCTTTAAGTTTTTTACACTTAATCTATGATTTGTTTATTTTTCTAAGGAAATATTCACTTACTTCAATCATTATCTGTCTTTCCACAAAGTTTATGTAATTTTTCTTTACTATCTAATCATGGGAATTATTTGAGGTTGCAGATAGTAGAATGAATCAGGTCTTAGGCCCCAATCCTAGAAACACGTACGCACATGCTTAATTTTAAGCACGAGTAGTCCTTGAAGTTAAGCATAAATGTTTTCATGATTAGGGGTTTATTTTGCTTATTCTTAGATTAGTACTAATTTGCCAATGCAAATTGCTATACCATAGGGCTAGTAGCCTCATCCTCTCTTATGCATTTCAAGTGGTCCTCACACCAGTTTTATGCAAATAATTTGTCTTATGTACTTAGATGGGGGGAGTAATCTATGAGGCTTTCTCCTTTTCTTCCCCCATGAAACTGATTACAAATGCCCCACATACCCTGAGTTCAGTGCTGACACCTGGGGGCTCTGCTTGAGGCCAGGGTTATCTGTGCCCTATATTTTTGGGAGTACAGAACATGGAGTGGGCACTTGCCACACATGAATACTGACTCCCTTAGTGTTATCTTTGGAATCCCCAGGGAGCTGATAGGGGTTTAATGTGCTCATTTCTCTCTGTTCCCAGCCTACCCCTTCTCCTGCGCAGACCTCAGACCTGAGTGAGCGCTGCTGCAGAGGCAGCTCCTCTCCTCTTTGAATTCTGGTCTGTGATTTGCCTGGGTTTTTAACCAGCAGGCCAGGGGAATAATTTGGGTCCTGCTTATTGCTGTGAAAGAGCCATTACATCCTGTTTGTATCCCATTGGGATTTTAGAAGACAAATCATATTAAATTCTTCTTCCACCCCCAGCTAATTTCTCTTTCACAAACCTTGTCAGATTATATACTTATAAATATCACCCCCCCCGAGACATTAGATAAGCTCTAGTGCCCAGATAACATTCTTCGTGGACCCCAAACTCCCACTGACTTCAGGAGGAGCTTTGGGCTTGCAAGGAATGCAACATTGGGCCTTAAGTGTGACTAAAAACAATGTAATTTGATATCCTGGCATGAGGGAGAGCTATTACGTAGGACGTGGGAGACATTTGTAGGGAGGCTGCAGTACAGTGCTATCTCCTTAGCTCCCAAAACAAAATGTCACTGAATCTTTCTCCCCTTTTATATTTAATTATTCATCCCAGACTTTGATATGTGGATAACTAGAACCATTTCTGCAGTAGCTTCTCTCACTTAAAACTTTTTTCTCACCTCTCCTTCTAGTCTACAAGGACCTGGTTTTTAGAAGGACTCTGCATGCCAACCTCCTTGTGAAGTCCAGCAGAAGCTCTAGATAGTTAGCAGCTCTCAAAATCAGGCCCTACAGGAAGAGAGCTCCTTCAGGGGTATATTTTTTAGTTGATGCATAAAGAGGAGAAAAAAATCCTTAGTTAAACTTTCTGCTTGTGGCAAAAGCAATTGTATTAACTTTTTTTTTTCATATGAGGAAAAATGGCTTGCTTGCATGATTTATTTAGGTTCTTACATAGTTCTCATTATCAACAGTATTTGAGCTCCTCCTAATCATCTGTGATTTTTTCCTCTCAATAGTTCTGAAAGATAGGGAAGAATTATCCCAATTTAACAAAGGAGAAGTTACTTTTTCTCTGTGGCTCAGGGCTGGATTGTGTCACAAGGACACAGCCCATAGTAAAGGACAGCACATTGCTGTGCTGCCCTGGGAAGGACTGTGGCTCTAAAGTGGTAATAATTTACTGCTGGCCTATACCTGCAGTCAATTACTACCTGTCTGCCTTCACATTGGGCCGTCTCAGCTCCATGAGTCACTGGGTGTTGAGGTGGAACTATGGCTCCACCCATTCCCTACCCGCTCCCAGGAGAGACTAAGCAGACTTAGTGTAGTACTGCTTACTCCTGCAGCGCCAGACCCAAGATCCAGGCAGCCTGCTAAGAGGGGTTCTCACTCCTCCTAATCCTCCTATATGGGAGCACAGTCCAAACTACAATCTAGACCTAAGTGACTTTCCTTGGAAGCAAGGGTTCTGGAACCTTTGTAGAAGTGGGAGGGTCAAAGCCAAAGTGCCCCCTTCCTCTCTGCAGCTGCCTGCTCCAATGGTGAGCCAACTGCCTTCTCTTCTGGTGCCACAGCAGCGCCTGGTGGGCAAAAGATATAATTGCATCACCTCCCTGGCAGAATCTATTATTCTGCTGGGGAAAAAAAACTGTGGGGGACATGAATTCTGCACTGATGTTTCTTTTGTTAAAAAACGGGAGGGGAGCATGGCCCCTTGGCCCCCCACTAGTTCCAGAGCCAGTGCTTGGAAGTATATGTCTGAAACAGAAAGTGAACCCAGAACACCTGAGGCACACTGCAGAGATTTAACTGCAGCACCATCTTCCTGTCCTGGTAAGGAAACCTGTAAATTTTACTCAATTGCACTGGCCACTTCTGCAATGTTCTTAATGTTATCATCAATACTAAATTTTCTGGTATATGACCTGAAAGGGGAACATACACAGATTTTTACTGACTGCTCACAAAGCAGTCAGACAGCTTGAAGCTATACTTCTAAAATGCCAAAATGTTTCATTGCAGGAAAAATGCTATAGGCTTACTCAGTGAATTTATGCACGTTCAATAATTCTAGATTTTTAAAAATCAATTTCAATTGTATTTTATGTTATTAGATAGTAAGAAATGCATTAAAGTGTAGCTGTAAGCTTAAACACTGCAATGAAAATAGCTACCATAATAAATCAGTTTGCTTCTAGCATTACGGGACTATATTGTTCCCCATCTGCTTGTTTGTTATAACTAGTTACAGTACTTGTACTAATGGTAAGAAAAGACTTTGGATAAGTATCCTAAAGGTTATCTCAGCTATCCAAGTCTATGAAAGCTCCCCTAATCCACTGCCCAACACAAGGTATTGCCCCTGCCCCAGTCACAAATAATGCCTGATTTCTCAAATTTGTCCATGAAAGCCAGCTGGTTCTCTCCCCATTCTGGCTCCAGGTCTTAGCTGCTGGATAGGCAACTTCCACCACAAGTCTTGAGTCTTTGATCTTTTCTCTCCCAAGTTTTTGAGACAGAGTCTTATCTCATCTACACTCATGTAAATCAGGAGAAAATTCCATTGAAATTAGTGATGGGACATCAAAGAGGGAACTGACTTAGACAGGGCAACATGAGTGAACATGAGAGGAGAAAAGATTTGGTGGAAGCATTTTTGGATAGATGAAGTAGTATCAGGTGAAAGAGGAGAGGGTGCCATGGAGGTCACTGCAGGTGGTGTCCAAGATACGCACAAGGTTTTTTATCAGTGGGATGAAGAGGAAAGGGTGGATTTTGGAGATGTTGTAGAGCAAAGAAGCATCAAGATTTAAAGTCAGGGCAGAATGCCTGTCCTCATAATCCCTGGTCTGCTTGGGGAACTGCAAGAAGGAGCAGCTGTTGCTTAAAGGGTTTGCAGGGAGGTTACAAGGCTTCCTCTCTGACTGGGCTGTGAGGAGAAGGAGGCAGAGCCTAGGTGGATCTGCAGACATCTGCCACCAATGGTGGAGGAAGGGAGCAGGGAAAGCTGCCAAGTCAGTTTTCTTTTTCCATTAACAGAAGTGTTCCCGGTCTGAGATAGGAGAAGGAGAGAGATAAGGGGAACTACAACAGCTGTTGGGAAGAGGACAAAGCTACTAACAAGGAGAGATGCTAGAGAGAGAGCAACTAGCAAGATGGAGGAGTTAGTCAGGAGCAGCTGGCAAATGGGGTGAGGGAGGGCCTGCCTCCGGGACGAGGGAGAAACCAACAAAATAGGCCTGGAGACAGAAGGGTGAACCAGTGGACAGCATAGCATACCAAGGAGAGCAGTGAGGGGGAAGCAGCCAGAGGGGCATTGAGAAAAGGAAAGCAAGAAGAGAAGTGGCACAACCACCAAGAGGCAAGATGGTGATGAAAGGGGCCAGATGCCACAGATCAGGTGTACATTTTCTGTGAGCAGGAGGAAGGGAGGATATCTGAGTTGTCAGATTTTGAAGGAGAGATCTCTTTACAATTTTGATTTGGGGGCCATTCAGATATTGTTATGACCCTGTTAAAATGGTACTGATGTTGTTTGCAACATACTGACTTCAGAGTGGATGCACTGGTTTTAATGACATTGACAGGAGATAGTGAAACGTTATCAGCTAAGCTCAATATGCATCCATTTCAATTAAAGTGTATTACTAGAGAAATTAACAAACATTAGTCAGGTGTCCTAGGGAGCTGAGCTCACACCATCCAGAGTGGGAATTTGTCACAGCTTCTGTGCATGTTGTTGTGAGAAATATGAGACTGTTTAAACAGGCAAATTTAAAAAGAGATCTAATTAGTCACACACTAATTTTATATGCTTTTGAAGTCTAATATGAGTTATCCTACACAGAAGCCCAGTTTTCCACTAGCTCTTTCCACTAAAAAATGCACTTATCTATCAAAAACAATTTTTAAATAGGCCCAAAACAAACAAGTAGCTAATTTTGGCAGAGTGATTGCAAAAGAGCCAGATATTTCGCCCAATTTTGCAAGTGATGGAAATCCAAAATGTAAAATATTGTGACTTTTGCTGCTTGCATTTTTGCAAGCAATTAACACAATAATGAATATAGAGAAATTGCTTCATTTCATGCTAGTGCATGAGAAAGGGGGGCTGGGATTATGGACCCCATGCCATCTGCACGTTCATTATTACAGCAGGGAAGAGTGGCGTAAGCAATTGTCTCTCATCGCAAATTAAACTTTTAGGAGGTCTGGGCTATGGAAGTCACCTAACCTGTCTGTAGTCTTACTTGGATCCTATTTATTATACAGAGAACAACAACAACAAAATAACATAACAGGTTAATCACCCTGAAATGTTATCCCTTGCCAGTGTGCCAGGCCCAGAGTGCCAAGGCAATGGCAACTCATCCAGTTGACATCAGTGGACACAGGATAGAACCTTTGGGGGAGAAATGTTTTCGTATGGCAATTTCTCTCCAACATCCAGCTTGATGTGCTCTCATGTCTGTCTGGATTCTTTCCAAATCAGTCTGAAAGGTGAGCTAACACTGCAAAGCAGCAACCAGAGATGCTCCATAATTAAATTCTCTCAGACACCAGAGCCAATCCCATTATGGAACAGTGTTAAGTAAATATTATTAAGTCAGCTAAATTCAAATTTGATGTAAACTAGTGCAACTCCACTTACTTACATCAGGTTTCAATTTGGCTCTTAGGGCTGGATGCTCAAAAAAAGAGCTAGGCATCTAAATCACCACCTCCACTGCAATGCACAAAACTCCCTCCAAACACTGTAGTTGCCTAAACTCACTCAGTACTTACATTTTAAGGGTAAAAGTTCCCTGGACACCTATGCTTCTACCTCTGACCAAGCGCAGTGCTGCCTCGCTGTGGGCATACAGGTGCCTATCTCCCCCAGAGTGATTCCCAAACCAAGGGAAGACAGGTCCTTAGCCATCTAAGTCATGTACAGGACCCAATCCAGCAGGCATGCTCAGAGGCTGTCTAGTGGATTAGGTACCATTCAAAACCCAGCTGCAGGAGATAGAGCCCACGTTACAACTTTTAGCCAAGTGGTTACAGCAGTTTCTTGGGACATAGGAAACCAAGGTTCGATTACCCGCTCTGCCAGAGGGGGAGAGAGGATTTGAACAGGGGTCTCCCACCTCTCAGGAGAATGGAAAAATCAACTCAGTGTTTCATTATTTAGCCACAGTGGAGCAGCTTCAACAAGAGACTGATGGCACCCCACATGAGAATACCCCATAGCTCAGTCGTTAGAGCACTCTCCTGAGAGGTGGAAGATCCCTGTTCCAATCCTTCCTCTACCAGAAATGAGGAAATTGAACCTGGGTCTCGTACATCACAGGCAAATCTTCTAACTGCTGGACTAGAAGTTATACGGTGGGCACCACTGCCTCTGGAGGCAGCTTCTTGCTAAAACGGCATTAGGTGCCTAACTCTAAAAAGGGTTCCTGGCTATATGAGCACAAGCAGAGCTAGATATTCCCTTAGAGCTCACATTTAGATGCTTATCTCTGTGAAGAGGTAGGGCTTAGCACACACCCCTCTGGTCAGCATCTCCCATTGGTTAGCTTGGGTGGCTCCCTGAGGATTGAAATCTAGGGCACCTATCTCTCCCTATTCATTGTATAGGTGCTTAGGTGCCTAACTCCGGCCTTGAGAATCAGTGATTTTTCCAGGAGCCTAAAAGGTAGGTGGTGTTATGGTCAGCAACACAATACCTAACTCCTTTTGAGTATTCAGCCCTTAGTTTTATTTTTAACTGGGAAAAAAAACAGACTCTGTTACCCTTATGATCCAACTGTAAGCAGCTTGTTTTAGATTTGGCTAGCAAGCCATCAGGTGGTTGCAAGATTATCTTTGCAGCGGAAAACAAGTAATGACCCTTTGCAGGTTCTAGAGGATTTCTGAAGAGGTGCTGCAGGGATCAATGCCAGTTTCATTACTGTTTTTATGGTTAGTCAATGAAGCCACACATTGTGACATACTGTAGTTCTTACATACACAACACTATCCTCTGGGAAATAGGGAAATAACACCCCAGGAGGTTAGCATTTTCTAGACTGAAAAACTGATCTATGAAGCTAAGGAAAACAGCCTGCAAAATTTTTATTATCTAGCAAATTTCCTTTCACCACCACTAAAAAAACGTGCACCTCAGTAGATTGTTTTAGATCACTAATCTAGGAAGATTACAACAGAAATGATTGCTTAGATGACAAGCTAACACAGGGATTGGCAACCTTTGGCTCGCGGCTCGCCGGGTAAGCACCCTGGCGGGCTGGGTCGGTTTGTTTACCTGCCGCGTCCGCAGGTTTGGCCGATTGCGGATCCCATTGGCCGCGGTTCGCCACTCCAGGCCAATGGGGGCTGTGGGAAGCAGTGCGGTCCGAGGGATGTGCTGGCTGCGGACGCGGCAGGTAAACAAACCGGCCAGGCCAGCCAGGGTGCTTACCCTGGCGAACCGCGTGCCAAAGGTTGCCGATCCCTGAGCTAACACTATTATACTTTCTTGAAAAGTGTTTTTGAGATATAAAAATGATGCTTTCTAATAAAAGGCTTTTTATTATTTTTAAGAAGATAAAAAAAGCTGCAAAAACAGCTAAAACATTACAATATGGGAGATTATAATTTCACCCTCGTGTAAATCAAGAATCATTCAATTAAAGTAATTGGATTTGCACAGGTTTAGAACTGGTCTAAGATCAGAATCAGCCCCTGTAAATACAGAGTGTTTCTAAAGTTCTAAATGACTTGTTTCGTAATGGCTATTCTACAGTTATGATCACAATAAAAATTAAAACTTGGTTACTCATAACAACAATTGCAGGAGTGTCAGATGGTTGAAAAGTAAAGCCCAACATTCTTGGCATTGCCTTTTATTATTAAGCTAAATAGTCGTTATGATCAGAAGAGTGATACTTTTAAAAATGGCACATTCTCAGCCACCTATGTGCAAGATTCTAACCTCAGTTAAACCTAAATCCTATCTGGCTGAGGGCAGAGTGACTAGTGCAATCTAATAGTGCAAGAGGCTGAGTACCAGCACTCCTCTTGGCTCTGTCATTTTCTCATGGTGTAGCTGTTAGCAGCTCTGTGCCTCAGTTTACCCACATGTAAAATGAAGATAATACCTATCCTAAAGGGCACTGTGAGGCTTAATTAAATAACTTCAATGTACTTCAACAATGTAAATGTACTTCAACATCCTTAGATTAAAAGTGCTGTATAAAATGTCAAGTACCATTATTACTCTACGTAGAATCTGCTTAGTTTACTAATTGAAGCATATTTTTTTTTCTACTGTCAGCACTTACTGACGGTGTAGCAGTAGAAGGGAATGCTGTAATCACTTCTACCATATCCATCATCAACAAAATTGCAGGCTAGTTTCTGATCCCAGAATTGTTAGTCCTGGTGGTTGTTGGTGAGGATATATGAGGCTGAAAAGAGCACGGCTTGATTTCCAGACACTAGGTTAAGCTGCCAGTGCTGGCACTCAGAGAAGTCACACTTTGATTTATAAACTGAGTAAATTTGACCTCAGAGTCGTTGCTAGTGAATTAATATGGAACCCCAAGGTATAATTTGCGTTATGTTTGCTTTTCTGGCCAGACCCATGCTGTAAAAATTTGACGTGAAAATTGCTTATGGGTACACTGTCAGAGCTGAAGAATGGTTTTGAGTTAAAGTCACTGGATCGAGAATCAGGAAATCTGGGTTGAGTTTCCAGTCCTGCTGCAGACTTCCTGTGTGTGTTTTTGGCCAAGCTATTTCAGGCCAGATTTTAAAAATACTTAGGTGTCTAAAGGTTTTAAAACCTCAGTAGGTGCCTATCTGTATCTTAAGGCACCTCTATGTACCTTTAAAAATCTGGCTCTCAAACTCTCTGTACTTCACACACTCATCTATGCTGCAGAGAACTACCTTGATGCTGATATTTGTTTTATGATTTAGCTTGTTTTTAATAAGGGATTTTCAGTTGTGTTTGGACAAAGAATCAACTCAAATCTTCTCCCATCCCTTGAACTGAACCAAAGTTTTTTGGTGGTTCAGAAAGGTCCTAATGATAGGCTCAAGAGGTTGGGACACGTCAGAGAGGCAGCAAAATTTTGGGACTCTTATCCTAACTGAAGAAGGACTTAATTCTGAACTTGGAGTCCATACAAAAGGCTTTGGCTGCACCATGCCATGCCCTAGCCTTTGCTGAGTAACTGAGTGACCTTATATTCTCACTGACGTCCTTTCTGCTGTTTTTGTGCTTTGCCTCTCCCATTGCATCACATCTTAAATTAGATTTTAACCCTGCAATTGACAGTGTAGGAGCAGACTACTGTGCCATGCAGAGTCCCAATAACTTCAGTGGGGCCCCACATGGACACAACACTCCACTTATGTGCTGTCAGTTGAAGGACTGGGCACCAAAACCATGAAGTCTGCCAGGCAGGGACTGTGTTTTCTTTTTACTGCAGCGTTCCTGCCATGTTTTTGGGTGCTGTAAAATAAACAATAAATAATCATCTATTGAGACATGTTTCTATACACTGTCTTTGACATTTTGCTCTGAAGGAAGATCCCCTCCATCAAAAGTTTATATTTTTGATATTTTTAGTTGAAAAGTTGGAACTAAAAACAAAAATTCAAAACACTACAGAGATCCCAATCCTGCTTTCCTCAACCCCCCCTTTTCTCCAAGAAAAGGGAGTAGGATTTGGCACAAACTCTACAATTGCTGGAAAATTGCACCCTCAAGTCAAAACAATAATGTATCCTCTGCGTCTCTCAATGAACACTATGGCTCTGTCAACACTGGGCCAAAAAAGACTTGGGGAAATTTCTTCTTAAACTGCAAGTCTGCACACCGCTTCCTAAAGTTTAACAAGCTGAATAATGAGCAGTCCCATCAGAGCACCATTTTTAGCCATGAGCAAAATAAATAAACAAACCTGTAAACAGAGTTAATAGACTGGAAGCTCTCGAGTAAGAGCATTGTTCAAGCTGAGAGGATTTTTGGGGGCAATCCTCAACAGCACCTGATCTGAACTTCTTCCTTTCAAGCCAAGGATGCTGACAAGAGGCTATTAAAAATCCAGTTACTATTATAATGTTTAGTTAAGGCATAAATAAAGAGCTTGCTGCACTCTTTTGGTATGGCTATGGATACAATGTATAATGCTCAGCAAGTTATGATATTTGATTTGTACTCTGCATCACATACATGGTGGTGTATTATGCCAGAATCATAAATAAAGGTAAAAATAGTTCACTGATATTCATGTTTTATTACTATGTTGAAGGTTGTTCATGGCCAAAATGTTGGCTGTTTGGCCTGTTTTCAAGGCTTTTCCCCTTGTGCTAGTAATGACATTGAAATGTACAGCTATGACTCTCTAGAGCATCCATCAATGTTTTAATGTTCAGAATACAATTTGAAAGAAAGTGGAGTGGGACACAGAGTAGTTCTTCTGTAGCTCATATGTTTTCTTTTAAGGGGCATCAGTGTGCCTGAAGAAACAGTGGTAAGAGATTGTTGCCTCTTGAAAATGTTTCCATGGTGAGAAAATTATTTTAGTAAGATTTTTATTGCTCCATGATATAAGAGAAAAACTAAGATAATTTTAAAAATCTATTGCATTCTGGGAATTTTTAATGGTTCAAGGGGGTTCTAAAATGCAGTTAGAACTTTTTCACACTTTTTAATTCTTGCACATGAGTTATGGGTCCAGAGACTGAAGTTTTCTATTTATCTAACTTGGCGCAATCTATTTCAATTTGTGAACACTGCAGAGTTTATCCAGCAAAAACTGATGCCTGGCCTCTAACCCAAACCTCAACATACACTTTAAAGGTCACATCTCCTGGTGGTGTAAATAGGCAAAGATTCACAGCTAAGTATCTGATCCTAAAGGTTTCAGAAATACAGATACAAGAGGGCTATAGGCAAGCTTAGGACTTGATCCATTGCCTATTGACGCCAATGGGAACCTTTTCCAGTAGGAGCTGGATTAAGCCCTTAGGAAGGGACGTGAGATGGTTTCCTAGGCAAAGAGAGATTCATGCACCGGTTTTATCAATCACCCGTACCAAGCCTGGAGCTAGCAGTAACAGAGGATAGAATGAATGTTTATCTAGGTTAGATAAATGTCTATCAGGGATGGTCTAGACAGTATTTGGTCCTGCCATGCGGGCAGGGGACTGGACTCGATGACCTCTCGAGGTCCCTTCCAGTCCTAGAATCTATGAATCTATGAATATGTAAGATTTTGTCTACATTTTACATCTGGGGATTTTTCACTGCTGAAGCTCTAAAACACAGTACTTTCTCCCAAGGATTCTATGGTTACATAGCATCAGTATATAAATAAGTGTACAGGTAACATTACATTCCTGGTTGCAGAGTCCCACCATAAACATTTAACTCAGTGCTAAGAATTAAATAACTAGACTCTCATTTTATATGTCCAGCATGCAAAGCATGTGGGCCTTTGGGCCAGCCACTACAACTATGGCATAACTCTCTGCTCCAGTAGCAAGTGGGTGGGCTGGAGGCAGGGCCAGCTCCAGGCACCAGCAGAGGAAGTAGGTGCCTGGGGTGGCCAATAGAAAGTGGCGGCACTCCGTCCGTCATTGGGGCGGCACGTCCGGGTCTTCAGCAGCAATTCGGCGGCGGCTCCTTCACTCCTCTCCTCCTCTTTGGCGGCACTTCGGCGGCAGCTCAATCGGGGTTGTTTTTTTCTTCACCGCTTGGGGCGGCAAAAAAGCTGGAGCCGGCCCTGGCTGGAGGGTGAGCAGACCCTGGGAAACTGTGTGGCATCAGCAGCACTGCTACATTGGATAGCCTGCTTGTGCTGAAAATGATGAACAGGTAGCCTACTTGGGGGGAATAGCTCCACCTATAGCCATACAGGATCAGGGACAGAAGCAATACAGGGCTACCACAAAACACACGCACTCAGCACCAATGTACTTCAATCTTGGAGAGCCCACCTTAATGGCTGAGAAAACAATTAAGATTCTGTTCCTACTCAGTCTTTGTCCTGTTTTACTCTAGAAATGGGACTAAACTGCAAAATTTGGATCCAAATTTTCCCTCAGCTCAAAAGGAATTGGGTTCATGGTTTTGATTTGGATACAATTCCTAATGATAGGCACCAGCTGCAAAGCTTTGATGTGAATTTGGATCTGAACTTCCTTCATTTGGGCCCCATCTCTAGCTGAGATTGCATCAGACTGTGCCTGTTAGCTTAAATTGTGGTGATAATTTTGTGATATGAAGACTTGTCCAATAGGAAATGAAGAGTGAGCTTCAGATCAGTTCACATAGGTGACGAAAACCCATTTACTGGACACACAGAAAAATCAGGGAGAGAGAAAGTTCAGGAATTTAGCTTTGGCCATGTTAAATTGAAGCTATTGGTTGGACATCTGGAAGGAGATTTCAGAAGGACCGCCTGAGAAAGCCGTCAAGCCAATGATTCATAACATATGTTGGGTACAGTATTCTTGAAGCCCACTATTTTTCAGTGCCTACTCTCTTAGCAGATTTCAGCTTACTAGCACATGAGTAACAGAGCACAACGTTCATCAGTATAAACCACGGCACAGCCCTGCTCCCTCTCCATTTTCATCTGCATCCCTGCTGGAGAGGAACTATAGAGAAGAACATAATCCACTTTATATTTTTAGTTTTAGAGTTTCCCTGTCACTCCACAAAGCACTGTTGTAAATCTGCCTTAAAAAAACACACCCACTGAGGAATATATGCAAACTTTTCAAATGCTCATTGAAGCAGTTGTGGAAGTGACTGATGTGCATTAAGAGCCGGTGAGAGGATGACTAAGCTGTTTGCATTCTTTTAAATGTAGCACTGATATTTGATTTAAATGAAAATTCCCATAAGTATTATAACCTTACCTGTGAAATAAGGGCTTCTACTTCTGAGAATTAATTGCTTCACATATTTGCATGTGTGAAATTCTTCAGATCAGTCCCGAGTCACACACAAATTGCTAATTCTGACTTTATCCTGAAGATACAAGACAGACCAAAAAATAATGTGTTAGCATTAATGGTTTGGGTCCTAGCTATTGAAACAGAAAATTCATTTAAAGACAAAAAAAAAATCATTTGTCCTTTTTCTGCTAGATGGTACATATTTTGCTTAGGGCTGTGTTGTACAGTTTCAAACATGCTGAAATCAGCAAAAGTTTAAAAAAATTCTAATAATTTTACATGCATGATTAAATAAGTTCATTCCCTACTAACCTGCAGACTGAAAATTAATGTACTGCACTATAATGTGTTGTAGACTTCTGAATAATTTAAAATACAATAACAGTAAAACATAAATAGGGTTTATCTAACAAGGCAGTTTCCTGGGAAATCCTAGATTAACTAAAAATGATGCTTGCAATATATGTAAATTGAGCAAATCTAGGTTATTTTTATTACATTCTCATTTTATAACATATTATAGCATGGCTTATTTAGAATCATAGCTTGATAGTTTGCTCACAGTTGACCCAGGGGGCCAAAAGAATACTAGGTCTGACTCCATTGATTTCAATGGGGTTATACCAGGGATTAATCTAACTCATAAATTGCAATTATTGTCCATTTTGCTCAAAGATACATAGTGGAGCCCATATGTGACTTTATCTCTCACATAGCATTCAATACAAATAATCTTAAATACAAAGTAGCTTACTGCCTGCCCCATCCTGTATATTTTATTCTCCACTCCCACACCCTCTGAGTTTACTTCTGTTTATTGGGTCTTTAGAAACCCATGTTCAGCTGCTCTACCAGTGGAGCTGAACTATTCTCATTCAATTTACATCCACACTCCCCAAGCCTAGAGCTCTGAGCTTATTTGAAGGTTTCACAAAAGAATGAAAGGACTCCTGGAGTGCTGACATCATGCACCCAACCTGAGACCAGTGTTGCCAAAATCAATTGTAATTAGTCAGTTTAGAACAGAAGCACCTTTGGATTGGTCCTTTTTGATTAACCATATTTCTATAAACTAGAGAGATGGGTGTGGTCTAAACACAGGATCAGGCATTAGAAACTTCTGAGTACTAGGTCTGAGATCTCGGATTCCCTACAGCCCCAGTTCAGGAATTCATTAAACTATTGCTTAATTCTTTTGGATTTGTGCATATGGCAGAAAGGTGTGGGTTGTTTTTTTTTTCAATCAAGTAAGCTAAATTACATTAACTTTAACAAACACAACACACCTCTCTCCTCTCTTAATGATTGTTTGAGCTGTTGTGTTGTAGTCTAGGCTTCTCCCTAGGTTGGAGGTGTTCAACTATGTCTATCCTGAGAAATAAGGGGAATTTGGAGACACAAGGTGGGTGAGGTAATAGCTTTTATTGGACCAACTTCTATTGGTGAAAGAGATGCTTTCGAGCTACACAGAGCTCTTCTTCAGGTCCGCGGAGTGTCAGGGCTTGTCTACACTTAAAATGCTACAATGACAGTTGTTCTGCTGCAGTGCTTCAGTGTAGACACTACCTTCACTGATAATGCATGTCACTGAGAGGTGATACTAGGTCAACAGAAGAATTCTTCTATAGACCTTGTGCTGTCTACATGGGGATTTAGGTTGTCTTAACTACACTGATCAGGGGTGTGGATTTTTCATACCCCTTGAGAGACATAGCTATGCCGACCTAAGGGTATGTCTACACTGGAAACTTCAGAGCTCTCCCAGCGCACCTGGTAATCCACCTCCACGAGGGGATTAGCTCTGAGCGCTGCAAACGTGGCTCCCAGTGCTCGGAGCCTGTCTACACTAGCACTTTAAAGCGCTCAGACTTGCTGTGCTCAGGGGGGTGATTTTTCATTCCTCTGAGCCAGGAAGTTAGAGCGCTATAAAATGTAAGTGTAGGCAAGCCCTAATTTTCTGGTGTAGACTGGGCCTCAGTCAAGTTAATCTAACTCAATTGAGCTAACTTGATTTGAGAATCAAGACATTTTTGCTTATGTAGACAGGACTGCAGAGGTCAATGGGACTTAAGTACATGCTTAAAGTTAAAGTGTTTTCCTGAGTAGGGATGCTTTTTTGAATCATGTTTAGCTTCCCTGTGCGGCATTAGGCAAGTAATTTACTCTATCTTCGTAGCTCACTATGCATTCTTAATTATAGATCTTTGTGATGTGCAATAGAATGCTTTTCCACAGTATAAACTTGAGCTCTCTCTTATATTCTGTGCAAGCCCTGGTATTTTGTAGTGAAACCATTATGGACTTTATAGAGGTGATAAGGGACAGAATTAATGACTGCATACACTTTTTTAACACTAATTTATTTTGTTTTTGTCTTTCTATATTATCCTTGAATTATCCTGTATCACAAATTTAAGAAATTAAAAATTAAAAAAAACTTTGCTATAGATTCTCCATCGGTATGATGGAATTAATAGTGCAGTACTAATAATAGCTAGTAATAATCGGCAAGCACTGTGATAAGTGTGCTTAACAAGTTCATGTTTTAAAGACCTTGGGAAATTAAAAGCACAATGTCCTTCTAAATAGTGGCCATGACTCTAGCTACACTGTGGCCTCTGTATGTCGCACCAGGGTTCAAAGTGGCTATAAGCAGAGCTGCTTGGGAATTTTCCATCAATTTCTTTTTTTTAAATGCAGTTTCTGGAAAAATCAAAATTTTCCTTGGGAAACTGATTCAAAAAATTTTGTTTGGGAAACTGAGCAGAAATGCTTCAGTTTGACATTAGTCTGCAGTTTCCTGAGCTGTCACCAGACCTCATGGAGGTGTACTGCGGATGTCTCAAGTCCCCATTCTCCCTATCGGCTAAGCTCCGAAGCTGGACGACCTCTTCCACAATGCATCTCAATCTCCATTCTAATTAACTGCTATGATGCATCACATTAGCAGTATTTTGAGATTTGTTCGTAGTCTAGTGAGATTTCTAAATGGGTACATTTCTCCTGTAAGGAAGATAATCTATTGTAAGCAGTGTCTTCCAAATATACTTATATTGTATAAAGGCACAGGCGTTGTGTTAACTAAACGTTATCCTATATATGTAATTCTGGGCAGAAGAGAAACCAGATGAGGGTGGGAAATTATTTCACAATTTTTGTCAGTAAGAAATTTTTGTATTACAATGAACTTACATAAAAGTTCATCTTTTCTTTAGAAAGGACAGTTTAGTGATCTACATAGAACAGAACTATGCAATTCTAAAAATGTTTTGTATGATAAAATCATAGTTCATCTTTGAATCTACCTAAAGAGAGACATTTTTTCAGCTAGCTTTCTCCTCCTCTGCTCAGAACTGTACCATGTGCAATAAGAAGGAGGATGGGTTATAGTTTGATATAGTGAGAAGTGTCACATCACTGTCTTGGAAAACTGCTGTTGCCTTGGAGACCAAGAGTGTACTTCTCTGGGCAATGCCATTTATCCATCTTTTAGCACACTACATGCTGTGGAACTCTAATAGCCCGACATAATTATTCTAATTTGAGAGCCAGATTTTATAAGAGGAATTAACTTGTTTAAAGTCTCAACACTTAAGCATCTTTGTTGTAGTCTGTAGGGATGCAAATATCCATGTCAATGATGCCAGTCTTGCTTGTCTGCTTCCCCACACAACCAGCCATGACTCTCTTCACGTTACCCTTACATATGCAGTGCCTTCCATATTTTGGTTCACAGTGCTACTATTCTTTCCTTATTTAAGTGCCTTCTTTAAGCATCACTTCTTCCTCTGTGTTGATATGAAGCGAGTCAACAATAATGAAGATGGAGGTAAAATTTTGCCTAAGTGTCTAAGGCCCAGTTTTTAAATGGGATTTAGGCACTGTTCCTAGTGATTTAGATGGCTAAAGATTTTTGAGGATCTAGCCTTTAGTGTTTCCTAAGTGCCTAAGTCATTTTTGAAAATGTGATAAGTCACTTAGGTCTTGCAATGCTGAGGGGAATAGTGCCTAAATACCTTTAAAATAGGACTTAGGATCCTAAGTGTAATGATCTTGGGGTTCATTAAATAACAAACTAGTGAATGAGAAGGGAATAAAAAATAAAACAAAGTGGAAAGCGTTTCTGGTGAACTGGATGAATAATTGGAGGGACCTGCTTGTTTATCCAGATCAAAGACCCCAAACTACATAAAGGATGGACTTTTCATTAAGTGTGCTAGTTCTGAGTTGATACTGTTATGAATTTGTGAACATAGAAAAGGCCCCTCTGTGGGGATTTGAAGGACTGTTCTTGCCAGACCCCATGTTAGAGTTGGGGTGATCTCTGGTAAGCTTATTGTGTGTAGGGTCTATTATTGTTTAATATATTTTTTTCTGTAGTGCTTTTACCAAAGAATAAATAAGCTTGCGTAGAAAAGAACTGTGTGTTAGCTTAACTGTGGGCAGTTGCATTGTTCTCAGGCTCTAGAGAGAAGCAGGTCTGCTTACACAGACTATCTTTTGGTGGGAATAACCATCAGGGCAGGAAACTGTTCAGCTTGGGAGTTTCTGGGTCAGGAGGAAGAGTGATGTGGGTCTCCATCCAAGAAAGCCAAGTGCCATGGAGCCAGAAGCTACACAGTGGGTGCCCTTGCTGAACATTTAGACTCAAACAAAATGTATACCACAATTAAAACCAGTAAGTGGACCAAATTATAAAAAAAATAAATACCATCATGGCTAAACAGAGGAAAAGGGGTGGTTAGAGGCAAAAAAGCATACTTTAGGATTTGACTTCCAGTATTTACTGAAGAAAATAGAAAGGTGCATAAACTCTGGCAAGTCCAGTGTGAAAATACTAGACAGGCAAAGAAGAAAGACAAAAAAGAATTTGAAGAGCAACTATCAAAAGACACAAAAAACTAATAGCAAAAAAATGTTACGTATCCCAGAAGCAGAATATCAGCCAATCAGTGGGGCTGGATGACGATTGAGGTGCTAACGGAGTGTTCAAGGAAGACAAGGCAGTTGTGAAGAAACTAATTTAATTTTTTGCAATAATCTTCACTGCAGAGGCTGTGAGGGAGATTCCCACAGCTGGGCCATTCTTTTTTAGGTGACAGATCAGAGGAATTGTCCTAGACTGATATATGAATAGAGGAGGTTTAGGAACAAAATTGATAAATTAAGCAGTAATAAGTCAATAGAACCAGATGGTATTCTCCCAAGTGTTCTCAAATCTCGAATATGAAATTGCAGAACGACTAACTGTTGTATGTAACCTATTGCTTAATCAGCCCCTGTACCAGATGACTAATATAAGATAGCTAATATAACAAAAAAAAAATAAAATTAGAAAGGGTCCAGAAGCAATCCTGAAAATTAGAGCCCAGAAGGCCTAACTTCAGTACCAGGCAAATTAGTTGAAACTATAGTAAAGAAAAGAATTATCAGATACATGGATGAACACGATATGTTGGGTAAGAGTCAACATGGCTTTTTAATTGGAAATCATGCCTCACCCATCTCTTAGAATTCTTTGAGGGGGTCAACAAGCATGCAGAGAAGGGTTATCCAGTGGATATAATTTACTTGGACTTTCAGAAAACCTTTGAGAAAGTCCCACACCACAGGCTCTTAAGCAAATTAAGCAGTCATGAGATAAGGTATAAGGTCCTCTCATGGATCAGTAACTGGTTAAGAGATAGGAAACCAAGAGTAGTCATAAATGGTCAGCTCTCATAATGGAGAGAGGTAAATATCAGGGTCCTCCAAGTATCTATATCGGCACTTATGCTGTTCAACATTTTCATAAATGATCTTGAAGAGCGGGTAAACAATAATGTGGCAAAATTTTCAGATGACACAAGATGATTCAAGATAGTCAAGTCCAAAGGTGACTGCAAAGAGCTACAAAGGCATCTTACTGAACTGGTTGATACGGCAACAAAATGGCAGCTAAAATTTAATCTTGATAAGTGCAAAGTAATGCACATTAGAAAACAATCCCAACTATACATGCAAAATGATGGGGTCTAATTTAACTGTTACCACTCAAGAAAGATCTTGGAAGTCATCATGGATAGTTCTCTGAAAACATCCACTCAGTGTGCAACAGCAATCAAAACAATTAACAATGTCAGGAACCATTAGGAAAGGGATAAATAATAAGACAGAAAATATCATATTGCCACTATATAAATCCATGGTTCATCCACACCTTGAATACTGTGTGAAGTTCCAGTCACCCCATCTCAAAAGAGATATACTAGAACTGAAAAAGGTACAGAGAAGGGTAACAAAAATGACTGGGGGTATGGAACAGCTTCCATATGAGGAGAAATTAAAAAAGACCAGGACTGTTCAGCTTAGAAAAGGGATGACTAATGGGGGAATATGAAAGAGGTCTATAAAATCATAGTGTGGAGAAACTGAATAGGAAAGTGTTATTTACCCTTTCATATAACACAAGAACCAGGGGTCACCCAATGAAATTAATAGGCATCAAGTTTAAAAACAAACATAAGGAGATACTTCTTCACACAAAGCAGAATCAACCTGTGGAACTCATCAGACGTCAAGAATTATAACATTCAAAAACCAGTCGGAGAACACTTCAATCTCCCTGGTCACTCAATTACAGACCTAAAAGTGGCAATACTACAACAAAAAAACTTCAAAAACAGACTCCAGTGAGAAACTGCTGAATTGGAATTAATTTTCAAACTAGACACCATTACATTAGGCTTGAATAAAGACTGGGAGTGGATGGGTCATTACACAAAGTAGAACTATTCCCTCTACTGTTACTCACACCTTCTTGTCAATAGTTGGAAATATGCCATCCTGATTATCACTACAAAAGTTTTTTTTCTCCTGCTGACAGTAGCCCATCTTAACTGATTACACTCGTTATAGTTGTTATGGCAACACCCATTTTTTCATGTTCTCTGTGAAGATATATATATATCTTCCTACTGTATTTTCCACTGCATGCATCTGATGAAGTGGGTTTTAGCCCACAAAAGCTTATACCCTTGATTGACAGTCTACCTGACTGTTGGTATGAGGGCAGTAAGTGGTTGAGGTATGAGGTTCAATGCCCAGGAGGTGCAGAAATTCCCTTCAAATGCAGAAAACAAACTGGGATCCCCAGGGCTGGCTCCAGGGTTTTTGCCGCCCCAAGTGGCGGAAAAAAAAAAAAAGCCGCGATCGGCAGCAGCTCCACCACGCCGCTTTCTTCTTCAGCAGCAATTCGGCAGCAGATCCTTCCTTCCGAGAGGGACCGAGGGACCCGCCGCCGAATTGCCGCTGAAGAGCCTGACATGCTGCCCCTTCCCGTTGGCCGCCCCAAGCACCTGTTTGCTGGGTTGGTGCCTGGAGCCGGGCCTGGGGACCCCAGTCAAATACTATATTTTGGCAACCCATGAAGACAAAAGATGTCATCAAACAAATGGGCTGTTTCCTGGGTGGTGGGGAGGCCACAACAGTATAAAATGCACCCTCTTCATCAGGAGACCATCTACCATCACAATCCAGATCCACAAAGCCCTAGACAATGCCAGCACCCAAACTGGTAGCTCCAGGCAGAAGTCCATTGATATGATGGCCCCAGGCCGAGGTGATGTGGGCAAGGGCTGAATTTCACATGGGAAGGGGTTGGTCTGGGCACAGAGGTCACATGACCAGATGTAAGTTGCTACCAAAGTGCAGAGGGCCAGCCACCAGAAACTCCTTGATACCAGGGTCTGAGTTTTGAATTCACCAAAAGTCTCACCCACCAGAGAAGCATTGTGACAGATTCGTAAGAGTTGCAGACTGGATTGACCATGAAGTACATAGATGTGTCCCTTACAATACAGAATTCCATTATGAAGAGCAAAGGATGAGGCACTCTGGTCATTGCCATTGTCTAAAGCTTGGTGGATCTGGATTATGAAAGGATTGTTGGGCAGCAGGAAACGCATGGAGGGTAGCAGTTCAGACAGTGGTACCCAAAATAAAATTTGATGGTTTGAGGATCATGGATGGAGCCTCTTGGCCAGGTTCACAATACCCCTCCTTCTGGGATGATGCGTTGGCCTTCCCATTTCTGGTCTTGAGGTGGTAAGTCACTACGAAGTTGAACTGTGTGCAGAAAAGGGACCAGCGTGCCTGTCACTGATTCAGTTGGTGTGTAGTCTTCAGTAATTCCAAGTTCTTGTGGTTCGTGAGAACTTGGATTGGGAATCTGGTGCCCTCCAGGAGATGCTGCAATTCCTCAAAGGCTGTTTTAATGGCCAGTAGCTCTTTATTGAAGATGTCATAGTTTTGCTCCACTGGGGTGAGCTTGCATGAGTAAAAGGTGTAAGGGTGAAGAGGTCGACAGTCTTTGGAGGGGGAAAGGGACCAACCCAGGCCAGAGCCCCTTATCAGGGCTGGGCCTTGATACTTCCCAACCCCAAAGTTGGTCTGACCTTTGCAGGGTATCCCTTGGTTTAGGAAACCTCAGAACTGACCATGATCACCATTAAATTTGTCTGGGAGCGGGGCCTTTGACTCCCAGTAGACTGGAGCCAGGATTGCCGGTGTAGCTGCCTGGGCTTTTAGGGGCCACATTATGTGCTTGCAGAGTGGGCATCTGCACCTGCAAGTGCTGTACAGCCCCCACCAGGGAAAAATTTGCCTGAGTGGGGTCCATGCTGGTAAGGTGGTCCCCTAGCCTTTGTACTGGGCAGCTCAAACTGGAGTTGATTGGGCCATGGGCCATCACTTTCCTGTTAGAGTAGGGTCCAGGAACGAGCCAAGGGTATATACTGGAGGGACAGAAGCCGAATGCCAGAGTTGGAGGGTAACCAGTGTCGTAAACCAGAGGCAGTGCAGAGGTTCAAAGCCACAAGTCTGAAGGGAACAGGGGCTGGAGCAGGTGGTAGGTAGGTGGAGCAGGAGCAGGTTTGGAAACGAGGCCAGGGCAGGATGGAAACTAGGCTGGGAGAAGGAACAAGGCAAGTGCAGCTGCAGGCATGGTACAAGTTGAGCAGCCGCAACCTTACAGGTGCAAGGCTTCAAAGCAGGGTCGCTAAACCAGCAGCCAGGCAGGTGCTGTGGCTACTGTCACTTCCCAGGCAGTGCAGCTGAGCTCATTGATTGTCCAGCAGCAAAGCTAGCCAGGGACTAGGCAAGCAGCTTGTCTTAGCTGAGAGCTAAGGTAACAAAAGGTAGGTGTTTTGTTCCCTCCATTTTATAGATGAGAAAATAAGCACAGAATTTTCAATATAAGCTGGGCAGGTAACTCCCTTAAGCACTTTTGAAAATCACAGTCTAACTGACTTGCTCAAGGCCACACAGGAAGTCTGCAGATGTGGGAAATGACCTAGATTTTCTGAGCCTCAGGTGAGTATTGTAAGCACAACACCCTCCTTCCCCTCAATACAAGCATGTCTTCTAAGGGTATGTCTACACTATGGGATTAATCTGAATTTACAGAATTTGAATTTTGGAAACAGATTGTATAAAGTAGAATGTATGCGGCCACACTAAGCACATTAATTCGGCTGTGTGCGTCCATGTACCGGGGCTAGCGTTGATTTCCGGAGTGTTGCACTGTGGGTAGTTATCCCATAGCTATCCCATAGTTCCCGCAGTCTCCCCCGCCCATTGGAATTCTGGGTTGAGATCCCAGTGCCTGATGGGGCAAAAAACATTGTCGCAGGTGGTTCTGGGTACAGCTTCACCCCTCCCTCCATGAAAGCAACGGCAGACAACCGTTTCGTGCCTTTTTTCCTGGGTGAACACTGCAGATGCCATACCACGGCAAGCATGGAGCCCGCTCAGCTCAAGGCAGCAGTCATGAACATTGTAAACACCTTGCGCATTCTCGTGCAGTTTATGCTGAACCAGGACCAGAAAAACGAGGCAAGGAGGAGGCGGCGACGGCAGCGCAGCGCCGAGAGTGATGAGGACATGGACATGGACACAGAATTCTCTCAAACCGTGGGCCCCGGCGCTTTGGAGATCATGTTGTTAATGGGGCAGGTTATAGCCATGGAATGCCGATTCTGGGCCCGGGAAACAAGCACAGACTGGTTGGACCGCATAGTGTTGCAGGTGTGGGACAATTCCCAGTGGCTGCGCAACTTTTGCATGCGTAAGGGCACTTCCATGGAACTTTGTGACTTGCTTTCCCCTGCCCTGAAGCACCAGAATACCAAGATGAGAGCAGCCCTCACAGTTGAGAAGCGAGTGGCGATAGCCCTGTGGAAGCTTGCAATGCCAGACAGCTACCGGTCAGTCGGGAATCAATTTGGAATGGGCAAATCTACTGTGGGGGCTGCTGTGATGTAAGTAGCCAAAGCAATCACTGAGCTGCTGCTACGAAAGGAAGTGACTCTGGGAAATGTGCAGGTCATAGTGGATGGCTTTGCTGCAATGGGATTCCCTAACTGTGGTGGGGCGATAGATGGAACCCATATCCCTATCTTGGCACCCGAGCACCAGGGTACCCAGTACATAAACCGCAAGGGGTACTTTTCAATGGTGCTGCAAGCACTGATGGATCACAAGGGACGTTTCACCAACATCAACGTGGGCTGGCTGGGAAGGGTTCATGACGCTCGCGTCTTCAGGAACACTACTCTGTTTAAACAGCTGCAGCAAGGGACTTACTTCCCGGACCAGAAAATAACTGTTGGGGATGTTGAAATGCCTATAGTTATCCTTGGGGACCCAGCCTACCCCTTAATGCCATGGCTCATGAAGCCATACACAGGCAGCCTGGACAGGAGTCAGGAGCTGTTCAACTACAGGCTGAGCAAGTGCAGAATGGTGGTAGAATGTGCATTTGGACGTTTAAAAGGTCGCTGGCGCACATTACTGACTCGCTCAGACCTCAGCCAAACCAATATTCCCATTGTTATTGCTGCTTGCTGTGTGCTCCACAATCTCTGTGAAAGTAAGGGGGAGACCTTTATGGCGGGGTGGGAGGCTGAGGCAAATCGCCTGGCTGCTGACTACGCGCAGCCAGACACCAGGGCGATTAGAAGAGCACACCAGGAAGCGCTGCGCATCACAGAAGCTTTGAAAACCAGTTTCATGAATGGCCAGGCTACCGTGTGAAAGTTCTGTTTGTTTCTCCTTGATGAAAACCCGCCCCCTTTATTGACTCATTCTCTGTAAGGAACCCATCCTCCCCTTTCGATCACAGCTTGCTTTCAAAGGAAATAAAGTCACTATCATTTAAAAATCATTTATTCTTTATTAATTGATTATAAAAAGAGGGAGAGAACTGACAAGGTAGCCTGGGTGGGGTTGGGAGGAGGATCGGAGGGAAGGAAAAGGCCACTAAAAAAAGGTTAAAATAATGGCAGCCTTTTGCTTGGGCTGTCCACTGGGGTGGAATGGGAGGGTGCTCGGAGCCTTCTCCCCCCCCCCACCTTCTTACACGTCTGGGTGAGGAGGCTATGGAACCTGGTGAGGGTGGAGGGTGGTTATACAGGGGCTGTAGTGGCACTCTGTGATCCTGCTGCCATTCCTGAAACTCCACCAGACGCCGGAGCATGTCTGTTTGCTCACGCAGCAGCCCCAGTGTTGCATCCTGCCTCCTCTGATCTTCCTGCCGCCACCTCTCCTCACGTTGGTCCCTCATGTCCTCACGTTGGTCCCTCCTGTCCTCACGTTCACTGGCATCTTTCCTGTACTTTAATACCATGTCCTTCCACTCAATCAGATGAGCTCTTTCATTGTCGGTCGATTCCATGATTTCCGAGAACATGTTGTCTCGCGTCCTTTTTTTTCTTCGCCTTATCTGAGATAGCCTTCGGGACAGAGGAGGGAGGCTTGAAAAATTTGCAGCTGCTGGAGGGAGGGAAAAAAGGGAGAGAAGTATTTAAAAAGATACATTTTACAGAACAATACTTATACTCTTTCACGGTGAACAACACTATTCACATTACATAGCACATCTGATTTCAGTGCAAGGTCGCATTTTGCATCTTAATATGGAGTGCCTGTGGCTTTGGTATTAGAGATCACAGACGCAGGTCCGGGCAACAGAATTCGGCTTGCATGCGGCCATGGTAAGCCATTGTCTTTCGGCTTCTGCACCCTCCTTTCCCACATACCAAGCAAAGCCCGTTGAGTGCTGCGGTTTTCCTGTTAACCTGCAGCAGCAGAAAACAAACTAACCCCCCCCATCCAATTCTCTGGGATGATCGCTTTATCCCTCCCCCCACCGCGGGGCTGGTGTCAGGGAAGAGCCCTGCTAGCCAAACGTGAAAAGTTCAGTGCCAATAACCGCCCCACCCCCCCGGCTTGGCTAACTACAGGGAAGGATTTCTTTTCAGCCACAGGGAAACAGACCAGTAGGAATGGCCACCTCCGTCCCCTTAATTAAATTCCCATATTTCAACCAGGTTACTATAAGCAATATCATTCTCCTGAGGATTACACAGCGAGATAAAGAACGGATGTTGCTTGAATGCCAGCAAACACCGGGACCATAAGCAGCCAGACTTTGTCATGCAATGACACCAGATTACTTGCTACTAGCATGGCGTGGTCAAGTGTCCTACCATGGAGGACGGAATAAGGCTGCGCTGCCCAGAAACCTTATAGAAAGGCTTTTGGAGTACCTCCAGGAGAGCTTCATGGAGATGTCCCTGGAGGATTTCCGCTTCATCCCCAGACACGTTAACAGACTTTTCCAGTAGCTGTACTGGCCGCGAATGCATCCCAAGTCCTCAGGGCAAATTAATCATTAAAAAACGCTTGCTTTTAAACCATGTTTTATATTTTAAAAGGTAAACTCACCTGAGGTTCCTTCCATGGGTCATGGTTTTGGATACTGCCTTGGGAGGGTTGGAAGGGTACTTCAGACAGGCTGAGAAAAAGATCCTGGCTGTTGGGGAGAACGGAGTGCTGTGTGCTCTCCGCAAGCTCGTCGTCCTCCTCCTCCTCTTCCCCGTCCGCAGAATCCTCAGGTGTGGCTGAGATTACCCCCGCCTCGGAATCCACGGTCAGAGGTGGGGTTGTGGT
Organism: Terrapene triunguis; assembly: GCF_002925995.2. Classification (NCBI taxonomy): domain Eukaryota; kingdom Metazoa; phylum Chordata; order Testudines; family Emydidae; genus Terrapene; species Terrapene triunguis. Next base: position 21,606,202 of record NW_020664462.1, on the reverse strand, counting down.
GGCGGCCCCCCCAGAATTGCATGCAGCTCAGCGTAGAAGCGACATGTCCACGGCTCTGACCCGGAGCGACCGTTTGCCTCCTTTGTTTTTTGATAGTCTTGTCTGAGCTCCTTAACTTTCACGCGGCACTGATATGAGTCCCTGTTGTGGCCTCTCTCCATCATGCCCTTGGAGATTTTTTCAAAAGTTTTGGCATTTCGTCTCTTGGAACGTAGTTCTGCTAGCACTGAATCCTCTCCCCATATAGCGATCAGATCCAGTACCTCCCATACGGTCCATGCTGGTGCTCTTTTTCGATTCTTGGACTGCATGGTTACCTGTCCTGATGAGCTCTCTGTGGTCACCTGTGCTCTCCACGCTGGGCAAACATGAAACAAAATTCAAAAGTTCGCGGGGCTTTTCCTGTCTACCTGGCCAGTGCATCCGAGTTCAGATTGCTGTCCAGAGCAGTCACACTGTGGGATAGCTCCAGGAGGCCAATACCGTCGAATTGCGGCCATACTAACCCTAATTTGAAATGGCAATGTCGATTTCGGCGCTACTCCCCTCGTCGCGGAGGAGTACAGAAATCAATTTTAAGAGCCCTTTATTTCGAAATAAATGGCTTCGTTGTGTGGACAGGTGCAGGGTTAATTCGATTTAACGCTGCTAAATTCGAATTAAACTCATAGTGTAGACCAGGCCTAAGCAAGTATGTGTATGTAAAAAGGACAAGGTGCACGGAATCTTCTGTTCTCCCCTCTCCACTGCAGGAACTATGCACAACACCACCTTTGCACTGAGGAAATGCAGAATTACTGCCACTGCTGGTCCTAGTCTCTCCAGATGGGAACAGTCCATACAAGACAACCATTTGTTTCCTTGTTTTCTTTAAAGGGCTTCTTCGGTAGTTCCAGTCCACCAGCACCTTGGTAACATCCATCCATGCCCACCCACGGTTTTGCTGAGCAGAGGTTAATTCTCTATAAAACCCAAATATTTTCTACTGTTTTCAGCAGTCTCCACTCTTCCTTCTGTGCACAGTAGACTGTTAATCACCTGTTCCCTAAAGGATCACATTTTCTCCTAGTTCTCAGATATGTATTTATTTGGATCAGAAGAAAAGACAAAAATAGGCACCTATTGCAAGTTTGAGGTACCCTTTGAAATTATTTATAAAGTGAAGGAACAGAAAGGAAAACCAGCAGCAATTCCCACCATATGCATCACTGGCTAATTAACCTTTACATGAAAATAAATCAAGGAAAATACTCACCCGCCCTAAATATTACCACTCAGGTAAGATCCCCTGCCCTGAAGGTGAGTAGATCTGGGTTAATTCAGACCAAGTGGGGATGAAGTTCTAAGACCTCCCTGAACTTTCCCCCCTGGCAGCTGGTAAACCCGTCTCTTAGGCTTGAGTGCCTCCACTACGTCAGTCCCATGAGAGTCAGGTCCCATGACATAATGGGAATGTCTACACTGCAATAAAACACTAGTGGCTGGCCCAGGTCAGTTGACTTGGGCTTGTGGGGTTCAGGCTTGGGGTTTTAAGATTCCAATGTAGATATTGGGCTGGAGTGTGGCCTCTGGGCCCCTCGACCCTCCCCAGGGCTCAAAGCCTGGGCTCCAGTCCAAGCCCAAACATCTACACTGCAATTTTATAGCCCTGCAGCCCAATTCAAGTCAGCAGACCTGGGCCAGCTGCAGGTGTTTTATTGCAGTGTAGACATACCCTTAGAGCATGAGTCTGATTTTTTTTCTGCCTGTGTAACCCCATTGATTTAAGTGGAGTTACTTCTAGTTGACACTGATGTAGCTTAGGTCAGAATCAGGGCCTAAGTATAAAAAACAACAGTTAACCCCAGCCCCAAACTCACTAGCAGACAGTGTAAATTGCACAATGTTGTTATTATGGATTACACAGTCATTTATGGGGATAGGCAAAACAATTAATACATTTCTAGATTAGCAGCCCCATAGAGCATTTGGTTATCTCCTTCACTTAGCCACTACAAAGGCCACATTGTCCCATGCTGGAACCAGTCTGTGTTGGGGGTAGCAAGGGTTGGTCCTGGGGCCGGTTTTGTTCAATATCTTCATTAATGATCTGGAGGATGGCGTGGACTGCACTCTCAGCAAGTTTGCAGATGACACTAAACTGGGAGGAGTGGTAGATATGCTGGAGGATAGGGATAGGATACAGAGGGACCTAGACAAATTAGAAGATTGGGCCAAAAGAAATCTGATGAGGTTCAACAAGGACAAGTGCAGAGTCCTGCACTTCGGATGAAAGAATCCCATTCACTGTTACAGACTAGGGACCGAATGGCTAGGAAGCAGTTCTGCAGAAAAGGACCTAGGAGTTATGGTGGACGAGAAGCTGGATATGAGTCAACAGTGTGCCCTTGTTGCCAAGAAGGCTAACGGCATTTTGGGCTGTATAAGTAGAAGCATTGCCAGCAGATCGAGGGACGTGATCATTCCCCTCTATTTGATATTGGTGAGGCCTCATCTGGAGTACTGTGTCCAGTTTTGGGCCCCACACTACAAGAAGGATGTGGAAAAATTGGAAAGAGTCCAGCGGAGGGCAACAAAAATGATTAGGGGGCTAGAGCACATGACTTATGAGGAGAGGCTGAGGGAACTGGGATTGTTTAGTGTGCAGAAGAAAAGAATGAGGGGGAATTTGATAGCTGCTTTCAACTACCTGAAAGGGGGTTCCAAAGAGGATGGATCTAGACTGTTCTCAGTGGTAGCAGATGACAGAACAAGGAGTAATGGTCTCAAGTTGCAGTGGGGGAGGTTTAGGTTGGATATTAGGAAAAACTTTTTCACTAGGAGTGTGGTGAAGCACTGGAATGGGTTACCTAGGGAGGTGGTGGAATCTCCTTCCTTAGAGGATTTTAAGGTCAGGCTTGACAAAGCCCTGGCTGGGGTGATTTAGTTGGGAATTGGTCCTTCTTTGAGCAGGGGGTTGGACTAGATGACCTCCTGAGGTCCCTTCCAACCCTGATATTCTATGATTCTATGGAGCTTTGAGATTGTCCCTGGAGGAAGCAAATGCCTCACAGAAGTGGAAAGGGAATATGGGACAGCTGCCATTTTGATCAACACATTGGCAGTTGAATGGAGGGCATCTGGAGCTAAAAGCATGAATTGCTACAGATAAAGCTAGCTAGAGTTCTTTAGTTGGCACTATAACAGACTATAAACTTGCATCCTCTGTGATGTATTGAAAACTGTTAAAATTGTGACTCATCACTTTAAATTCTCAGGGGGTTTCCCAGTCCAGCTTGCAGACAGCAATGTCTGCAAGTGTGCAATGACATCTGTCAGCTCACAGGCAGCCTAACGTAATAGAGGAGTGTGCCTCTGTTTTAGGGAGCAGCCTGCTTTCTCTCTCTCTCTGTGTTCTTGGATTGTTGTGTGTTATTGTTCTGCATTCATAAGGGAAAAAGTAGTATTACATTTCAGCCTTTCACCAAGGGTACTTATGTTTTTAATCTAACTTTTTTATGTATGTGATGTACATAATACTCCTGAACAGGCGCAGAAGGGGATGCAGAACACATTGACCAGTGGGTTACACATGCATAAAAGAACGCTGAAGATGATTCTCAACTTTTCACCTTCTGAAGGGGGCACAGGGTTATGGTATTTCCTACGCCACTAAAAGAAAGTAGTGCATGTGCTTGGAGAAACACAATGGTAAGGAGGATGGAAGTGCTCCCTACCTCTTACACCACTGCACAGATTTCTAAGGCTATGGCTACACTGGCGCTTTACAGCGCTGCAACTTTCTCGCTCAGGTATGTGAAAAAACACCCCCTGCAATCAGCAAGTTACAGCGCTGTAAAGCGCCAGTGTAAACAGTGCCTAAGGGACAGCAGAGCACTGCTGAGTTAAAAGATT